>NC_136600.1:2250000-2542500 GCF_910589615.1 Taurulus bubalis
ATGTTGTTAATACAATAATATATCATAAAAAGACAACATTTGTATATTATCAATGTGTTCAGTAGCTCCGCCCTCTTGTGTCACCTCTTGGCTTCACAACGTGAATCCCCAAAACAATGTGTGACGTCACGCTATAACTTCGTCCACTTCTTATTACACAGTCTGTGGGTAGCACACAAAAACATACAAGACACAGTGGAATTATACATAAAAAAGCAAACATAAACCCCTCTGGCAGAGTAATTGTGAAGCCACAATGAAAGACGTCCAGTAGATGCAGTTATATAAGAACAGACAGGGCTAGATAGCAAAGTCTCTGTCTGCATGGCTTCAGTCTGATGCGCTCCATAACTGCATGTACAGTTTGTCTGTGCAGTAATACACAAGCATGACGAACAGCCGTCCTCTGAAAATGTCCGTTATATCTGTGCTGTCTTTAACTATACTGATTTGTTACAACCAAGATACTTGCACAGGACTTGATGAAGAGGGAGTTGTTGGCTCCACTTGTTGGCTGAGTGATTTATGTGTTTGTCTGGATTGCAACATAGCAGAACATATGAGAGCCGTTTACCAAATAACTCCCAGCAAAGCTGTCCATCTGGATACCTGAGCATCAGCCCAGTGCATGCTGGGAGATTAGACTGAGCCTGCTCGGCTAAATATTTACCAAGGAGGCTGCTGTCAACACGGCTCTCTGATACTGTTAGCCTCCGCGTGTGCACTGCATGGGACAAACCAGAGGGCTTATCTGAGGAGGTTCTTGGCTTGAAATGTTTCTGAGTACATTTAAAACAGCTGATTTCCTTTGTGTTCTTCTTAAGTTCATTTTGGATTCACAGTCGAGTTTATGCAAGACTCTTCATCTTTATGAAGACTTCATTCTGTAGCTATTGTTGGTAAAGTATTTCAATTTGGAAGTTGTGTGTGTGCAGAGAAGTGGGGGTGTAATTGATTACACATGATAAGCGGTTACTGGCTTCAATTTGTGAATAAACCTCATTAGTTTCAGAGAGTTTGGGAATAGATCACCCGCATATCTGGAAGTCATCTTTCTTCTACTTAGATTACACACAGAGAGAGGAGGGTTCTTCAAGGGGGCCTTGGTTAGTGGAGCGGCATGTTGACCAAACAACACAGGGAAATCACAATGAATTTGAATCAATCACTCGACCAATTACTTTGGGCTGAACTTCTGTTTAATGATAAAAAAAAAAACATTGTTCACACACTTAACACCCCTGAAACACATAAATAAAGTCAAAGTCAATGGCTCTTTAAGGGGCATTTTGGTTTCATACATCTTGGGTCTAGTTTTGGTAGTTTTAGTCATCAAAACATATACATGAATGAATGTTTTAGTCATCAAAACATATACATGAATGTAAGTAGTTGTCAAAACGTATTACTTCAGAACCACGAATGCCTGAAATACTTCAGGCATTCGTGGTTCTGAAAGTAAAAGTCCCTTTAATGTTGTGCATGGAGGCTTGGATGGACTGCGACTAGCAACAGTTGGCGTTCGGCAACTATTCAGGACAACATCCAACTATAAAAAGACAAAAGCACAAGCCTGTAGACTTGAAAACATAAAGGGTCTCGCAATAAGCATTTTGATACATGTTGAGCATACAATCCTGTTCTGTCCCTTTTCAAATCTGACAACACAATCAGCGCATACATCACTTCACCTCCTCTGATGTGCTTCTTCACCAACCGTGACCAGGGTCAATGGGAAGTATTTAGAGCATACTGTCATGCAGAGGATGTTCTTCCTGAGGCAGCTGAATAAATTCAACCTGCCAAAGACAATGATGGTGCACTTCTACACTGCCATCGTTGAGTCCATCCTCTGCTCCTCCATCACCGTCTGGTACGCTGCAGCCACTGCCAAGGACAAGGCCAGGCTGCAGCGCATCATCCGCTCTGCTGAGAGGGTGATTGGCTGCAATCTGCCATCCCTCCAGGACTTGTTCGCTTCAAGGACCCTGAACATAACCTGTTGGAGTCTATTTTTGTTTGTTTATTGTTACATTTTTAAATGTTATGCACCTCCCGCCAGGACAAATTCCTTGTATGTGAAAACATACATGGCAATAAATGGTTCTGATTCTGAAAGTGATTTTTTTCAGAAACAAAACAATCACAATCACGGTCACATTATGCAGGAGAATTCAATGTTGAGGAACACAGAGTATGTCGTTAAAACAGAAACATGATAGATTGCTGGACATTTGATACAGAGCATTGATCTCCTGACTTTACATTTATTGTTTGGAGTAATACGTTTTGACAACTACTTACATTCATGATCCCCTCAAAATGAATTATAATAACTTTGGTGGTCCCTTCAGATCTCATCAGGTTTTTACTTCGTCCAAAACTTTGGTTTGTGACCAAATACCTGAAGAACTAATGACATTCCCATCAGCCTCAGCTGTTTTTGTTGTGTTGAGTGCTAATTAGCAAATGTTAGCATGCTAATATTCAAAAGTATGATGGTGAACATGATAAATAGGCTTGTTGTACCTTGTTAGTATCAGTGCATAGCATTGTCATTGTGCGTCTTTAGCATGCTAACATTAGCATTTAGCTCAAAGTGCCATAAGCAAAGCCGGACTTGCTGTAGACCTGTGTTAACAAAACTGTTTTTCTGGGGGTCCACTTTAAAAAAAATGACAAACCATCGCAACACAGTTCACAATATTGTAAAATTATATTAATAGTAAGAATAACGAATTTGTGCATACATGAACATTCCTGACCATTTTTACCGCCATTTCCACATCCCCTTGTATTATTTTGAATATTTAAACCAGGGATTTAGAAGATATACATTTGATAAAAGAATATGTGAAACACTTTATAAATGAGACCAAATATTATGCATTTAATATTTTTGTATTATATCTATTATGCGTTAATTGGCTCTCATTCTTTTAATTTCTTCTCATCAGTAAAACAAACTGAATGCATGCTCATCTTTCATATTGGATTTAATTTGATCAGTCATTTGGCGACCCTCATACAATCTCCTGTTTTTGGGAATGACAGCTGTAGAACATGAAGACCGTGTGATCATTGAAGCTCAATGTTGAGGCTCTGTGTTTTATTTTTCACAAATATGTGAACATTTAATTGTCTCTTAACCAAATAATAATCTCTACTTTTTCAAATCAGCTGCCTCCACATGGGCCAACACCCTCTGGGGTCCACGTGTGCCTAGACGAGGACCACTGGTTTAGATAATCTGGATAAACTGTTGGCTTGTTTGTTTTCAGGCTTACTTTGTTTTCTGAATCAGAGCAATTACTTTGGTGAGCTCCATATTATTATAACCAAAAGGAACGATGTCCAAAAAGTAGTAATAAACCAGAATATTCCACCAAATGGTTTCTATTGTTGAAATAATGCTATGCATGTGACCTTTTTTGCTA
The DNA here is from genome assembly GCF_910589615.1 of Taurulus bubalis. Lineage (NCBI taxonomy): Eukaryota > Metazoa > Chordata > Actinopteri > Perciformes > Cottidae > Taurulus > Taurulus bubalis. Next base: position 2,253,438 of record NC_136600.1, read on the forward strand.
AGAGTGTGAGAGCATGCCAGTCTGAAAACTGGCAAGGAGTCGCTGTCATGATGTATACATGCAATGGATAAGTGCATCTGTTCTCACAAAGAACATGTTTACAGACTCCTCGCTTCCTCCAGTTTATTTATTAGGCTGGTGAGGGACGCTCTCCCAACTTCAGACAAATGTTTGTGTGCTGAACCATCTGTCTGGCACCAGAGCAGAGAAAAGAGGGAGAGAAAGAGACCAGACAGAGGAGTACGAGAGAGGCGGAGAAGAGACAGCTCACTCTCTATTCATGGGTCTTAACCGGCCGTGAGATTGGCCCAGAATACCAAACACAGATACCTCCCCCTGCCTCCTCCTCCTCCTCGTTGGGTTATCCCCACCTCTCCCGGCCCTCCTCACCTCCACGGAGCAGGTTTCCAAGGCAACACTACAGGAGGTCAGAGGTCAGGTGTGGTGTAGGGTGGGGCGGGTGTGTGTGTGTGTGTGTCTGAACGTGGGTCCATCTGGATGAGTGATACAACATAATCAGATATCAATCCTACACTACAAGTGGGGTGAGAGGCAGAGCGGGAGAATGCTAAGCTGATTAGCAAAGCATGGGTTTGCTATTGACGTGTATGTGTGTGTGGTAGGGGGGAATCAGGGTGGTGTGTGTGTGTGTGTGTGTGTGTGTGTGTGTGTGTGTGTGTGTGTGTGTGTGTGTGTGTGGCAGGGGGGAATCAGGGTGGTGTGTGTGTGTGTGTTTGTGTGTGTGTGTGTGTCGGGGGGAATCAGGGTGGTGTGTGTGTGTGTGTGTGTGTGTGTGTGTGTGTGTGTGTGTGTGTGTGTGTGTGTCGGGGGGTGGTCACTGAAGTCATCTGTCAACCCGCCTTGATATTGACATTTACAGCATTGGACATAATGGAGAAAAGGGAAGACGATGGAGCCAGAGGGATGTTGGATGTTGGAGGATGAAGATGGACTTCTTCTCTCTGAAAGATGCCATATGGTTCGTTTGGCATGTTGGCACTCTGCCACATCAGAGCGCTGTTTCCAGCCCAGCCTTGAACACTCAGACACAGGTGCTAATCAAACAGGAATCAACCAGTACGGCTCTGTTAGAACCAATCCCAGCATATGTGGGATTGAAACTGGCAGTCTGTCTTGGAATTTGACCAAGCTCCTTTGAGCAATCTGGGTCTTGAACTGGATTTTTTGTTTTTGTCATGAGTGTGATTAATGTACCATCATTATGCTAAAGGACTTTTGACTTGATGAGGATTAAGAAGAAGAGGAATGTGGATTTTGCGTTGTGTGGGTTAGTACATTTACATTTTTTTACCTTCAGGTTGAACGCCTGGCAAACAAGTTTTCAGTGTCCATGACCAAGGATGGCAGAATTTCCATGGCGGGCGTGACCTCTGGGAATGTAGTCGTGGGCTACCTGGCACAACGGGGTGCATGCGGTCACCTGCTGGGAGAGCTACTTAATCAAAGCTGCAGTGTTAAGGACGAGCATATGTGCGTCACTTATTCTCTGTCTCCTCCATTCCACCGTTTAGAAAAGAGCTCTATGTTTAGTTAGACGTTTTCTTAATTGGATTTCATCATGAGTTCAACTTGCTGCTCTCAAACTATTCGGTTTTTGAGTCACTTTTTCATTTATTTTTTACATTTCACTGAACAGACTCCCCAAAATTGTAAAAGACATATTTTCTCCCACTACTGACGGATCATCTTTGCTTATGTATTATGTGGAATCACTTGTTGGCTGTGCCGATATGTGTGTTGCTCCTCTGCAGTGGGCCTACTCACTATAAAACATCCAGAAACCAACAGAAACCAACTTTTCAGTGGGATCTTGAACCGTCTTTGGTTTTCAATCTAGTTCACCTTTTAAGGCACTTGCATATGTGATATATACCCATGTTTTGCATCTAAAATTGCATAACAATCTCAGCTCTATATAATGAGGCTCAAGTGTAAAGTATATGGCCATAAAGCTGAAAAATTGAAGTTTGATTAAAAAAATTCTTTATATCTCTTGTGGACGAACTGTTTAAAAAACGTAAACATTGTCAATCACGCCGACGTGATTCAAGACCCCAGAGGGTTAATGCCTCATACAAACAAGCACACAAGCCAAACACTGTTTAACTTAAGCGATCAATACTTTGAATGAATGTTTTCCATATTCCACCAGAGCCCTAAATTCAAAGTCCTGTTTTTTCAATAAAAAATAATACAAATCATGAGGAGGAGGAGGTATGTGAGGCCAACTGAAAAGCCGCAGAGTGCCAGTCGGTTCCTGTTTCTTACCCATAGTGGAGGAACTTCCCGGGCCGTGCCTGCAGGTGACCCGACCACTGTCGATAGTTCGGTTTGAACGACACACCTGGCAGGTGGGTCATCGCACCGGGAGACAAGCTGAGACACGACCAGCAAACCGGCCGCGAACATCCCTGAAATCGAAAAACCGATCCAGAACGTCACATGACTGCTGCTGTGGGTCACGTGACCAGCGTGACTCGATAGGTTTGAATAGTTTGAAGCACGTTTATTGAGTTGTCATCATCTTTATGTGATTACATTTACGGTACAAATTGAGGAGCATACTCACACTAAGGCAATACAAAATGATCATAATATAATATGTAAGGTCAAATTAAACAAAAGTAAAAATAAAAATAAAAGACAAAATAAATTTAAATTGGTATACAAGTGTATATATTCTATACGTACCATATTTTAAAACAACAACATTGGAACTAAAAATTGATAGAAACCACTTTAAACTAATTTGAAAAGATAAACATTGAGAAATATGTACAATCACTAGTATCAGTTTTAAAAAAAGTAAATCAGAACGAATAACAGTTCTTCAGAATGAATGAATGAGATATGGAGCAGGTCCCTTGATTACCAACTGAGCCCCAACGGCCCCAAACAACCTTGGTTAACGACATGATTTTGGTCATTTATTTAATTGCAAAATATTGGAGAATAACACAAATATAGCAAACAAACTTCTGAGTGTTACTGGACTAGTTATAAAGCTTCAAGTATGTGAAATACATATGAAATTCAGTTAATATATATATACTTTGAAACTTTTGGGACAATTTTAGTGAGAGAGGATTTTATTGTGGTCGCTTTAAGTGTAGTAAAGCTGTGTGTGTGCTCCGTTGCTATGGCAACTTTTCAACTGGAGGCCTGAGACAGACTTCTCCGCTAACCGCTAACTGGCGTGCTAGCTATCTAGCGTGCTAGCTATCTAGCTTCTCAAATCTCACAGTCACTCAGTATTCTATACACACGATGGTGAGTAAAGAGTCCTTTAAATGAATTCACCGCAACAATGCTGCGCTGTCATTAGCTGTCATTAGCTATTGGCTACCTAGCGGTCTACGATCATGATTAGCTAACTAGTTGGTGTGTGCATTTCATTTTTTGTGCTAACATTAATAGCATTTTTAGACTCTTTCCTTGAAAATTGCATACCCAAACTAAAAAGGGTGTATCTCTGCAACCACTAGGGCTATCTGAATAATGTGGGTGTTATAATTAAAGGTACATATGTGAGATTTTGTTCAGATGTGTAAATATCAGTATATATGTTACTGGTTAAGAGTAAATGAAGATGACACACAGAAAAAAATGTAAAGGTTTAAATAACATTAACACTTCATTATGGTTATAAACACACTAACTTAGTGTGTTGTTCATATAAGAATATGTTGTGACTTTCATGAGAGGCAGACTGGGGTTGCTGCTTGTCCACAATAACAATATTAAAGAAATACGGTCGGTTGATAATATAAAGTAGTTTTAACTTGATTATTTTTTGCTGACTTTTGTGCAGCCACCCAAACGCAAAGGTAAAAAACCTGCAAAGGCCAGAACACCCATACAGATAGATGGATTCAGCAAGGAGGAGCTGTCCAAGGAGCAGGTGAGAGATGACGTGTGTTTGATTGTGTGGAGTGAAGCCTGCAGGAGAAAGGAAAGCTTTGCTTTTCAAAGTGATTTGTACATCAAATGTATTTCAACAATGTTTTGCACTTACATGCAGCTGGAGGACTCCCAAGAGACAGGTTTAAATAAGAATTGTCACAAGCAATGCAGCAGAGGCCGAGATATCACGACTTTAAGTTTAAGTAAAGTTTAAGTAAAGTTATCAAAACACTGGATACCTGAAGCATCTTTTCGGCAGAGACAATTTTGTTATAAATTGGTAATCTCTAGGCCCATGGACAGAATCGGGATTGGTTAAAGGTTGTAATGCCTTTATCTAGTACATACATGTTTTTGCTCATTATTTTGACCTAAAATGGTGGGACTTTGTTTCAGAAAATACATAATTGTTTTAATTATATGTCCGTCCCTTAGCTTTTTATAATTTGTTGACAGGGATGTATTTAAGTTTCATTTTACTGTCTGTTCATATATTAAGATGTATATTACAATTGATATAATAATTGAAATCATATCACAAAATATTTACTAGAAGCAAAAGCTAAGATGGCAATTAGTGATACTTTTGCTTTTTACAATAACTTTACAGGAATAGTTTTGTGCTCAATCATGACTGCTCTCTGATCTCTGTTGTATTTGCTGCACATGTGTATGCTGTGTTAACATAATCTTTAAAGATTCTCAGTCTTTCCTCCAGAGCCACAGAAGATATTATATTTCTGATTTATATTTGTGCCCCCCTGCGAACAATAATTTGGACTTTGAAATGTACAATGTGTGGAGTGTCCCTTCAGGATAAATGATGTTATTGGCTACACGGTCATCTAGATTGTCTGGCTGATATTGGCCTACATTGAAATACATTTTCTATATTTCAGATGGAAGAGCACATTGTGCGGCTTCAAGAGGAGCTGGACAGAGAGAGGGAAGAGAGAAACTACTTTCAGCTGGAGAGGAACAAGATCCACACATTTTGTGAGATCACAGACAATGAACTCGAGGAGGTCCGCGCTGAAAAGAAAAAGATTGATAAGGACATCGAGGAGGATGAGATGCGCCACCAAGTAGAGATCAAGGTGAGGTTAATACTGTGGATTGTAGTTAATGTCAAACTGCACCCGAATTTACGGGCTCGATTTTTTTTTACCACGTCTTTATTTTATGTCATAGTATGCTAAAAAAAGAAAATGTAGGAAGGATCTTTTTTTGTATCCATAGCCACTAGCCAGTGTCCTGGCAGTATCCCACAATCCATCGTGCATCAGTAATTTCTTTGCTGGCATGTATAAGTTTTCCTATCAACTTTAAATGGTAGGAAAAATCATGTGATTGCATTCTTTTTTTCAGATACTAGTACTAGTTTGTCATTTGTTAAGCAAAGATTATCCTCTAACAGATTCAAGGCTGAATTAATTGTATATTGCACATGTGATTCATTTGTTACCACCAGGTGTATAAGCAAAAGATGAAGCACGTCCTGTACGAACACCAGAACACAATCGCTGAGTTAAAAGCAGACGGTTTAGCCTCCACACAGCTGATGCAGGAAGAGCAAAACAAATTAGAGACTAAGCTTCATGAGGACACGAGGGCCGTCATGGTCGACATGCAGGAGGAGCGTGACTGTGAACACATCGTCAAGGAGCTTGAACTGGTTTGTAGTACACACTATTCTATTTCTACACTTATTAAAGCTCTGTGGATTTAATGTGTCTCTTTACTTTCATGTATTTCAACAATTAAGCCTCAATGCTATAAACACCACTGCTTTGTATCTCAACAGAAACATAATGAAGAAATGACTAAAACACGTAACATCAGGGAGAAGCAAATTGCCGGTGAAGAACTAATCTCATTTTGAGTTGAATTCAACACCCTGTGCTGTCAAAAACTAAACGAGAACCCCTTCTTTTGTGTCACTATTTGAGTAGAAATCCGAGCCAAATGTGAGAAAAAGATAGAGTTGCTGCAACAAGAGCTGGACATCAAAAGGAAAAAGGTGACCATTGAGGTAGAAGATCAATGGAACAGCCACATCAACGCTCTGATGGAAGACCACCGGGAAGCCTTCGTTGAAGTGGATGCACTGATGATCGGCATCCATCAGGATATGTATAAGAACAAGTCACTTGGGGTATAAGTGCTCACACTCAGAGACATTTCAGATTCAATTCAATTCAATTCAGTTTATTTTATATAGCCCAACATCACAAATACAAGTTTGCCTTTACAATCTGTACACATGACATACCTCACATCGGATCAGAAAAAACTCCCCCAATAAAGATAGTAAAAACCCTTTCACAGGGAAAATAGGGGAAGAAACCTGAGGGAGAGCAACAGAGGAGGATCCCTCTCCCCGGATGGACAGAAGCAATAGATGTCATGTGACCAGAATGAATAACGTAACGGAGTTACAGCACATTCAATGAATATGACAGAAATTATTCATATAATGAGAAGTATGCATGGTCCATGATACAGATAGCCACGATCCATTAAGCAGAAGGAGGTAGAGAGGAGGGGCATCCCAGGGGCAGTGGGAGGAGAAAGCAGGGCCATGGCAGCTGGCAGGCCTGGTTCCAGGCCGGTTCCATTAGCATGGCCATGGAACCAGGGGGAGGACCGGGGCCACGAATCCATGGAAAAAGAAAGTAGAGTTAGTAATATGCATTGAAGAGACAATCATTTATCCAGAAGGAGAGAAAGAAGAGGTGAAGAGGAGAGGAGGAGCGAAAGAGGAAGAGAAGGAGAGGAGGAGCTCAGTGTATCCTAAAATGTCCCCCAGCAGTCTAGGCCTATAACAGCATATCTAGGGGCTGGACCAGGGCAAACCTGAGCCAGCCCTAACTATAAGCCTGAAACAGCCCTAACTATAAGCCTGAAACAGCCCTAACTATAAGCCTGAAACAGCCCTAACTATAAGCGCGATCAAAGAGGAAAGTCTTAAGTCTACTCTTAAATGAGGTGACTGTCTGCCCCCCGGACTGAAAGTGGAAGCTGATTCCACAGAAGAGGAGCCCGATAAGTGAAAGCTCTAGCCCCCAACCTACTTTGTCTTGTTTACACCGGCAACACATTATTCATCTTAGTTACTGATGAGTATGTTTTATTGGCTTTTCTTAGGCACAATTGGATGAGGCGGAGAAGGAACGGGAGAAGAAGGAAAAGGACCTGGTCGGCCTTTTGCAGGAGAACAAACATCTGACTGAGCGTCTCTCGAAAGTCAAAGGGGAGATCGCTGCGATTGAGCGAAAAATGAAGTACTTTATGTTGGAAAAGGTTGTTGGTGTAGTATTCGTGATTTTTTTATTTTGTATTAGTTTGTGGTTGAAGCTTTATGCACATTAATTGCGGCCTGTGGCTTAATTAGTCCTGACATGTAGCATACCGTACATGGTCACAAGGTCAAATTGTGAAACTGTGTTTTTGACAGGATGTCAGTGAAGAGGTTAAAAAAAAGAAGCTGGATCAACAGAAATGCCATTATAAGACACTGGAACAGAATTTTCGCAAGGTAAATGCTTAGAGTGATTTGCACTAATCGTGTTGCTCAAATGTGAGCTTGATTCATGTTCCATTACATTTCATTTAGCTGACGCTTTTATCCAAAGAGACTTACAATAAGTGCATTCAACCATGAGTACAAACTCACAACAACAACAATCAAGAAAGTACAATTTCTTCAATAAAGTTAAACTACAAAGTGCTATCAGTAAGTAACATTTAAGTGCTACTAGGTGCTACCTTCCTTAATCAAGGTGTAGTCGAAAAATGTGTGTTTTTAGTTCATGACAGAAGATGTAGAGACTTTCTGCTGTCCTGATGTCAATGGGCAGCTCATTCCACCATTGAGGAGCCAGGACACCTGATGTGACCAAATGCTTGTATACCTTTGAGTATTTGTGTGATGTCATACAGCTCCAGCTAGAAAGGGACGAGCTGGAGAAGACGACCACTCAGAATATTCAGCAGGTGCAGGATAAAGCAGACAGGAAGAGCACGCTGCTGGACAGGAAGCTGGCGGGCCTGACAGACGGCCTGGAGCAGACGCACGCTCAGCTCCTCGCTCTGCGCTCCAACATGGACCAAACTGCTCTTGATGAAATTGAGGTGGATTTTCCTTTAAACATTTTGTATTTCTTGCACATTGCTCTCTGTACAAAAACAAAAGAACCATGTTTTTTTGCTTGTAGACATATATGGACTCCAGTCATTACTCCATGAAGAACTTGGAGTATGAAAGAGCTAAGCTCATCCAGGTTAGTTAGTTTACTTCCTGGAAAGTGTCACGTATTTGTCAAATTAATGATGATGTTGAATGCATTGTAGTAATATTCATACGCATGTAACCGGCAGGCCCGTAAGGATTTGCTGTATTTCTACGAAACTAAGCAAAGGGCTCTTGGTGTCCCTGTGGAGGAACTCTAAGGCTGTCATAGATCCAAAATGAGAAGCAATGAATACATAGACTGACCCATTAATAATAAATATCACTTTCTTTGCATCTGCCTGTTTCTCATGGTTTCCTTTCATATAACTCATTTGAACTCATTTGAACTCATTTGTTTCAGAAAATAGACTATTTTGGGTATTTATCACGTTTTATTTTATTCTTTCATAGATAGTTCATAGGGATAAAATGTTTTTTTTGTTTTGCTTTGTATGTCAATATATTAATAATGATATACAAAAATTAACCTAGACTGAAATACATATGCGATTTAAAAGAAGCTTAACGTAGAGTCAGAAGCTGAAATGGTGGTTAGTGATGACTGAGCTACAGCAGCGCTACGGTTGAGCTGTTGAGCCGTTTTTGTCTTTGATCTCTACGATTTCCGGGCTGCGCTCACAGAATCATTAAAGATTATACGACGTAATTGTTTTTACACGGTAAAACAGATTCTCGTTTTAAAAGGTCCATTTGGACCAAATGTGTAGTTCCTGTGTTTTGCTCCTGAAGGAAGACTGGAGTCCGTTCCTGTTAATCTTAACTGATATGAAGCGCTGAAAAAGTAAATGAGCTGACAACCAGAAAACGACCAGAATACGGGCTGCTCTGGTGAGGTCTGTTACAGTGAGATGAATGGCCTCTGGCTGGTTGCTGGAGCCAGAAGAAGAGCCACGCAAGATCTCCAACTCAGCTCATATATTTCAATAATATGAGGTGCTATTTTAAAAGCATTTTGTTGACATTGTAGTTTTGTTATTTTCATTGTGTTGCTTTTGTCTGAGTTGTGTGAGTCTTTGTGTAGCCTCATGCTGCTCACTGACGTTGTTGGAGGCAGGTGTATCTAATTGAAGGTAGGCGTGTCTTATTGAAGGTAGGCGTATCTTATTGGAGGCGGGCGTGTCTTAGGTGGGCGTGTCTCTCTGCTCCAATCCCTGTTCTTTTCAACCTTCACGTGTTCGGGTGATGTTCTCCCGACGATAGTGAAAACATTCCGGATGTGTTTTAACATTGAAGGAGACTTTTTGATACCTGTTTATCGTTTTATGAGAAGTTCTATAGGGTAAAATAAAAGAAGAGTACTTCAACTTGCCTTGTATTGTTGTAGTTTAATATATTTTTAGTATATTTTATGAGGTATATTATATCGGGTGAAATATACCCGACGTTACTGATAGTGTGACTATTTTTAACGTGAGTGTTCTAGGGTTAAAGATCTTTGTTATCTGTGATGTTTGTAAGCTGCTCTTCTCATTGCTCACTTGTCACGCTACATACCCACTTCTATTTATTGCACACAAACCAGATGTGTGAATTGAACGTGTGAGCTGGAGTTTTCTCTTGAATCAGCCACTGGACGCTTAGAACTGCACTTCCACAAAAGCTTTATTGAAAGAGCTACAGGTTAAAACACCACTCTGCTCGTGTGATCAGTCTTCTGGACTAACAGAGAGACGGGTCCTTACGGAAGAGCATCGTGGAAATATTATTACATGAAAAGCAACCACATGTCTCCCAGCTTGTGGATAAGTGAGAGCCCAGCAGATGGGAATGTGTAGCACGTGGGAGTTTTCAAGTGAAATAAGCTCTAATTATGCTGTAAAACACAGCCAGAGGCAGCAGAGAACAATGCATGACCTGCAAAGACAGACTGTGACTTAAACACTCTCAGCTGTGCTCACACTGTCAGCTTATTCAACCGCTGTTTACACCCTTTAACTGGCCTCGCTCTCTCTTTAAGTCATTATCAGTCTCTCTTTATCTCAGTGTGATAGTGAAGTGTGGGAGAGTACATATTTACCTTTCCAGAGGTAAGAAATCTCACCGTCACTTGTTGGTATACACGGGCCTCGCTGACCTCGGAGCAGAATTTATGACTCAGAAACCTGTGGGATGAGCTGACTCTCACGAGAAATAAAGAGTTGTGTTACATCTGGAGAAATGGTTGGGAATGATTCAATATTTCAGAAGGTATAAGTATATAAAATAATAACCGCAACTCCTATTAATCTATACAAATTCCCTATATTGTTTATTCACAGCATAATCGAAAGAATGCAAAAGTGAACGTGGAACATGTTGGCTGTTTCAGCACGTAATGGAGTTCAACAAGTACGTTGATTATAAATTAAAAGCTCACAACATCCTGGTGAAACTTTGTCCGTAAGTCCACTGATCCCAAAGAAGACCTGTACCGGCCCGGCGGTGATTAGTCTGTCTGGCCTGACCTCCCAGGGCTGCATGTGATATCATTAGCAGCCATTAAGCAGTAATTAATAAACCCTGTTCCACTTTATGAGGACTGTCAGCGACACGGCATGGAGCAATTAGTACCAGCATGCTACTTCCATTCATTAGCAGGAGAGGGGAACATTTAAGAAGCTATTATTAAAGGTCAGACTCATTATGGAGGACAGCAGTGTCTCCTGCTGATTGTTGGTGCTCAAGACAAATGAACTCTTTCAGGCAGCCATGAAAACTACTAAATTATTTCCCACACAACTAGATTGCGTCCTCAATTACGTTTCGAGGTTTTCCTTTTGAATTTACGGTTGCATTTTGAAACATTTGGTTCATGTTGTAAGTTGAAACAAAGCTACGTGTCTAGGTTCAGTAAAAAGAGCATAGTCCGGCAATGAGTATGTTTGAAAAGTTGTTTAAGTTACGGCCGTAAATTAAAATAAGTCAACATTGGCTGTTGATCTCCTGTTGTGTTTGTTTCACCACTTCAGTGGAACTTTCACATATTTGTGATACGTCATCAAAGGTATTCCGAGAGAGAGAATGCGTTTCACTCCAAACATAATTCACAATTTAGGTTTTTTTGCATGGGTACGGCATCTTTAGGACCGATTATAAATGATATTCATAGAAACGGGAAAAAAACAAAAGCAAGGTCAGATGTAGTCACAAGTGGTAATAAACAAATATGGATTCAACAACCTTTGAAGCACAATACTGTGTGAACATAAGGATTCACACACCAAGGCTTCTCAGCTGGATTCAAACCAGTGACCTTGCATCCCCAGTGTATGCAGACCACTGGTCTGTCTTCTAGACAGCAATGGACAGTAAACATGAACTGAGTTCTACATGCATTGATATTGTTTTCTCTCATTGACCTCAAAGCTAATATCCTGTAAAACGTCATCATGGAGTGTGTTTAAAGGGTAACTATATTTGGGGCATTATAAGATTCTACCGGGTCAACAGAAGAGAAAGAGGTGTGGAATGACATTTAACAAAAGTCCTTACACACGCGCACACACACACACACACACACACACACACACACACACACACACACACACACACACACACACACACACACACACACACACACACACACACACACACACCACTTGTACAATACATCTACAGTATGAAGAGTTGATCAAGCTGCCCTAATGTTGCAGAGAAAATTAGAATTATGACTCACATTTTTTTGCATCCATTCTGTGGATGATGTAATGATTGATATGTATAAATGTATATCATGTGTTTTACTCAATACTGGTAAACAAGAAAGTGTTGCACATACTATAACTAATGTATGAATCTACATATTTTGATCTACATATTTTAAGTCTTGGGTCCCCGAAAGCAGCAGCAGACTTCATTGCTTACTTTCATGGTCTTTTAACAACGTTCCAGCCACTGCAGTCATCACCTCCATCACCGTCCCACCTTAGGCCAATCGCCTCTTGTGTTTCATTAGGATGTGCGCCACTAAAAGAAGCCTCTGCAAAGTCTTCTTCATCAGTTTGGTAAACAGATACGTTGTTTTCAGCTCCTTTAACGTCTCTGTTCTTTAACTGCTAGCAGCCAGAAAGGCCCACGACACGCTGCTGTACACGATGCTGAAGTGCCTCTTGACTTAACATCTTTTTTCAAGAGCACTGCAGATAAATTCATTAATGCAACTGATATATGTTTTGCTCTTTTAGTGGCCTGGGTATTTTCTGCTGTCATCGTTGAACTTGTAGTGACTCTGCTAGTCTGCTGACATTAATTAATGTTAAGGCCTCGTTCAATTGAGTGGCAAATAATAATGTTGTGTCAGAAAGGGGCAGCATGTCTGTCAATTTGATCGGATAGAGGTTTAAAAGTGCCTTTGTGTTATCAAATGTACATGTTCTTTGGACCAGAAACAGAAGCCAACAAGTCATCTTTACATAAATGTTTCATTCATGAATATTAGTGCTGAAACTATTATCTCTCTCGTCTTTAGATCAGTGTGACAGCATGGGATTATCGGCCTTTGAGGATAAGGCTGGCATACCTTTAGATTGTCCTTATTTTGAAATAGAATCTCCTAAAATTAATAAACCAAGCTATGTGTTAGTTAGTCCATCTCTCAATACTCTCTTGTCTGTGGCTCTCGGCTCCAAGTCCATTGGTTGCTACTAAAAGGCCTAAATCAGCAACTCATATAGTTTAATTTTCAAGTAAACATGTTCTGGTGAATATTGGTGGCGGAGGGCCAGTGTATGTGGGATTGAGTCAATACAGTATGTCACCTAGTTGTATAGTGTGGCTCATGGTTAATTGTCTTTGGAGCTCTATGGCACAGAGCAAGTAAATATTGTTGGTTTAGGCCAGGCCTGGCCAACCCGCGGCTCCCGAGCCGCATGCAAGATCTGCATCTCTTGCGTTCATATCAAAGTTTGTGTTTTTTTTTTTTTTTTTTAATCTTTTTATTGATTTTGCAAATACTTTAGACCACTGGTGTCGAACTCAAGGCGCAATGGCTTGAAAGCCATGAAATCGCGGACCCGTTTTCAGTCATTTGCAGACCCGTTTTCAGTCTTTCGCGGACCCGTTTTCAGTCTTTCGCGGACCCGTTTTCAGTCATTCACGGACCCGTTTTCAGTCATTCGCGGACCCGTTTTCAGTCTTTTGCGGACCCGTTTTCAGTCTTTCGCGGACCCGTTTTCAGTCCGTCAGGACTGTTATTTTACATGGGCAAAAAAAAAAAATCCTGTACTTTTATTTTGAAGGGATTTTTTAATGCGGCAGAGTGCAATTTGTTCAATTTCAGTCATATTGATGTCACGTGTTGTAACTCTGTTACGTTGTTCATTCTGGTCACATGACATCTATTGCTTCTGTCCATCCGGGGAGAGGGATCCTCCTCTGTTGCTCTCCTGAAGGGTTCTTCCTGTTTTCCCTGTGAAATGGTTTTTACTATCTTTATTTGGGGAGTTTTTCCTGATCTGATGTGAGGTCCCGGGACAGGATGTTATTTGTACAGATTGCACATTTTAATTTGTGATTTTGGGCTATATAAAATAAACTGAATTGAATTGAATATTCACACACTCCTCAATGCTGCGTTCACAACACTTTACTTGTGTGAGTTTACACATCGGACTATTTGTGATAGTTTGCTTCATATTTTCATTAAATCAAATTGAGAAGTTGAAAATGTTCCTCGCTTTGGTCGCGGCTTGTCATTCAGGGTGATGGTGGGTCCTGCAGCCAGACCAGTTGAACCACAATGATGTGGCTCTTTGCAGTAACACAGTAAAAAATGTGGCTCTTAGTCTCTGACTGGTTGGCCACCCCTGGTTTAGGCAGTGGTCAGATTGCATCCACAGTAGTCACAATGGATTCCAATGATCCACATTTCTATTCACATCTGCTCTGCTCAGGAGCGCGACACTGAAACACATTCAGTTCATGTATATTCAGAGCAAGACGTGACAATTATTAAAGATGTGAACATAAGGAGAGAAAGCAGAGGAGTGGATGTTTGCTAGTCACTGCTTTTGTGATAATATTCTTGGGTCAAGTTTTCAGAAGTGCTGTATATATTTTTTTTATTGTAACTTTCAGGCTCTGACGGAAGTGAGCACTATTTCGACTACACTTTTCACCCCGAGGACATTTTCCCAAACGGAAGCCTGCTGTGACAGACAGGGTCTAATGGGCTTCTCAGTTGTTTTTGTCCCGCTGAGAGTTTCTCTCTAGGGTCGCTCATATAGCCCTCACCCTGACAGGGCTGTCCCGCTCTGCTCCTTCCTGCTGACCCTCCACGCCGAATGCCACGCAGTTAGGTTGTCTCTCTGAGTCTCAGGGGACGCATTATTGCACTGGTGGTGCCAGATATACACAAATCATTTATGAAACACAAGCTGAACTGCTGCAATCTCACGTGGATAAAGCAGCACCTGGCAGTATCACCTAAAATGATTAAAGGAGCACTGCAAAACTTTGCATCATCAGGCTCAGATCATTCCAGGCTCAAAAACATTCAGCAAATGATGAATTTGATGAGGTGCATTTCACAGTGAATGGAAAAAAAGAAAGCGTCTCTCAGTTGTCGGAGTGATTTATTGGTTGCTGACCTGCTGTGAGCATGGATCTGAATTAGACACAGCCAATCGGGTGGAGCAGAATCACTTCAAACATTTGGGGCAGGATCGATCGGTTCAGTGATGAGCGAGGCCCTGAGCTGGGGTCAGAGGTGACGGGTCAGCCAGACAGCCAGGAAGAAGCTGGGAAGCAGTCGAGGCCGCACGGCAGCTGGATCCTCGAGATGCCACGAAACGTCATGAAATGTCATAAAATGTCATGAAAATCCATCTTGTCTCCCATTATATTCTCTACGCCGGTGGTTCTCAACCTGTGGAATATTTTTACCCCCTAACCCGCTTGAAGCATTTTGGGTTGAAAAAAACAATACACAGCACAGTGTCTATTATAGTGAGAATATACGATTCAGTTTTTGAACTTACACGTATATTTTATTGAATATGTATTAAATAACAATTTTTAAAGGATTTTTGAATGGATGCTAATTTTAAATATATTTTAAAGACATCTCACGTACCACTGCTCTACGCTATAGACACAACGTCAGTACACATAGGGGCTTATTTAACTGAGCACTCTAAAGAGTCAGGTATTTGTTTCTAAAGGTGGAGGAGAGCAAGACAGAGCTGAAGGGAGAGTTTAACCCTTTCATGAAAACACACCTATTTTTAGGCCTCTGCTCGAAAATTGCATACCCAAACTAAAAAAGGTGTATTTCTGAAACCACTAGGGCTATTTGAATAATGTGGGTGTTATAATAAAAGAGTATATTGTGAGTTGTGTGTTCAGATGTGTAAATATCAGTCTCTATGTTACTGGTTATGAGTAAATGTGAAGTGAATTATACAGTTTTTATAGCAATATCGTAACAAGACAAATGTTTGCTAGCTCGTTCATATTACAACTTTATAAGGAGATAATGTGTAAATGTTTTCTTTGCAGCTGGCTCTGCTGCCCCCAGGTGGACAAACAAAGACACTAATGAAAAAAAATATGTTCATTGCACAAGGGCAAAGATGAAATATCGAACAGAAGTAAAGCCCACAAACATAAATTGTTCCCGGTAGACACACAATCACACGCCACATCAGGGCTCATCATGGCAAGCTGTCCTTTCTAATTTTATCAATGTCCCAAATGACAGCTAAAATTAACTGCTAATTATTTCATATTTGCGTAACAATGACAATAATATTGATGCTTTGATGAGGTTGTCTTTTAGAGCGGAAATGACCCGTCATCAAATATTTCACACCCAACCTTAATGTTTACATATTTATATTTGATATTGAGTTGATATTTTTCTATCGCATAGGTCCTGAATTAATTGCGAAAGTTGATGATATCGTCCTCTGACCTTAATACATGAGTCCAACACGCTCCCGTCGTCATGATTGTAGGTTGAATACAGACGAACGTATGAAGACTTTGATGCGACGGATGAATTTGAACATACAAAACCGTAACAACTGATGTGTTTGGCAAACATTTTATTCATACTTGCCGTCGGCCCTCCAACACTGGATAATATTTTGCCATGGAAACTCTCTGTGCTGTGGTGTCACGAGCTGTCTGGTCAACTGACCCATTGGAGGAAACACGGGCCCGAATGCCACACATGCAACCATATGGCAATGCTCAATGCGTGTGTGTGTGTGTGTGTGTGTGTGTGTGTGTGTGTGTGTGTGTGTGTGTGTGTGTGTGTGTGTGTGCATTGACAACCAGTGTGCCACTGACAACAACAACAGCAAACAGTCCACTGGGTGTGAATGTTTAGACTGTGGCAATAAGGCTTGAACACGTGGCGGAGGAGACAAATGGGAGAATGGCTGCTTTTGGATAAAGACCCTAAGACACAAGTGTTTCTTGTCTTCATAGCTACGATGTGACATCCAGGCCAAGACGGAGAGTCCAGCAGGAAGTCAGAGGAAACCACAGTTCATTTACTGGGATCCGAGACAAAAAAACATGTTAAACACCATTTTGATTGGAGATTAATATTAGAAGTATTAGAAGAGTCTTTTGTGTCGTAATGCAGCTTAATCCACTTTACGCTGTATACCTGCACACAATAATCCAACCAGAGCACTGGCTGCAAGATTGAAACATTCAACTTGTTGCTGTAATTTAAGCTGAGCACAGATGGACATACCTACTGCACATTATCTATAGGGGACCATGTGTCACAGGTCACACAAAACAAGTGCAATGTCACTGTATGTGGGGCTCGCAGAAGAGAAGAAAACATGGATACATGGCAGTTTTCATATGTGCCTGAAACCACATGTCTTTGATGGTTAGACCCAATTAACATGCTATTATCAATATATTCATCAGAATCACACGAACTTCAGGCCGAGCAGCAAACAGAACAAAGTTAGTGACTAGCAGAATCTGACGTGAAAAATATTCAAACGGGTGGAAGGAGTCACGGGACCCAACATCCGGTTTTCAAAATACTAACTGATATGAATGTGTTCAGAACATTTCTGACCACATCCAAACATCTTAACTGTACTGGTCTGACATACATATTGTAATAAGTCAAACACAACGTACTGTTACAGTTAAGATGTGTGGATGTGGTCAGAAATGTTCTGAACACATTCATATCAGTTAGTATTTTAAAAACCGGATGTTGGGTCCTGTGACTCCTTCCGCCCGTTTGAATATTTTTCAAGTCAGATTCTGAACTTGATGTGACCTCAGAGATCCGAGTGTCTGCTGATGGTTGCAGTGGTTTACTGCACTAGATGGAGTTTATCACACACTTTGGGCTGCATTCACAAACAACCCGACTCAGAGAAGACCGGAGCCGGCGCGAAGGAGGCTGTTACCGACGGCCTGACGGCGGCGAGCAAGCGTCTGAACACCGAGCCCCGAGCCTCCCGGTGCTCCGGTGCGGCCGGTCCCCCCGGTGCTCGCCTCCCGGTGCGACCGACTCTCGGGCTCCCGGTGCGGCCGGCGCCCGGCTCGGGCCGGCCGGCTCTCACTGGGCGGCTGTCACTGGCCTCACCCCGCCCCTCTTTTCTTTTTTCTCCGCAGAGTTCAAACATTAAAATATGCTTAAATAAAGCAAGAAAACAATAACACAAACACACGATTATAAACGTATTCGTAATACGTCAAACAAAAACATAAAAACAATAAAACAAAAATACGTGTATAATCAACCTATGTGTTTAATCAACCTATACGTGTATAATCAACGTATGTGTAATACGTCAAACACAAACATAATCAGGGAGGAGATACGTTTCTGATCAAACGTAATTGGGAATGCGTATTAGTTCTGGGGGAACGTAATTTTTAGGAGGCAGTAGAGCTAAATCCTCTGCCAGTGATGTGACTGGTGCATCCCAACGTTCTGTGTTGGTTTGTTCCTGTCGTGCTGTATTCTATATCCTCCCCCTGTCTTCTCTTGTATTCTTCCTCCTTTTCTCCCATTATTTCTTCACTCTACCCACCTCTTCCTCTCTTTGTGCAGATCCAGCACAGGGGCAGATTATTATTATTTAAAAACCATTTGCCAGATCATTACCAGCTAATCCTGTGTTTGGTCTGACGAGTCACGCGCCTCATTTGCCACGGTGCTGAGCCGCTCAGGGCCCTTTCACAAAGACTGGCCAAGGACCACCGGCCCACCCTGCGGGGCCACCAGACCGCAGGGCGGGGTGTTCCTCCGGGACCGGCAGGGATCACAACACCCAGAGTGGAAATTACAGTGATAAAAGTGTGAATCTATACAATATTTGTAACCATTTAGACTTGTGTTTGCCTGAAAGGACTGCATCCAGTAATTGTCATCATTATCTTGTCTAAAGCGTTGTACCTCAGCACTGCTGAAGTCGTGATAAAAGCCCTTTGTCCTTTTTTTTTCTTCCACCCATTTAAGCCCTCTCTTCATACAAACTACATCAGTTCACACTATCTACCACAGTGATGGTCAACCACTGTGCCGCAGCACACCAGTGTGCCGTGAGAGATCGTCAGGTGTGCCGTGAGAAAATGTCCAATTTAACTTAATTAGTCCAAAAACATATTATTTAGCTGCCGCAAATAATGTTCCATTGTTGAGCGTCTGAGCCTGCAATATAATGGCTGGCATAGTAATTTCCTATAGAACAGGTCTGCCCATTGTTCTGCTATTAAACAAACTAAACGGCCGTATGTTATTGATGGTATCTACAGACAGCTTGTCATTTCTGGGTCGCGCCTACAACTCTTCTCTGCCCTCTGTCCCACGGCAGAGATCCGCCCCGATGCGCTGCACACAGGAGAGACACAGCGGACAGAGAGAGACAGAGAGCGGCGAAAAATATGTTGGGTGCTTTTCACAATGGGATTTGCTGCTGAAGCTATCACTATTTTAAGCTTTGAGCTCTCATGTTTAAAGCCCAACAGTTAATGTATTTGTAGGTCAAGACAAACGTCCAACAGGCTGCAGCCTGGAGATCCATCAATGACGTTTCTGACTTCGCATATCGAGAGGCTCTGGAAATATTCTTCCAAAAGCCCGAAAAACACACTGGATTGTGGTTGTCATTAAAATAAATGAACACCATGTTTCCTTTAAGTCAGTATTTATCAAACTGGGGCGGTATTTATTACAGGTGGGGCGCAGGAGGAAGTGCTGATTTTGCCATACGCCGTTCATAGGTCACGCTTGCGCATGCCGATTCTTGTCAGCTCACTGCAGCCGCTAATAACGTGATGCTCACATATCTGCACTCATTCTGTTTTGCAAAAAAATAGCTTGTTGTTTTCCACAATAAGCTATTTAGGAGTAACTAAATATTAGTTATTTTTTTCACGGATATAACTTAAGTGATTGCAATGTTCTTTATTCTATTATTTATAAAAGCACAGATGGAGTCACTAGTACTGTGAAGTATTACTTTGTAGTACTGTGAAGTACCACTATGTAGTATGTCCGTCTGTCTGTCAGTCGCTCCCCCCCTAAAGCTGTAAACCATGGGGAAACACTGAATACTCTTCTATGCCAGTAGGTAGCGCAATAATTACCTAACCATATATGCTGTATTATGCTACAATGTGACATTCTGTAACTTTTTGGTTTGTTGGTGTGCCGCGGGATTTTTTTATTGTAGAAAATGTGCTCAAAAAAGGTTGAAAAACGCTGCTCTATATGTAACAACAGCTAACTGTAACATCACTCAGAGCAGTCCCATCTCATGATGCCATGATGGCAGACAACAAAACATCAACTAAAAGCAACACAACCATTGAATCTGTTGTTGATCTTTGCTGCCCCCTGCAGGAAACTGCATAGAATAACATGTTTCTTTTTTTGATGTTAAAAAAACAGCAGAGCCCCAGAGGGCAACCGCTCCAAAACCTCAGAGACTCCTGGCTGCTATGAAACCATCAAGAGAAATCAAATAAGATTTCTCTACCACACCTGTGTTACCTCGGGATCAGGGGCTCCCTTCCAGAGGTGTCAAAAGTATTCACATTCATTACTCAAGTAGAAGTATAGATACTAGGGTTTAAAAATACTTCTGTAAAAGTTGAAGTATCAACTCAAGCTGTGGTTCTCAAACTTTTTCTGTAAATAACATTATATAACATAAATAACATAACATTGTGTGACTCATCTGTGCTTTTATAAGTAACAGAATAAAGAAAATTGCAATCACTTTCAAGTAAATCAGATTGCCCCATCAGACAATGTTTTGTGTAAGTTCTATCTGTGCAAAAAATAACTCATATTTAGTTACTACTAAATAGCTCATTGTGGAAAATAAGTAGGTAATAAAATAAGCTTTTTATTTTTATTTGCCAAACAAAACAGAATGAGTGCAGATATGTGAGCTATCAGGTTGTATCAGTATTAGTGGCTGCAGTGAGCTGCTTTCCTCAACACATGTTATAAACGGGGTTGTAGATTTGATACGGCCTCTCTCAATTCATGCTCAATATTGAGCTTAGATCTGTTTTTTTTATTTTGAGAAACGCAACAGCAGGAAAAGACGAGCTCACGGAGCTCACGGCGTCGCGTCAAATCGCGCATGCGCGCAAGCGTACCGTAACCATTTACCTGAACGTACAGGCATTTGTCCATGTATTTATTAACGACTTAGTTTTATATCCGTGTACTTTGTACTTTTGTAATATGTGAAGCCAGCAGCTCATTGTTGGTAGAAGACACGAGCACTTTGTCTCGTTTCACCTGGAGCAGGAGAGCTGCTCCGGGTTCAGAGAGCTGCTCTGGGTTCAGAGAGCTGCTCCGGGTTCAGAGAGCTGCTCTGGGTTCAGAGAGCTGCTCCGGGTTCAGAGAGCTGCTCCGGGTTCAGAGAGCTGCTCCGGGTTCAGAGAGCTGCTCCGGGTTCAGAGAGCCGCTCTGGGTTCAGAGAGCTGCTCTGGGTTCAGAGAGCTGCTCCGGGTTCAGAGAGCTGCTCTGGGTTCAGAGAGCTGCTCTGGGTCCAGAGAGCTGCTCCGGTGCGAGGAGAACTTCGGTTGCTCCTCACAGGAGAGCTGCTGTTGCATCTTCACCCTGGGAGCGTTTAAAACGCAGATATAGCGGTCTACTTTTCACGCGACATATTTTTCGACGCTCTCTGTCCGCTGGTGTGTGTGCTCAGTGCTCACCTGTGTGCGCGCGCACGTATCTGTGGGCAACGGGGCGGAGAGGTTTTTTGTGTGTGTGTTTTAGAACGATGACAAGCCGGAGTGAAAACAAACCAAAATGAAATAGTAACGAGGCTATTTTTAAAATGTAGGGAGTAGAAAGTACAGATATTTGCGTGAAAATGTAAGGAGTAGAAGTAAAAAGTCGTCTGAAAAATAAATACTCCAGTAAAGTATAGATACCCAAAATGTCTACTTAAGTAAGGTGACCTCTGTTCTACGGAAGCGCATTGCATTCACTGGATAAAAAAAAATAGACCCCTTTTCTCGTAATTACGACATCCTGATCTCGTAATTACGAGAAAAGAAAAAGGAAACGTCTGTAAATCCTCTCTCAGTGGCAATGATGGGGCTATCGCAGTTAATCTGCTATTGTTACCTTCTCGGTTTGAGACACTGGGAAATACTGATGTTTCTAAAAAATGAGGATGGTATTAAATTGAGTTTGTCAACACTGCGCAGGCATCTCAAGGTATTAGGATTGTTCAGGCGGAAAGCCCAGTCTGACGCGCTGGATGTCCTCTGTTTCTGCAGGAGCAGTTGAACCAACACGGGATGCTTCATGGATACAAATTCATGCATTTGAAATGCATCCAATCTGGTTTGGTGGTGACTGTAACGGACCTCTAAGAGTTTAAAGTATTGTAATAGTTTGTTCCTTTTTTTTGTCCTTTATTTTAGTCCGTTTTGTTACTGCAGTCGGTGCATTTCCGGTTGCGCTCTTATTTTGAAGGTACAAAAAACGGAAGTTGTTAGTAAGAAACGGCCAGAAAGGAAAAGTTGCCATAACAACGGAAAACAGTGATAAAAAGGTTAATTTACGGATGTATTAGTTTAGCACCTTGCTGATATGGGCACAAGGTTTGCACCTGTTCAAGTTCATTTTTTGAGAAAATATTGTTTTAGATTGTTACGTTTTTTGTCTGTGTCAGAGCTTAAGCTAACCAACTGCTATTTCCGTTTTTCTTCATAGTTCTTACGGTGACTTCAATAAACCTTTGCGAACCATCACTTAAAGACTCCAGACTATAATTCTGCCGGGGATGCTACACTGACTCAAAGAACTGTGGGCACCTGTTAAAAATCCTACATCCTCAAGGAGGAGCTAAGGCAACGGAACCGTCTAAGAAGACGCCTGTACACACACATGCATACAGACGCCTGTACACACACATGCATACAGACGCCTGTACACACACATGCATACAGACGCCTGTACACACACATGCATACAGACGCCTGTACACACACACATGCATACAGACGCCTGTACACACACATGCATACAGACGCCTGTACACACACATGCATACAGACGCCTGTACACACACATGCATACAGACGCCTGTACACACACATGCATACAGACGCCTGTACACACACATGCATACAGTGGCCAGTATGGCACCTTTCGTAATCAGGTCAGGATGTCGTAATTACGACATCAGGATGTCATAATTACGAGAAAAGATCTCGTAATTACGACATCAGGATGTCGTAATTACGAGAAAAGGGGTATATTTTTTTTTAATCCAGTGAATGCAATGCGCTTCCGTACTGTTCCCTTCCATTGTCCGAACCACTTCTACTCTTTAGGGTCACGGGGCCGATCCCAGCTGGCTTTGGGGCGAAGGCAGGGCACACATCCACACCTAGACGAAAGTCCAACTAACCTGACGCATGTCTTTGGAGTGAAACCACGCTGACACGGTCTGGAGAACATGCACACTCCACACAGAGGGACCGTCTAGACCGGGATCCGAACCCGGGACCCGAAACCAGACCCCTCTTGACTGCGGTCAAGTGAGCCCACATCCGCCGAGTGAGCCGCAGTTGCAATTCTAAATGCACCTCTATTCAAGGTGTTACGGTACGGGGGCCAGCTCCACGTCACAATATTCAAACAGCTCTAAAAACAGATCCATAGACTTGTACATAAATATTATATTCCACTGCAGGCTTGTTCAGGGGGACCTCTGCTATGCCCATGTGCATGGCCTCAAAATATTACTGTACAGTTTTGGAGAAAAGTGAATTCAAAGTCAGCTTAAATTTCATAATGATATTCATAATTCCCCAATATTCAAACAGCTATAGCCTTAGATTGTATATTGAAATTCCACTGCAGTACTGTTCAGGGGGACCTCTGCTATGTCCATTAAGACGTCATATAATATTACGTAGACATTATCGAATTGATCGTCAAAATTGAGAATCGACACTTAATGGAAGCGTTTGTCTTTTTAGTCATTTTGTATAAAGATACATTAATATTAATAGTTATATTGTTAGGGATTCGGCTTTGGCCGGGCCCAAGCGCAGACACAGGGACGTCAAGGTAGGGTGACGGAATGGACTTTATTTACTAAACACAGGTGATTTGGGTATAGCAGGAGTTGAATGCATGTTGAGCGGTGAAGTGACGGGGCGGCTGGGCAGGAATCCTGGGCACAGGGAACAGGAGTTAGTAACAGTCAAAAACAATGTAAAGCATAAGAGTAGTCTAAATCATTGAGAGGCCTAAAGAGGCCCAGAGTCAAAATACTAATTGAAATGGTGAAATAATCTGGCAACTGGAGAGAAGGAGGCCAGGGGTATTTAACAGGAAGGACTTGATGAGATGACAGGTGCTGAAGATGATGTGCAGGTGTGGCACCTGCACATCACATGCCCACGGCACGCACAAACGCCCACAGCACGCACAAACACACACATAACAGAGACCAACAGGTGACACGAGACACATAAAAAAAAACCCCAAAAGGACCGGACTATATCTAAAAAGAGCCCCAAAACCACAAGAAACAATGTTTGTTGATTTATTTGCACAAAATGCATTTCCAATAAAAATATTTGATCAGTTCAGTTTTGTTTTGTTTATCTGCAGGCAGTCGGCATGAAACCACCTGTTACAAGCATCACACTGAATCTGAAAAAGAAAAAATGAAACAATTGAATTTGAGAATTTCACTAAAACATGAATTCACCCCAAACACAAATAGCATCTATTTGCAATTTTTCATTTTCTAAACAAATATTTAATTTTATTGTCATGTTCATCGCTTATAAAAAGTTATTTTGATTGACTGACAATCAACTATAGCACAGGTACTATTTTTTAATTTTACAGCTGCCATGGTACAAATGCAAATAAAATAGCAAGGCAGAGTACATGGACATATCCGAGTGGCTCGGATGGACAATAAAGTCTATTTGTCCAATGTTTTTTTTATTTTTTTAATACACACATTCCTCGAATTTTTTAACAAAATAAACCATTTTGTTTGCATTTCCAAGATTAAAACAAGGGGTGTCCCAATGGCGGAGGGGTGAACCGCGATTATTTATATGGCTCTGGATGGTGACTTTTGTTACATAACAATTCTCTCTCTACCCCTCATTTCCTGTCCACTGTCAATTCAATCTTCAAAATGCCCAAACTAAAACTTAGGTCCACAAATCAAATGAATTAAAACAACACATTACAGTTCAGTGTAATGTGTTCAGTGACTGGAGGCCTCGGAGTGGGTGGCTTTTTTGCCGAACACATGGCACACTGTGTTTCGATGTCAAAAACTAATGAAAAGAATTATAGAAATGTTGCATCTTTTGTAGTACAATATCACAATATAAATTAATATGAAGAAAAGCTGTCACACACCTGATGCGCGGAGTAATTCAAGTGCCATGTTTTGTCGTTCCTCAACAATGTTGTCCAATTGCGTCCCAAAGGCCTTGCACATGGACATAGCAGAGGTCCCTCTGAACAAGACTGCAGTAGAATTTCAATATACAAATCTAAGGATCTGTTTCTCTAGCTGTTTGAATATTGTGAAATTTCGAATATCATTATGGAATGTAAGCAGACTTTGAATTCACCTTTCTCCAAAACTGTACAGTAATATCTAAAGGCCATGCACATGGACATAGCAGAGGTCCCTCTGAACAAGACTGTAGTGGAATATTGATATACAAACCTTAGGATCTGTTTTTATAGCTGTTTGAATATTGTGAAATTATGAATATCATTATGAAATTTAGGCAGACTTTGAATTCACTTTTCTCAAAAACTGCACAGTAATATTTGGAGGCCATGCACATGGACATAGCAAAGGTGATTAATGTTGGTGTTATAATAAAAATGTACACCTGTGAAATTTTGTTCAGATGTGTAAATATCAGTCTATATGTGACTGGTTAAGAGTAAATGAAGATGACACAGCAAAAATATGTGTCTGGAGCCGCAAAAGCTATTTGATATCGCTTATAAAGTTCATATATAGTCATATTATTTATACAAAAACTATAGTTTGTTGTATTTACGAAATTATAGAGCAAGAAGAAAGCGGTTATTGACATTGTATTGCTATTTTACCTATTATAACTATCAAACTCTTAGTCATGTAAATAGTCATGTGATGGCCAAAAAGATTAGTGGGTACTTGGCTAAAAAAAAATTGAGAACCAGTGAGTTCTTTACAGGAAAGAAACTCAGAGCATGAATCAAACTGTATGGAAATAACAGAGAGAGAGTTGAGAGTTTTAGTTTTTTTGGGAAGTGTATTTGAATCAGAGATTAACATGGTGAGGGCATGTAGTTAACAAATGATCCATGGTATCTTCAGGATTGGAGTTGGCACAGGGTTCATACACATGACTTTAAATCGAATTTCCATGACCAAACATTTTGTGAAATCTCAGTGTAAACATGATAAAGTGAGAAAGTGTAGTATTTAAACTAACAATGAGAATCGAAAGCATACGGTAAATCTTAAATGAAACAAACAAATGAGACAATAGTTTGATTAAAAGAATAAACATTTATATAGATGCCTGTATGTATGCCTGCTTATATTTTGAGCGTCATGAACATATGAATATAACATATTTCCATGACTTTTACATAACTTTGGGGTTTTAATTTAATTCCATGACTTTTCCATGACCGTAAGAACCCTGAAAATAGTTAGAAAAACTGAATTAAATGTGTAAAACCAAATAAAAGACGTCCAACATCTAGTGCTCGCTAAAGTAGGGCGGCACCCATCAATCCTTCTTTTGATTGGACGATTCATCCGACAACTAATTGATCAATTATTCTACAGATTATTTTTAGGGATTTCCAGATTAATATTTCAATTACTTTACTCAAAATGTATATCAATAACTCATAATATTTTATTCTAAACATCTTTTCTTAAAAAAAAATCAAATAAAAAAAAAAATCAGATGCCTGATCAGAAAAATACTCAAAATTCAAAAGGATTCGTGACAGATTCATTTCATCCGTTCACGAGCTTCCGGCTCGAGGATGAGACGTTCTCTTCAGCTTCAGTGAAACAGGCCGGGAGTTGAGGTGCTCTTTTGAAATATTCTTGCATTGTTTAGAGTCGCAATAAAGTACACGGTACTATCGTACCGTGTACTTTATGCTTCCACAAGGTTCAATGTTTAAAAGGCCGGTTTTAGCCTGTGTGTAGTTCCTCCTGAGAAAGATCAAATCAATCTACTTAAAATGGTCAAGTCAAGACACAATGAATGGAAAACTCCTTTAAAAATGTTCCCAGAATGCTTTTTATTAAGAACTCTGCTGCAACTGCATCCATGTAACTGGAACAATAGGATCCATACACATCCCCTCCTCAAAGCTCATGGCAGTTCTATTTGAATATTGCATATACATATACACCAATTTACATCATCTCATTCATGTCTCCGTATATTTGACTGATTTTACAAACCGTTACAAAGTTTTAACTTATAGTTTTTCATGAATTATAGTTCAGACACTGGCCACAATCATAAGAATCGTAAGGGTGCTGCCATGGTGCATAGAAATACAATGTTCCATTCATTTTCTCCCAAACACAGGTTTATACAACTTAACTCTCTCTCACTCACACACACTTACACTCTCTCTCTCTCTCTCTGCAGGGTGGAGTTGTGTTCAGCCCTGGAAGGCGTGGAGCTCCTTTTCACTGAAGCCCTGGTGCGTCAACAACCTGAGAGACGAAGAGAAGGGAGAAGAGAACGAGACACGGATGAGTGCAAAGGAAGCGACGGTGAACGAGACGAAGAGCAGAGCATCGTCAGTGCGTCTGAGGAGCTTCCGGCTCTCGTGTGGAAAATGTACTCGATCAACAGACAGAGTTTGTATGGAAGCCCGTTTACGAACACCCCACACCCCCCAAAAAAAAATCATAATTATGAGATAATAAAGTCAAAATTCTGAGATAAAGTAATAATTATGACTATTATCTCATAATTTTGACTTTTGTACTTATTTTGTGCGGAAACGGGCTTCCATATTAGAGAGTGGAAGCCCCCTCCTTTAGGTTTCACAGAAATGCATGACATTTGCTCGGCATATGGATTATGTCCAGACTTTTAAGAAGCCTTTGTGTGGTTTACCCAAAACTCAACAGGAGATCAACCATTACTGAATTTAGTGTGAACACTTTGCTTCTCCCAGCCTCTGCACTGAAGACGTCTACAGGCCTGTTTTTAAATCACACCTACTGGGAACAGGAAGTTACTGCTGCTACACCTTGTCTTGCTACCTTGAGAAGGTGAACCAGATCTTTGGTGTGTAATACAGGTTAAACGAATGATACACACCCTGTGGTCAGCTCTGTGAAGGCAGTGGGGCCGCACACACACACGTAGCATCTGGAACCGTCTGGCCTGTTGAGGAAGTCCTGCAGCATGGACTCGTCCACCCTTCCCGTCCTGCCGGTCCAGCTCTCACAGGGATCGGACAGCACGTACTCCACCTGAAACCTGACACACACACACACACACACACACACACACACACGATGTACAAAGACCCCGGTGTAGGCAGAAGCATTTGTAAAGCTGCCTTAATGCAGATGTGGAGGAGTCCACTGTGTCTCTCAGTTTGTCACGCCACTTACAAAGAAAAGCTTTTTCAGTCAGTAGAGGGAATGAATCGACAACAAGTAGAAACAAGTATAAGACATATTATGTATAAGGTATAAAGACATATTAGGAAATTACCAGTGGTGTATAAAGCATACCTGCAAACTCATAAGGGGTGAAAAAGGTGACAGCGTCACTCGTGGAGAAGCTGACAAACTATGATCATTATGGGTTTTATTTCTTCTTTTGTCAATACCTAAGTGTACAAATTATATATATATATATATATATATATATATATATATATATATATATATATACACACACACACACACACACACACACACACACACACAAAAGTTTGGGGTCACCCAGACAAATTTTCAGTTTCTTTGCAATTTCCTGCATGGAATAGCCTTCATTTCTAAGAACAAGAACAGACTGGAGTGTTTCACATGAAAGTTCTCTTTTTCTGGCCATTTTGAGAGTATAATGGAACCCACAAATGTGATGCTCCAGATACTCAACTAGCTCAAAGGAAGGCCAGTTGTATTGCTTCTCACCAGCATAACAGTTTTAAGCTGTGCTAACATAATTGCACAAGGGTTTTCTAACCATCCATTAGTCTTCTATGCGATGAGCAAACACAATGTACCATTAGAACAATGGAGTGATATTTGCTGGAAATGGGCCTCTATACACCTATGTAGATATTTCATTAACCCTTTGGGGGCGGGGCCCGCGGCGATGCGTAAAACCAGGTGTTTAAGTTTTTAATAAAATTTGATCTTAATCTTGAGCAATAATACATCACAGAGATATGGTTTCAAATCTGGCGGATATGGTTTCCACTTCCGCGTCTGAGCATCTAAACATGGACGTGTCTTACGTCTTACGACGTGTGCAAAGCTTCAGTGTGAGTCAGAAGATGCCAAGCAAAGAGTCCTGAGCAAAGCTATATTGGAGGGGACAGACGGCGCAGCTTCAGTGCCTGAAGCTAACAAGGAGCTAGCCGGAGCTAACGGGCCAGATAGCTGGCTACAGCGTTTGTGTGAGACTGAACGGTGAGTAATCAATTGTTGCCCCATCACCGTTAACTTTCTTACAGTGAACTTAGTACGACTAGTCGTGTTGGACCTCCATTATGTGTTTGTAAGACCGTAACTAACGTGTGTTTGTTGACGATAGCTTAGCGTTAGCACGTCACTAGATAGCCCCGTTTTGGATGTCTCTTACGTGTATACGACAGAACGGTGCATACTCAACTGTTGCCCCTATCACCGTTAACTTTCTTACAGTGAACTTAGTACGACTAGTCGTGTTAGACCTCCATTATGTGTTTGTAAGACCGTAACTAACGTGTGTTTGTTGACGATAGCTTCGTAGCGTTAGCGCGTCACTAGATTCCGTTTTGGATGTCTCTTCCGTGTCTACGACTGAACGGTGCATACTCAACTGTTGTACCGATCACCATTAACTTTCTTACAGTGAACTTAGTAAGCCTAGTAGCGTTGGATCTCCGTTAATCGTTACTACAGTAGTGTTTATGTCACGTTAGGTGCTGCTAACACGGAACGAGCTAACGAGAGCTAACGGAGATAGCTGACTACAGCTATGAACGGTGGGTAATCAACTGTTAACTTTATTTCAGTGAACTCATATTGACTTGTATTAATGTATTTTACAGAGTGGATTCAGAGCTGCGAGGGTCCAGAGGACAGCATGCAGCTGCAGCAGCCTCCAGTCCGTCTGCCTGCCAACACTCCACCATAGCAGGCCTCAAAGGCAGCCACAGCTCATCATCCCCACCATATATTAATAAATTTGTTTTTTGACAATTATTTACATGTGTCTACCATTTTTATTCAAATATTCCACTGCTTTTGTGAGCCTAAGACCTTTGGTAAACCAATTTCCATCACCAAAACCGATATACCACATGAGTAAAGTTATGTTTTCACAACAAATATGAAACATTTCCAAAATCAAAATTCAAAATTTGCTGATTTTTTGTGTGCGCATGGACTGTTGGTGGATGTTAAGAACCGCCATTTGATCGACGCTGTCACGTTCTGCTCTTATACGTGCACGCTCAGCGGGGCTGACCCCATACGACTGTCCGGCATGCTCTCCACATCGGATGACTTCCACCGTTTGCTGGCTGGTTTTCCAGCACTCACTCAGCCCACTTTCTCTGCGTCAGCCGTGAAGCAAGGTGTTGAGCACCATATCGCCACTACCGGTCCATCCCGTCTACGCCCGTGCTCGGCGCCTCGACCCGACCAAGCTTGCCGTTGCTAAGGTGCTAAGGTGAGTTTTCTAACATGGAACGCCTTGGAATAGTCCGCCGATCCGACAGCCCGTGGGCGTCACCCCTTCACATCGTCCCCAAACCTGGTGGCGGCTGGCGCCCATGTGGCGACTACCGGCGGCTTAATGAGGCAACGACACCTGACCGATACCCGGTCCCGAACATACAGGATTTTTCAGCACACCTGGCCGGTATGGTGATTTTTTTCTAAAGGTAGACCTCGTGCGGGGCTATCATCAGGTGCCCATGCATTCACTGGACATTCCGAAAACGGCGGTGATTACGCCGTTTGGTCTTGAGTTCTTAAGGATGCTGTTCGGCCTTAAAAACTCAGCCCAATCTTTTCAACGCCTTATGGACTCTGTTTTACGTGACCTGCCTTTTCTTTTTGTGTATTTGGACGACATTCTGGTGGCGAGCACGTCCAAATCTCAGCGCCTGTCGCATCTCTGAACGCTTTTCGAGCGGCTCAACCAACATTACCTGATTGTTAACCCTGCCAAGTGCCAGTTTGGTCTCTCCACCATTGACTTCCTGGGACACAGAGTCACCAAGCATGGTGCAGTGCCGCTCCCATCGAAGGTGGAGGCGGTCACCGTGAAAGCCCTGCAGGAGTTCCTCGGCATGGTGAACTTTTACCACCGTTTCATTCCTCGAGCCGCTCAGCTCATGCAGCCCTTGCACGAGGCCTTGAAAGGTAAGCCCACGCACGCTGTGGACTGGACTGAGGGCAGGGACAAGGCTTTTACTGACACTAAGGCAGCCCTGGCGCAGGCCACCATGCTGGCTCATCCTGCAGCCACAGCCTCCATCGCCATCACCTCCGACGCCTCGGTTGTCGGTGCCGTCTACGAACAGTGGGTAGGCGGGGCCTGGCAGCCGCTTGCTTTCTTCAGCCGCCAGCTGCGCGCTAACGAGCGTAAGTACAGCACTTTCGACCGGGAGCTGCTGGGTCTCTACCTCGCCATCAGACACTTTCGTTTCCTGCTGGAGGGTCGACACTTCACTGCCTTTGTCGACCACAAGCCACTGGTTTTCGCCATGGCCAAGGTGGCCGAGCCGTGGTCTGCCCGCCAGCAACGTCATCTGTCCTATATTTCTGAGTTCACCACGGATTTACAGCACGTGGCCGGTAAGGACAATCAGGTGGCGGACTGCCTGTCACGGGCTGTGGCAGGGGCAGTCCAGCTTGGTCTGGATTACAGCCGCATGGCAGCGGACCAGACCGCAGACCCAGACATGCACACCTTGAGGACCTCAACTACGGGTTTGAAAATAGAGCATGTGGTTTTTGGTGAAGCGGGCACCACGATCATGTGTGACGTCTCCACAGGCAGTCCTCGGCCGATCGTTCCCACGGGGTGGAGACGACGCGTCTTTGATGCCATCCATGGTCTCTCCCACCCTGGTTCGAAAGCGTCACAGAGGCTGGTGACGGCAAAGTTTGTTTGGCATGGCCTCAAAAAAGACGTAAGACACTGGGCTACCACTCGCTTGAGTGCCAACGGGCTAAAGTACACCGCCACACTAAAGCCCCGTTAGAGTTGTAGTCAACTGCATACCACCCGCAGGCTAACGGGCCCTGTGAGCGATTTCATAGGTCAATGAAGGCTTCTTTTTGTGCCGGCCTCAAGGACAGCAACTGGGTCGACAAGCTCCCGTGAGTGATGCTTGGCATCAGGACTGCACCGAAGGAGGACCTGCAGTCCTCATCTGCGGAGCTTGTTTATGGCCAGCCACTGCGGGTTCCAGGGAATTTTGTCCCTACCTCTACAGTTCCCTGGTCTGCGACTCTCCAGCGGGCCGCACTGCTGGACAATGCAAGATTTTTTGCTCCCGTCCCTACTTCCCGTCACGGCCTCCCTGAGTCGCACATCCCTGCTGGGCTTCAGACGGCTGAATACGTCTTTATTCGCCACGACGCTCACAGAGGGCCGCTACGCCCGCCCTGCGAGGGCCCATTCCGTGTTTTGGAGACGGGAGACAAACATTTTGTGGTGGACATGGGTGGTAAACCAGAGCGACTCTCCATTGATCGCCTCAAACCAGCTCACTTGGACATTGATAGGCCCATTGAATTGGCCCAGGCCCCACGACGCGGGCGTCCTCCAGCTCTGCAACCACCCCGTTTCTCTTCCTCCCGGGACTTCCACACTCCGGGCCCCACACCCGTGTCGTGGTGGTATGCCTGCCACGGTGGTCTCTCCTCGACCCCCGGTAAAACACAGTCGTTCCGGCCGGTTAATACGGCCGCCTCTCCGATGATTGTTTACTTATAGGGTGAATTCTGGGGGGACGCGTGTAGTGACTGTGACTTCATAATTCACCCTTGTTCTGAGTGTGGTTCTATACACTGTTGTTTCATGCAGTTATTCAAGTAATGTGTTATACACGTAGGTATTACTGTTCCGGGATCGCGGTCCCTTTAAGAGTTTGACTGTGGTTGATGACGATGCCCCAATGCTTGTTAGGTTAGAGGGCAGCGACATCTTGTGTTGTTTTTCGACATGTAAAATATGTATTTTGTACACTTGATACTTATAATATGCAATACTGCTGTGCTATACTGAATATTGTTTTGCTACTACTACATTTCACTTCATAATATTACACTTATATGCCATAATATGTATAATGTACTAGCCTTTTTATTTTATTTGACCATATTATGTAATACTGTTAAGGCGACAAGTTTGCAGGTATGATAAAGTACCCAAAAGCTATACTTGAGTAAAAGTAAAGATACCTTACTGGAAAATGACTCGGGTAAAAGTAAAAATCACCAATTAGTATCTGATATTTACTGTACTTAAGTATCAAAAGTAATTTCCTGATATTAAATGTTCTTAAGTATTGAAAGTAAAAGTACATGCTGTAAATAAAAAAGCTGTTTTATTTTGAAAAATGACCAGAGACATCCGTCTGTGCGGAACCTCAGACTGAACCTCTTGACACATGTCAAGAGGATACGTTACCCAAAAATTAAACTTAAAAGTCTATTTCAACTCTGCCGATTAAAATCAAAGCAGAATATCCTTAGATCGCACAAAAAAAAGCACGAAAACCTGCTTCCATTTCAACATCCTGTCTTTGTGAGGCGGGGTCTACTGACCCCGAGGGTCAGTAGACTGGACTAAAGGTTTAAGATACGCAGTAGACTGGACTAAAGGTTTAAGTTACGGAATAGACTGGACTAAAGGTTTAAGTTACGGAATAGACTGGACTAAAGGTTTAAGTTATGGAGTAGACTGGACTAAAGGTTTAAGTTATGGAGTAGACTGGACTAAAGGTTTAAGTTACGGAATAGACTGGACTAAAGGTTTAAGTTACGGAGTAGACTGGACTAAAGGTTTAAGTTACGGAGTAGACTGGACTAAAGGTTTAAGTTACGAAGTAGACTGGACTAAAGGTTTAAGTTATGGAGTAGACTGGACTAAAGGTTTACATTATGGAGTAGACTGGACATAAAGAACCGGTCCGTGAAGGGGAAAAAGATTATGACCGATCTTTTTTCAGACGGTTTGAGGGGACACACACACACACACACACACTTTACCTCTCACTACGAGCAGCCAGTTCATCCAGTTCCCGGCGCCACAGGATGTCCTCCTCCCGGCGGTTCAGAAAGAGCAGCTTGGTTTCCCTGAGGACACACAACACGTCGGGGGTCAGAGGGCTTGAAGGCAGATGAAACAACACGGAGCCCACTGTGCCGGTTTGTGTTATTACCGCTATTATTAAACATCTCTGTATTTCAATGTTAAAACGTCTCGTTCAGACCAGAGTAGTAATAATAAAACTGAATATGAGGACCATGCCTTAGTGACAGGACGTTAAAAGTTGGGCGTCACTTGAAGTTAAGAGCTTTGCTCGATTTTCATTATTATTAAAATGTTAATAAAAATATGGGAGAGACTCAGATTATTGCTGTGGTTGTACAAAGGTTTTCTGAACCTCTTTTGGCACAGTTCTCTCTCTCTGCATTCTAGGAAAGGGGCTGAAGTGTGACAGAGAGTGAAAGAGAAAAAAAAAAAAACTATTAGTTCAGAAGTAAAGCGCTGTGTCTGCTGGTCTGAGTCGCGTGGTAAGTCCCCACCTGATGGTCTCCACGTCCTGGAGGGCCAGCTGGATGAGGCGAGCCATGGGCGTGAACCCTGTGCCCGCTGCTAATAGGTAGAGGTGTGTGACATCACGAAGGGGGCGGAGACTGAAGGTACCCTCTGGACCGCTGACGGAGACACAGCCCCCTAGAGACAGAGAAGTGACCAAAGTCATGGAAGTAGTCAGATAGTTCACTCACTCTGAATGAGACACAGGACGAATACTAAAGGATCGCTCCAGACAAGATGTCGGGATCAGTCAACTTGAACTTTAAACACAAATAAATCATCCTGCAGCTGCTTTCCTCTGGTGAAGTCATTAGCCTCTTCATGTTGGACATTCAATATTTCTTTTGAGAAATGCAGTTTGGCAGTGTCATTTTATAAATTGTTCATGTGTCACGAACTGTATAACGCCCAGCCCTAGCGTGAGGCGTTGTGACTGTCGGTTCCTGAAAGCTATAATAAACACAGCATCCCCTAATCCCAAGGTGGAAAGGTGAAGCTATCCGACAAGCCAAGAAGCACACTGGCAGCTCCCAGAATGCATCTGGAGGGGTGTCTCACACACGGACTACATAGTGCTGCCTTACAGACCGCTAACCTACGCTTCAGTCTCTCCCACATGACCCTCTCCCCTCACACGGTCGACTAACCGACGCGCAGGCTGTTGAGATGAGGGGTGAGCGCTCCGTCGGGGTAGACCTTGATCATGAGGTAGAGGTCTGACTCCTGTGAGGAGGGGTGGGAGGCAGCTGCCAGGTCCGGATCCACTGGAGTGTACGGCCTTACGACCTCCGTGTCTGGGTAGGGACACAAACGGCGATGAAGTAAAACCTCTTATTGTCCCTTTCAGCAGTCAGTCCGGTTGAACCGTCGTACGGGGTTCAGTTCTCCATCTACTGAACTAAAAAACATCTTTAAGCAAAGAGACTTTCTCCTAAATATAAGCATCAGAGACATTCAGACATATCGTATCATATGAGAATCCTTTAACTTGAGTAACAGATTTCCAGTGACATATTCTGTAGTAAGCAGCCAGCCTGAGAAGCTACGTGCCTTGGGTTTAAAAAGGTAGATCCACAGAGACAGGATCCTCACACCTCTATGTGGACCTTAAAGCACACCTACTGTACTCAGTGGTTGTGGGTGATGAGGAAGCATTCTCACCGAGCCTACATAGACGAATTCCCCTTTTCTACCGACTCCGTATGCCTCACTGAGGCTCTGTGTGCTGCAGCATACACGTTTACCTACTAGTTTATAGGTAGAAGTCTAATTTAAAGAGACAACAGCCTTTGTTTTCAGCACGGTGCGGTCCTCGGTTCCTTACCTTGCATGAGGGCTTTGAGGTAGACATGTTTTCCAACAGGCACGTGCATGACAGTCCCACGAGGAAGTTGCAATCTGAACACATGGGTGTCGTGGTTCACCTCAGTCTTAGACACCAACACGCAATCCCGATAGTGGAGAGCTGTGAGGAGGAGATCATCGATGTAGACTCAAGTTTAACATGTTCATCCCTTTGTCTTGGGCGATGAGAGCTTAAACAAACGACGCCGAGCGCGGAGGCACGAGGAGCTCTGGTTCAGACGAGTCGACAATATATCGTGCCACCTTTCAACAGAAAGACGTGCCCTTAAGGGATGTCACGATCAAGCTTAATGACTTTATTCTCATTTTGTACAAAGTAAAGGATAAAAAACAACAAACCCACTCTGTAATCTGTTTGGAATTTCTCTCTCACTGTGAACGTGTCCCGTGTTTGGTACTTCAGAGCAGCCTTTTGCCCTCGTCAGCTGAAGGAACTGTATTACGCCGAGTGTGTGTTTAGGATTACATTCATGAAATACTTATTGTTTTTAGTTTACGTGGCTGATTTCTGTGCATTTTCCTTTGGTGATGTACCTATATTAATCTGCTACACTAGCCTGCTGCCCCAACATTGAGGAAACCTGCAGCTTGAAGCGACTACCTTGTCCGTCGTTAACATTCAAAGAAAAGGCTACAAAGAAGTGCAAAGGTTTAAAGGATCTCACCTCTGTCCTCTTTGCGTAGAAATGTATTGTGAGATTCCAGAGGCTGACCGAGACTGCTCCATTTTCCTTTCGCCTGTTTGCGCAAGCTGACCTGGATCTTTCCCACGAGGAAGGCAGGGTGGACTGTTGAAGACATGCCGGTTTAAGAAGAAGAAGAAGAAGAAGAAGAAGAAGAAGAAGAAGAAGAAGAAGAAGAAGAAGAAGAAGAAGAAGAAGAAGAAGATGATGACTGTTATACAGATTTTGCCGATATTATCTTCATCTTCTTTTTCATCAAATCAAGATGTCGTCTCACCAGAAATGTTTCCCTCAACGTCATCAGCCAGACCTGAAAAAGCATGAAAATAACACTGATGTCACAACCCAAATCAAGAGATATAAATACTGTGTACAGTCACTGTGTCCAATGTCTAATCATACGATGGCACACAAATCACGGCTCATGGTCATTTATATTATTTGGTTTGCTTTATTGTCATCCTGCAACACAGGAATGCCCGTTTGTAGCACATGCCGAACAAAACAAACACACAAATACAGGGTTCATACACATTCTGACCAGTGGATTTCATGACTTTTAACCAAATTTCCGTGACCAAACATTTAGTGAAATCTGGGTGTAAACAATGAGAATATAAAGCATACAGTAAACCTTAAATGACACAAATTAATGAGAGACAACGTCATGAATACATGAATATAACATATTTCTTTTTTTTAACATTGTTTAGTTTTCTGTTACAATGAAAAATGTGAAGATCCGTCTAAAACGACGTGGAGAGAACAAGTGAGCGTTGCAGCACATGTTTAGAGGTGGAACCAGGACAACAAGAGGGTCGATGAAGAGGAGACAGAATCATCAATACCCCTGGGCCGTGTCATACCAGGTTTTATTACCCACCCCTATTACTGCATTTTACAGGAAGTTACAAAGGGCTTTTGCAGCAGTAAAAAAAAAAAAGAGAAAGGAGGACTGAACTTCTCACTTCACAGCGTGTTCAAATGCAGAAGGCCGTACCCTACTCACGTAAATGTATCATGTAGGACATCTTCCCCAGCAGCACCTCCAGGCGGAGAACACCCGCCTCCAGGTCAACAATGGTGCAGCCGGAGCTGGGGATCTGAGAGAGAAGACACGCCATTACATTACATTTAGCTGACGCTTTTATCCAAAGAGACTTACAATAAGTGCTTTCAATAGGAGTACAAACTCAGAACAACAGGGATCAAGAAAGTACAATTTCTTCAATAAAGTTAAACTACAAAGTGCTATCAGTAAGTAACATTTAAGTGCTACTAAAGTGCTACTACGTCGCTACTTCCTTATTCAAGGTGTAGTCGAAAAATATGTGTTTTTAGTTCACGACGGAAAATGTAGAGACTTTCTGCTGTCCTCATGTCAATGGGGAGCTCATTCCACCATTGAGGAGCCAGGACAGCAAACAGTCGTGACTTTGTAGAGTGTTTAGCTCTCAGTGATGGAGCTACAAGCCGATTGGCTGAAGCAGTGATGGAGCTACAAGCCGATTGGCTGAAGCCGAGCGGCTGGGCCGTACGGTTTTACCATGTCCTGGTTGTAGCAACACATCAACATAACACATTTCCATGACTTTTCCAAAACTTTTGGGATTTCATTTTTTTCAAGGACTTTTCCAGGCCTGGTAATAACCATTTTAAAATTCCATGATTTTCCAGGTTTTCCATGACCGTAAGAACCCTGTGTGACCAAAGCATTTTTAGAAATGTGAGTCGTTGAATGTCTATCCGGTGCTCGTATCACTTTTGGTAGGGAGCAGCAGGGCTCTGAGTGGAAGAGTTGGTATGGAGGCCTGCTTTACGGTCGTTTACCTTTTAGTTATGTTTAATAAACTTATTTTCATTGTTCTCCTTTCCTTTGTCTAGCCTTGAGCCAGAGCGTGACTCATTCTACGCCTCAGCTCACTGCATGCCGTGAGAGCTAAGCAACTGATTGGGTGCATCGTGGTGTGTGGATGCTCGGTGAGTGGTTACCTTTCTTTTAGCATAAACGACCAGATGAACAGTTGCATCCGTTTGGAACCAGTCGTACCTGCACAAACAACAATGATAATAATATCATTGAGCATGGACATGTTTGTTAAATTTCGACAAGTTTGAGTTTTTTTCCGATGTTTGTGTCGTACCGTGGCCGGGAGTCTTTATCTGTCGGAGCAGCCATGGACGTGGGCGGGGCGAGGCTGGTCTGAGGTGAAGACTTAGCTGAGGAGGAAAACAGAAATTAATGCCTTATTTTCCTTTACCCAATCTGGAGTCTGCATTACCCGAAATAACCAATGAGAAGCACATACACATCTAGGTAAAACTGCTGTGATTAATAATTTAATGTCATTCTAATTTAATGTAATTCTGGTTGTCAAACAAAGTGTCAGTCTGGTTACATCACAATTAGAAAATAAAAATATTGGGGACTCAAATTATCTATCTGGTTACATTAGCAACACTTTTGTAGA
Organism: Taurulus bubalis; assembly: GCF_910589615.1. Classification (NCBI taxonomy): domain Eukaryota; kingdom Metazoa; phylum Chordata; class Actinopteri; order Perciformes; family Cottidae; genus Taurulus; species Taurulus bubalis. The sequence goes on from NC_136600.1 coordinate 2,292,623, forward strand.
AACAATCTGTGAGATAGCAGTTAAAGCCCTCGGAAACAGTGTGTGTGTTTGAGACCTAGTTCATCTATCAGAGGGATTCTGATACACTTTACAAATACATGTGTGCATTGGTTTGGTTCAAGAAAGAGAACCTATAGCCTTCGTGGGAATGGGACACTGATGCTCTGGATCGTGTCTGCTGAACACTGAGGTAAGGCTGCAGATCAACGGCGGTATGTGAACACACTGATGTAGAGATACTTTGTGTGTGTGTGTGTGTGTGTGTGTGTGTGTGTGTGTGTGTGTGTGTGTGTGTGTGTGTGTGTACCTTTAATTACTGTCGTGGCCATCCGACCCACCAGGCACTCTTTTAACATGGACTCATAGTTCACCCAGCGATGGACCTGTGCACAAACACACGCGTTACCATAGCAGCACATGAAAACCCATCAAGTCACCCACACCCACGTTGAAGAGCTGACAGAAGAACCACAACAAAAACCTTGCAGCGCTCACAAGACAGCCCACATTAAATATGTGCCAGTCCCTCTAAGCTCTTGGGGCTTGTTTTAACTGCTGGTGATCTTGGTTTAAAGCGACTCATATTCACATCATTTAGCTTGGCCCCAATGACTAACAGAGAGCAAGCAGGGGACCAATATTTATCAGCTTAGAATAATATATTTAACAGCAAATTCAGCACCAGCTTGACACTAAAATGTATGATATATGGAATATGGATTTTAAAACAGATCAACATAATAACAGAACTGGCAGTACATATCAGGAGCAGCCTTCCCTTCACTTCAGGACATTTACTCCACCAGGGTAACCAGGAGAGCACACCACATCATCAGGGACACAACAACACACAATCAGGGACACAACACACCACATCATCAGGGACACAACACACCACATCATCAGGGACACAACACACAATCAGGGACACAACACACCACATCATCAGGGACACAACACACCACATCATCAGGGACACAACACAACACACAATCAGGGACACAACACAACACACAATCAGGGACACAACACACCACATCATCAGGGACACAACACACCACATCATCAGGGACATAACACACCACATCATCAGGGACACAACACACCACACCATCAGGGACACAACACACCACATCATCAGGGATACAACACAACACACAATCAGGGACAAGACACATCACACCATCAGGGACACAACACAGTGATAGTGGGCGAGCTGTACCCAGCATGCAGTTCGACGGTGTCATTATAAATGTACAATTATTAGTGTTACAAATTGTTTATGTTTCACAAACTGTTGTGTCGTGGTGTTTTACCCTGTTAAAGAGCCTTAGTTGTGGGTTATTAATTGTTGTTATAAAGTTATAACCATGACACGTAGTATCATGGTTATAACCGATGCTACGTAGTAGCTTGGACCACTGCGCCCTCAGCGGTGAGCTGTGAACAATAAATGTTGAGGACTGCCGAAGAGGGACAACAGTTGTTACGGCTATGCACCACAGGTATGACGGTATATGAAAAATTCATAACTTATGGAAATTTGAAACCGGTATACTGCCTAGCCCTAACACACACACACACACACACACACACACACACACACACACACACACACACACACACACACACCACTGAACTGTGAACGGCTGCTGCTGGGACTTCATGTTACGACCATACTTGGATACTTGGATAGTTGTAGCAATGCACAGTGCACTTTATACACTGAGCAATACCGTTATCATATTTGTGTGCCTTATTTTAGTGGAATACTGTTACTATATTTTGTGCCTTATTTTTATTTATTTTTCACCTCAAGTTTATTGTAATTCTGTGTGTTAGGCAGACCCAGCAAAATAAGCTTTTCATTGTACAGAGTAACTGTCTGTTATATGTGCATATAACAATAAAAATATTGGACAATGGATGGCTGCCAACATCTGGTGCACCCGATGCCTTCAGTGAGGCTCATTAGGAGAGCAGCTGCCAGTATGAAACGACACGACAGTCTCTTCACCTCGACCGCTGTGAATGTGATCGTTCATGTGGACTTTATACCAAATAAACTTTAGATACATTTCAGATGTTTCTTCAAAAAAAGATCACCTCTTGAAACGTTTTAACCATCAAGTTAAAACAAGTATCTGATGTGTGACATTAATACAGGGTTCATACAAATTCTGACAAGTGGATTTCCATGACCAAACATTTTGTGAAATCTCGGTGTAAACATGAAAAAGTGAGTAAATGTAGTATTTACATTTTTTTCACAAATAAAAAACTGAAAACTGCAGTGTGCAAAGTTATTGCACTTTTCAGTTTTTTATTTGTGATAAAAATTTAAAAACATGTATAATTGTCTTTGTACACTTTGTGTTGGTCTTTCACATAAAATTCCAATAAAATATATTTATGTTTGTGGCGTGTAATGTGACAAAATGTGGAAACGTTCAAGGGGTATGAATACTTTTGCCACTGTAGAAGTCTGTATGTATGCCTGCTTATATTTTGAGCGTCTTTCTTTTAAAAGCAAATTAATTATTTCAAACTTAGCGTAAATGTACGTCATGAACACATGAATATAACACATTTCCATTAATTTTTTCCAAACTTTTGGGATTTAATTTTTTTCAACGACTTTTCCAGGCCTGGAAATAACCATTTTAAAATGCCATGACTCTTCCAGTTTTTCCATGACCGTAAGAACCCTGTTAATAGCTAGGAATGCAGCCCTGCACCTTTATGTTTCAAAAGTACTCCATCAGCTTCCATACCTGGTCAAACAGGTCCGTGCCGTCCATCCCAGCTGCCTTCATCAGCTCCTCTTCCCCACCTGGGTGGTAGTCCATGTAAGGGGTCACATTGTAAACCATACCTGAGAGCAGAGAGAGAGAGAGAGAGAGAGAGAGAGAGAGAGAGAGAGAGAGAGAGAGAGAGAGATTTATGTTTTCCTTCCCAGTGCCGTCTGCTGAGAGACAAATTATAAACATAAAAAAATGTTACTGGGGAAATCATTTTTGATTTGCCTATTTTACCGTAGCAAAGAACTCAGAACGACCACATCGTGACGTTCTCTTCCTGGACCATCCAGGAAGAGACCACATCCGTGTGGTTTTGTTAGACTCGGATCTCTGGTAATGTTACATTGTAAAATAAAAACACAGTCTGTGTTTGACTTGACATGAGGAGAGCTAGTAGGGATGGTGAGGTTCCATTCGGTTTCATTTCGATGCATTCAGGCTCCGTTCAGTATAAATTAAAATTGGGACGGAAGTAAAATATAACATCATCACGGTGTGTTCATGTGATCACGTAAAATGTTGGTGATAAACTTGAATACACAGTAGTTTGAACATAAATAGATATTAGAGAGGGAATAATGATCTGTTTACAGTAGCTCTAGCAGCTTATAATACATTCATAAAACTACTAATGATATCATTTGTTTTCAACAATAAAACATAATACATTGTTTTGTTACAATCTTAATCATGAGAAGATTGAATTTGTGCGTAAATGTTCGTTCCTGACTATTTTTAATTCACTTTAGATTATATAAACCAACTGCTTCTCAGGTATATTCATTCAATAAATCAAACATAATTTATAATAATTTAATATTGAAAACATATTCACATGTACAATACTCATAAGTAAAGCAAACAAGATGTTTAATGGACAGTTCCCTCATGTGGAATTGTTAATGTGAAGATGTTGGTCATTTTGCCCAGAGAATGGTTTTGTTGCTGCCGTTTACATTCCTCCTGATGCAAGTTAAAAAGAAAACGGCAAGAATGTACTACTGTTTTTGTTTTGTTTGTCACGTCTTCACTTGTGTAACAAACGGGCAACAACTGCATTGTGTAACCCTGTGTTGCATAATGACAAGAAGGTATCCTTGCTTCCTAAATTAAAGAGTTATCAGAAGCACACACACATTCAGGCTCCTTCATGTGGCCTAAAGGTGTGCTGCAGATGAAAGAGCTTCTGCTAATGTATTTAATCTAATACGTTCTCCAGCGACCAAGCTGTGGGTCCCGACCCAGTCTTTGAGAACGACTGATCTCATGAGTATGTGGAAATACGAGTGAGTGAGCATTCCTGACCCTTTTTACTGCAATAGCCTTATCGCATTATGTCAGATTGAATAGTTAAACCGGCCTTTTTGAGGAGATATACGCGAGATAAAACACAACTTTGTTTCATGCACGTTCTATTGAAAACATAAACACACAAATGAGACCAAATAGATCCATAGGTGGCGTTAACAGGCTCTGGGTTGTTTCGCATCAGTTAAACACACAGAATGTACCCAAGCCTTTCATATTAGATTCAATAAAGACAAAAAATATATATAGTTGAGGAAATTCTGCTGAATAAAATCTCTTGTGACCCGATCATTGGGAATGACCGATCCGGTGGACATAAGTATTACAACTCCTGACATTGTGTGAAATCTTAGTGTAAACATGAAAAAGTGCGAAAATGTAGTATTTAAACAAACAATGAGAAAACAAAGCATACAGTAAACCTTAAATGACACAAATGAATGAGACAATAGTTTGGTTAAAAGAATAAACATTTATATAGATGCCTTTTAAGCGTCTTTCTTTTAAAAGCACATTCATTATTTCAAACTCAGCGTAAATTAAAGCTGCTAGCAGGTCCTCGCTCGCCCGGCACGTCGGGGACGCCTGCGGGTCGCCGACTCTCCCGGCCAAGGCGAACGCTCTCGGCCGGACGAGCCGGCGACCCTTCGGCTTCCCCCGACGTGCCGGGCGAGCGAGGACCCGCTCACAGCTGATAGCAGCTTTAATTGAGAGAGAGAGAGAGAGAGTGTGAGTGAGTGAGTGAGTGAGTGAGTGAGTGAGTGAGTGAGTGAGTGAGTGAGTGAGTGAGTGAGAGATAGATAGATAGACCAGGCATTTAAATTGCATGTAAATCGGATGCAGTTTGGCTGAATTACTTTGGCTAGTAGGTGGCGCTATGACAACCAGAACATTGCTCATGTGCATGTACTCAGGCCAGGACCAGCATCATGCATGAGGAGTATGAGGCAAATTGCATCTTATAATACAGAGGTGTAGTTTATTCAGCCATAAAGTACTGTACAGCCTGTTTACATTTAGAGCGTTCCATATCAGTGCGCACTTAAAAATAACAGGTAGATTTAAATTGAGCAACCGTTAGTTGTCATTTCCAGCTTGACAGTTAACAAACATGTTCGTGTAAACTTTGATATTGTAACGTCCGCAGTAACGACTCGCAGACGTTGGTTTCCTTAACTTGCCGGTGTATTGCTTGAGTGTTCACAGTATTGCAACGGGGCTCTACGGGACAGTAACGTTAGCTCAAACGGAACAGCTAACAAGCTCACGTAGCATCCCCCACACTACCATAACGAACGACAACACACACGTCACTTCCTCCCTAAAATGAGATGAGGAATGAAAAGGGTTTGACCACAAAATCATGATAATTTCTAGTGAGAGATAATTACGTCGGTAATTTCCCGACGGAAGGCAAGTTCTCTAAACATCATGGAGGAGAAAAGACTGACAGAAGCAGCGAGAGCACTTCTTTACATCGGTGGCTGCGTGTCATCCTCCACCCCGCTTCCAACATTTTGTGCTGAAAGGGAGCTAACTATTACTATTAATAAAGTCGCAGGTACCCGTATTATAAAAGCAATAAGGTACTCGAGGCAGTACTGTGTCTACAATAATGTACAGTTCAAGGGTTTGCCGGCCCTCCACTGCGCGTTGGGCCTAACAACTCCCTTGAACAGTACATTATTGCACGACACAGTATTGCCTCTCGTACCTTATTGCTTAAATGTATGGAGGAGTTACAACAGCTTTCTCTCATATAGCGGTTAGCTCAAAGTAGGCTTGTCTTTGGGTCCACGTCACGTCAATTCCTACCAGTGAAAACGTTGCGACAGCACACCCCATACTCCTGAGAGTCTTGAGAACATCTTCGAACAGAATTGAAGTGGATTGTATCAAATTTGCAAGAGGAGTAGTATTTGGCAGAAATGCAAATATATGCTAAAATTAGCATAAATGGGCCGAAAATGGCCGAAGTACTGTAGCGCCCCCTAGTGTTCAAATCGGACGCCTGGTTTATTGCAAGTTAGGGGATGCGATGTGCACATATACCACAAGTTTGGAGTCGTTTGTCCAAATAGTTTTAATGTTATGAGTGTTTAAAAACAAGAAACGCCCCTAAGAGGTTGATTGGTCGATATCTCCTCAACGCAAATTTCAATGCAGTATTGATGATCCAGCTCCAATGATGATAAGTACCAAGTTTGGTATGAAACGGAGCAAGAGTTTAGGAATAAACTACAATAATGTGTTTTTCACAAAATCCAAGATGGCGGAAAATATTCATAGGCGGACTTTATGGGTTTGAGAGGCTTTTTTGTAGAGCAGGTGGAGATGGACATGTGTGAATTTTTTCAAGTCAAAAAAACATTCTGGGCGAGGGGCGTTGCCGGTCCAACTTGTAGGGGGCACTCGAGTCATTTTTTGGAACTTTTTTTCCCAGCTTTGATACATCTCGTTTTTCATTCCTGGTGTTGACAGGTTTGGGGAGTTTTCGAATATGACAAGTCCCCCAAAAAGCAGTCCAACCGAGAAAAATAAAAAAACGGAAGAAAAAGAAACACAGCAATTTCAATAGGGTCCTACTCGGACTGACTACGTCAGTCGCTCGGACCCTAATGAACGTCATGAACACATGAATATAACACATTTCCATGACTTTCACCAAACTTTGGGGAATTTTTTCTTTTCTTTTCAAGGACCTTTCCAGGCCTGGAAATAACCATTATAAAATTCCATGACTTTTCCAGGTTTTCCATGACCGTAAGAACCCTGCAAGTACTCCCCAGCCTGCTAAAGTTGACTTATTCCCCCGGTCCCGCGTCAGACCGCCACGCGGCTCACCTCGGATGCAGGTCCAGCAGTCCTCTCTGCTGTTGTGTTTCTGCAGCTCTTCCTTGGTGACGTCGATCAGGCGCCCCCTGAGCCCCGTCAGGTCTTTTCCGCTCTTGGAAAACCGAATCCAGTCCATCAGACTGTGGCCCGGCTTCAAGGCCACCTAATTTAGACAAGAGCAGAGTCACGTATTCTGTCCAAGACGCGGGGAGGACAGAATATTAACATTGACCCTTTAATGAAAACCCACCTATTTTTAGGCCTCTGCTCGGAAACTGCATACCCAACCCCAAAAAAGTATATCTCTGCAACCACTAGGGCTATTTGAATAATGTTGGTGTTATAAAAAAATTGTATAATGTGAGTTGTGTGTTCAGATGTGTAAATATCAGTCTACATGTTACTGGTTATGAGTAGGGTACCGAGAACCAACACTTCCGGTACCTCCGGACCGAAAAGCAACGCAGATTTCGGTGCTTTCTTCCGGTGCCTGACCCGATTTAAATACTTTTTTTTTTTTACACTACTCTGTAATGTTGCACTATATATAGATACTAAAAAGGTAGCGCGGTACCCGCACGTTAAAAACGATAGGATTGTGATGTATCGATACTATTAAAATAGCGCGGATCAGAGCACACTCCTCCACTCTCTGTTGTCCGCCTGCATGAAGAGCGGGGTTCAAAAAAAAATTGCCTTGGCAATAAAAAAGTATCGGTTCAGGCACCGGTATCGTTTTAAAAGTATCGGTTTAGCACCGGTATCGGAAAAACCCAAACGATACCCATCCCTAGTTATGAGTAAATGAAGAAGTGAATTATACAGTTGTTAGAGCAATATCTGCCATACAGCCCATATGGGCTCCACAGGTTTCAACGGGTTAACTCAACGCAGGTGACCCCGTTGTGTCCAACTTAAGACGGTCTCTGGAGGGTTCAGGTGAGCTAGTTAGCTTCCAAGACAACTTCTACCCATCAGGTTTCAGAGCAGAGACGGCTTCATGTCGGGTTTGAGGGTGACGTTACCTTGTTCCTCCCGGACTGGCCGGAAGAAGCGACCCGCTGCTGGGAGCGCGGTGCGGGGAACGCCTGCGTCGGGATGTTCAACATGTCGGGGCCGCTCCGGAGGCAGCTCCAGCTCCGAAGAAAACCTATTCGACCAACGGCAGTTCAGCACAACGGCACATGAACGGCCGGGTTTGTAACGCAGTCACACTGGCGGCTAGACGTCAACGCCACAGGGACAAGTTCCCCCCCTGTTGTGACACATCTCTGTTGAAACTAACTGTGTTGAGTAACGCAGCTTAGCTAAAAGGCTGAGCTGAGCTGAGCTAGGCTAAGAAGACATTACGCTCGTGAGTGCCTCGCGAGCTAAATACAGTTACCTATACATCGTCACATACATTTAAATTAAAGTACATATGTGCCGTGTTAATCAATTAATTATTAAGCAAATGCGCGAGTTGATAGCTATCTAGTGACAATTCCTTCCACTATATAAAGACTACACTAGCTAATTGTCGCACAATTCGATGACGCCGTAAACAAACAGCGTCATCGAGCCGCGACGGCCCTCTGCTGTTCGCGCCAAGCATTACAGGCGCAGCCAGAGGCATTTACGGTTCTTCCAAACCATAACTAAGCAACAATACAAACAAACTAAAATAAATAAACCCAGGGCTCATATTCTCTCAATAATCCTTGTTATCCTAGGATACTGCAGTAGTGCTTTATAGCACATACTGGAGAAGAAATGCGTTATTTTAGGATTCTCTTTTTGCAGATATTTAGACATGAATTGAAGCTGACGGACTTGAAATGCCAATAACCCACCTGAAAGCAAAGTATTGAACACAGTGGCGAAAGAGGAGCGCCTTTGTCCTCTGTCACTGTCACTGTCACTATCCTCCTCCGAGTATCTGCGGCTCTCGTGAGACATGGCGGACGGACGCTGACATTGTACCTCCCGGTATCACAGGGTAATGAAGTGCGCCTCGGACTTTCATCGGAGCAGCTGGAGGGTTTTTATTTTGATAGGCTAATCTGCTAACAGGATTAAAAGGACGAGGGTTCTCCGACTTCAAAATAAAGGTCCATGTGCTCGTAAAGACTTAGCAGAGCTGTGGTGTGATGAACTGCAGGGATCTATTAGACCTCTTCTTCATGGCATTTACACAGGCAGGGGGAGGGGGAGAGAGAGATGAGAAAGAGCGGGGGAGATACACGTTACACTGTTTGTGGTTCTCAATAGGGGTAGTTGTATTAAAGTTTAATGAAAAACAAGTTATTTAATAAATATTCAATCAAATATAAGTGTAAATTCATGAAGATAGTTGTATATATTCTGATGGCACAGCGCTGTGTTTTACATCTTTTTTCCAACCACACATGATGTAGCAGTCAGGTCAGAACAGGGGTCACAGCCTTTCATTCCAAAGAGACATGTTTACCTTTTTTCCACCAAAATAAATGTGTCCGTAGCCGCTAAAGCTATTTGAGATCACAGCTTTTAAAGTGTTATATATAGTACATATTATATATACAAAAACTATAGTTTATTGTATTTATGAAATTATAGAACAAGAATAATGACAATTCTTGACATTATATTGCTATTTTACATGTTATAACAATATCATTGAGGTCAATTAAAAACCTTGACTATCTATATTTGTGGCTCATGTGGTAAAGGGTTCGTCCTGTAACCATAAGGTAGTAGGTTTGATCCCTGTCTTCCTCAATTGCGTTTTCCATTTAAAACGCATATCTTTTGCTACGTTTACACTGAGCCAGGCTGTGTCAATGTGTCCTTGAGCTTAACCCTAAATTGCTCCCGTAGTTGCGTCTACGGTGTATGAATGTTAGATAGTCCTGATGTGGCACCTTGCATGGTAGCTCCTCTCATCAGTGGGTGAATGATTCCTATGTAAAGCGTCTTTGAGTATTCAGAAAAGTGCTATATCAAAGAATTATTATGTTGTGGTGACCCACATACGGACTGTGAGAGACATTCACCTAAGGGCTACTGTGCCTTTAAGAGCGGGTGGGGTTTCCGGGGTCGGAGTTGGTGTTGTTGTTTTTGGTTTCCGGGAAGCGTGGGGTTTTGCGCTGCCGCTCTAGTACTGTATTGTAGTATAGTACACAAGTATTGTACATTTGATGTGGAGAAAGAGTAAACTATCTCGACTGCAACTACGCCTACTGTCTCGCTGTTTCTCAACTCTACAATGTGGTTAATTCGCTTTTTCGCAAACATTCGCTTATCTCCGTGGCTACTCTGTGAAAACATTTAAATAACCACTAGTTCTACTTTATACTTGTTGAGGAAGTCCCACAAACGTCGAAACATCAAACGCCCCCATGTCTGGGTTCAAAACATTATCCGTAGTCGCACACAGCTCCGACTCCTCCAGGACGAGTTTCTGAATGAAGCCGCTTCCAGCGCTCCTTCAGCGGACCAGCAGCAGTTTGATTCAGTAACGGAAGGTCGGCGGTGATGCCGGGCGGAGCTTCTCAACTCTGATTGGCTTTCGCAACTCTGCGTCGGGCGAAAAAGCGGAAAAGCGAATAATCGCAACCAAAGTTCCCTCTAATTTTTTTCAGCACTGAGCAACATTTTTTTTTTCTGAGCGCACATTTCAGCACTGTGAGCAATTCGCACCACGCGACCTGCTGAAAATGACCACAAGCCTGCGTTAGCCATAGGGGATTCAAAGAGATGACAGCAAATGCATCAATATGTATACAAGGTTGATATTTATTCAATGTCCTTTATAATGGCTGGACTTTGGGAACATTTTAATGATGGTGTTTTACCAGTCAGTTTAGTTGAACTTAAAGGATCTTTGTTGAACTTCAATGACGGGAGGGTATGACTGGTTCACTGGTTATGACTGATAATGATTATATATATATATATATATATATATATATATATATATATATATATATATATATATATATATATATATATATATGTATATATGTATATATATATATATATATATATATATATATATATATATAAAAAATAAAAGTATCAAAGGTGTTTAGTCATTTCTCAGCAGGTAAAACATTTAAGTGGAACTTCATTGAAAGAAAAATCCTAATGCAGCGCTTAATAACTATAGGCCTATTAAATTGACATGGTGTCATTTTCATAAAGGTAGCCTATATAAACAATTTAATAACTTCATATTCTTCATATTTAAATATGTCTGAAAGTTTCATCCTACCTGTGTCAGTTTGGACTATTTCATCTAGCCCCTCATGTTTGAACGTTAGTCAGACCTTTTTCTGGGGCGCCTGCTCTGCTTTTCTTTTCGCCATGGTAGCCTATAGCTGCTGGAGCAGGGCCCGCCAAGAGGAGCCTAAACAGCGCCGGCCCGAGCTCATGTGGCGCTCTGGGCGAGCTTCAATCCTGGTGCCCGGAGGAGGACAGCGGGGGTTGGGGGTGCTAACGGAGGCAGAGCGCTAGCAGAGGTACAGAGAGCGCATGTCGAGAAACGGGACGCTGATTGGCCAAGAAGACTCGACACATCACATCAAAGATCTTATTATTGCGAAGATGGCTCACTCCTATCTCAGAAACACTGGCTCAAAAAATATTTTTAACCCCTGAAAAAAAATCGTTTGTGCGGTCAGAAAAATGTATTGCGCGGTCCCTTCGACTGGCCTGCGCGGCCGCGCACGGCTTAGAGGGAACACTGATCGCAACGCCTTTTCGCCTCTATCGCGCGGCCCGGCGAAAAAGCTAATTTTTCGCAACTATTCGCGACTTAACATGCAATCTACTCGTGTGAATATTTCGCAACTCTTGGTGTGAACACGGCATCAGTGTCTCACGAGCTGCCAAAGAACCAGCAGCAGTAGTGGAGTTTGGAGACGTGATCCACTTCCTGAAAGTATATTTACTTTGCTCAGTTTGCTGCAGCAGTTGAGAAATGGCTCTTCTGCAGCTTGATACTTTTCAGCAGATGCTGTGTGTTTGTTCTGGAAGAGTCTTTCAACATTACATGTTTTGTTGTTTGCTAAATTCTCGCCACATCAAGCATACAGGTCAGCAGCATCGATGGCAGTGAAAGCAAATTAATACGTCCACGCAGAATTAAACTCTACTAATTTATCCGTTAATAGTTTAGCGAGGGCGGAGCTCTGCGAGTCCTGATGAGCCACCTGCAGGGGAAGCTGCTGGACAGCAACATAATAGGATGTGACGCACATTTTAGTTAAAAAATATTTCATTTGTGGCAAAAACATAAAAACGTCAGCGTCTTTTTTTGTCAAGGATTCAGGGAGCCGCAACAGACGGGCTAAAGAGCCGTGGGTTGTCTGTATCTACGTACGGAGAGGAGAACACTGTTCAGACGGCTGATGACAGTTCCAAATATAGTCAGGCGTTCTCTGTTGCTTTCAACTATTCTTTCTCTTGGAGATTAACTCCCCTCATGTTGTCTCTGCTGAGTCAGCGCGTGTTGTCACTGCCCATGTGCAAACCTACGATGTCGAGACTGTGTGGTGTTCAACAGGAGACCAGAGCAAACTCCAGTAGAGCTGCACTAGTGTTTACTTATACCACAGTGATGATAACTGTATCTGTGAATCATATGAGCTCGGCCATAACTTCAGCCCTGAGCAAGTTGACCTTCATGAGTTCATCTAGAGGAGGAGCCCCGCCTCGTTTCAGCCCAACCAATCAAAAAGGTGAGGACGGAGTGTGTTCCTCACAAGATGGCGACTTCTTCACTGAACTTTAAACTTTCATTTGGAAAAAAGAGTGGAACAGATTAGACCGCATAAAAATGCAATAAACACAAGAGAATGATTGGTATCCAAAGACTCCACTCTTCATTGCTTTTTGCACGTACTTTTACAGAAAATAAATATTTAAACATATTTGACGTTACATATTGAACAGCACACGTTCTGGGTTACATTTCATCAGGTGATGATTGTTGGGGCTCAGAACTGACGAGATAAATTATGAGAACGCTAAAAAGTGCGACTGATCCTGAATCTGTACCCTCGTGCGCTCCCAGTCCACAGTCAGACTGGTCCTTCATACACTGTATAAAGGGGTTTCTCATGGCATGACGGAGGGATGGTTGTTGCCAAAGGAAATTGTGTCAACACACATGAGAACATCTCGGAGAAGAGCTTTTAACCAATGACGGGGTCTCTACATTTCTTCCACGACCAACTCAAAACACACCTCATAACAAGGTAAACGTGGCGTTTCCACAGCTTCCTCACTGGACTGAGTCCAGTTATCATGGAGATGGTGGAGTTGTCCTCCGTCCAGGTAGGAAGGTCACGGCTGACACACCAAGGAAGTGGACTCCTCCCACGTTCTTAAGCACCATTGTTGAGCTTCTGGAGCACTCCGCCTCTCTGCTCATGGTTTCATTTAAAGGGGAATTTAAAACATATCCCCCCACGTCATCCCCGTGGTCTACGGCAGTCCAACAAGATTACAGACGTGAGCATCTCTTCCCCAAATCCCAAAACTGTTGTTTGTGAATGCAGCCCAAAGTGTGTGATAAACTCCATCTAGTGCAGTAAACCACTGCAACCATCAGCAGACACTCGGATCTCTGTGGTCACATCAGCTGCAGCAGAATCTGATGTAAAAAATATTCAAACGGGTGGAAAGAGTCACGGGACACAACAGCCGGTTTTCAAAATACTAACTGATATGAATGTGTTCAGAACATTTCTGACCACATCCACACATCTTAACTGTATTGGTCATACAGTAATGTTGTAATATGTCAAACACAACGTACTGGGACGGTATGTCGTTACCGGCCTCACACCGGCAGGCAAGCGGTCTTCAGACCGGCTCCCGGTGAGGCCGGCCGTTACCGGCCTCACCCCGCCCCTCTTCGCTTGCCGCTACTGAGGGAATCCTTTTGGGCTGGGATTGAGAGTTCACAGACAAAACATGAATGTTGCTCGGCCATAGAAATAACACATTAAACTGTGCCACCACAAGCTACTGGTAAAGAAGAATAAACGATCACAAACCACGAGGACAGAAGATGTCATCATCATATCTGTGATTCATCAGCCAGGTTAAAGCGAGTGTTCGGCCTACAGAAGAACACTACCTTCTCCACACGCTGCAGGGGACAACTCTATTACCCAGAATCCCTCTGAGCCGAGGGTCAGAGTGTAGATCCCAAGGCTCAGGCACCTCTTCCTCCAGGGACCCAGAAGCAGATCACGACACCAACATGACATATAACCACATGCTGGTGATCCCTTTCACAGTGTGGTCTAAATAGTAATATAATAATAATGTTATATAACTTAACACACAGTATGCACCTTGTGTGAAGAAAGGTAAACTGGTTGTAGAGGGTCCGTCACATGGAGTACCATCCCAAAGCAACTACTGGGGAGTGGAAGTGGAGTCCACTTCATCTTTTATTTCATTTGAATTGTTTTATGCAAATGTCATCATGTCTCCACAGATTGCTTTTCAAAGCAGCTCATTTGTGTTTCCAGTGTAAAAGATAAAAGAGTCTTTGTTCGGTGTGATGGAAAGGAGGTTGTGGAGGAAAATCGAGCTTTGGGATCCACGCTGTGATTCCACTGAGGAGTCCCCGTCCTCTGGTGGACCCCTCAGATCCTGGACACCTCCACTTGGTGCCGTGTGTGTGTGAAGCTCCACGGTGACACCAGTCTGCTGTAGTTCAGTCGACCAATCACCAGCCGGCATGACCTTCGACCGCATCCCGCTCCCAACAGGAGCTTTGGTGGAACAACAAGTCGCTTGGGGACCAAAATGTGAATGTTGCTTATGAACGTGCTCACCCAGGTCCAGCTCCCTCTCCCGTCACCCGTCAAGAGAGGGCCGGACGCTCACGTTGGCTTCCTCCGTGTGAATGTGATGCAGATATTTCGGCTGATGCCTCCTCAGCATGCAGGTTCAGTGGCCGTCAACGGGGTCAGATATGCAGCGGTAGACCTCACCAAACACGGCCATGGAACGGAACACGCAGAGCAGATCATTAGGGAACGTGGGACTACGCTCAAAAGGTTCCCTGTCGAGTTTTGTAATTAAAGTCATGTCGACATTCACCGAAGCGATGTTTGACCTTGAACACGCGTGACGGGTACGTTCTTCTCTGATGAACGCAGCCCACGTGGTTCACGTTCACCGCCTCTGCTGCTCTCTACTGCCACCTGGAGAACGATGACATCATTGGCCGGCCGGCGGACCTCGTCAACCTGTGACCTCGACCAATAAGATGGGGACAAAAAACTCCAGACGGAACCTTGAGGTTTTTATAGAAAAAAATCTCTTTGAAAAATGTGGATTTGAAATATACTCCATAAGCTTCATTACTTTAAAAGTGCTTCATTCCTCTATGTGAACCCTGTTTGTCTCCGTGGGTTCGGTTCCCTGGAGCTGACAGCGCTCACTGTTGGAGGAGAACATGTGAACTTCAGGACACGTTTCTGTTTTCCTCTGAGTGTATGACCAAATGTTATAATTAATACAGAGCCTAGATTATAGACTACATCACATTTTATGAAGAAAAAAAGAATCTCATATTTCCACGGAGAAGCATTACAACTAAACCGACAGAGCAAAATAAGTTCAAATAAAAAAATCACTTTTTCAATGAAGTGAAAATGTTTCTCACGAGATCTTCTTCATGTTATGAAATGATATTGTTCATGCTATAGTCACTTCACACCAACAAACCTTTCCTGTCATAACAACAGCTGTTTAATCAGAAATCCTTCTTGTTATAACACAAAATCAATGGATCTTTGAGTTTGTCCTACATATTACGCTGGTACGACCAGAACCGTCCTCACATTGCTACGTGTCGGTATAACAAGTCAGGACATGAAAAGGATCTCGTTCACACAAGACAATGCTGTCGTTAGAACGAGACACTGAGCTAACGTGTGTGTGTGTGTGTGTGTGTGTGTGTGCGTGTGTGTGTCGTGTTGGCAGCAGGACTCTAGTTTTGGCTCAGGTCGGTAAGTCGGGGATCCTTTCCAGCATTGGGGGCAGGTTTTTGGTACCTGAAGACCTCTACTCCATGATTAAAAAAGCACTGGTGATAAAGTGTATGTGTGTGTGTGTGTGTGTGTGTGTTTGACAATATTCAGTTGTTTGGCACCATTGTTTTCAGCAGCTTCAGTTCTGAAAATGTCCGAGCTGCTAAAAGCAGACAGTCCTTCCCCGCTGCTCTCCGTCTCCGGCGTGTTTCTGGCCGTTGAGGCGAGACACTCCCTCGAGTCCGTCCAGCCGGTCCGGTCCTCCTCTGTCCCGCCCCCGTTGTGAGCGGGGCATCCGAACACCAAGGCACCGGTAGACCCTGACGCTGAAGGAGGAGGTGGACGTGGTCCTCCTTCAGCGTCAGGGTTTACCAGTCTCTGCCGCGTCAGGGTCTACCAGTCTCTGCCGGGACCGGAGACGACGTGAGGCGGGGGCCAGTCCGCCCAGAAGGAGACCGAGCGTGGATGTGCAACTTAAACATAAAACACAAAATGTCTGTATCCCTGAAGATTGCTTGAATGAGATTTGGCACACGGTGGCACTACATTATTGGGTTTAACAGATCACAGTGTCCAGCAGTCTCCCTGGATCCACACTCCCGTTTGTAGATCCCTCACATTGTGGAATACCTGTCCCCAAACAAACCAAGAGAGAATATTACAAACCCAATAAACAGATGGAGAAGAGTCCTATATTTACTATCGGGATAATAATAATAAAAAAGTTCACTTCACCAGCGCAAAGCGGCTTTAATCTGACGGATGCTCTGGACACGACCGGTTCACTTCAAACCACTCATCGATGCAGCTGAGAAGGAGAGCGGGGAAGAAGAAGAGATGACGAGGAGCAGAGAGAAACGCATGACAGGCCATCAAAAAGCCCAACGCGTTGGATCTGCTGACATCCTGCGGTGACCAGCCTTCACCACTAGATGTCAGCAGATCCACCTAAACATGTGCGAGTAAACTCAGTCCAATCCAGAGGATACCTTTGTGTGTTCCCTCTTACCCTTTGTGGTAGATGCAGAGGCAGGGCAGGCGGGCGATGGTGTCTCCCTGCACCAGCTCCTCCAGGCAAATTGCACATTCTCCTGCATCCTTGGTCAGGACGTCCTCTGTAAGATGACATCACACCACAGGAGTCAGTCAAGACTGTCGGGCCCTTCATAACACACTCCTGCTGTCAACAACATGACCTGGAGCATGTGAGATCACAATATCAGTTTACAGAGGTTTTATTTATTAACACGACTGATATTGTAATATATACACACACACACACACACACACACATACATACATACATACATACATACATACATACACAGGGTTCATACACATTTCCATGACTTTAAACCAAATTTCCATGACCAAACATTTTGTGAAATCTGGGTGTAAACAGTAAAAAGTGAGTAAATGTAGTATTTAAACTAACAATGACAATACAAAGCATACAGTAAACCTTAAATGACACAAATGAATGAGACAATAGTTTGATTAAAAGAATAAACATTTATATAGATGCCTGTATGTATGCCTGCTTATATTTTAAGCGTCTTTCTTTTAAAAGCACACACACACACACACACACACACACACACACACACACACACACACACACACACACACACACACACACAGGTGTACTGTTGCAATTGTAAAACATACAAAGTCAAGTTGGTCTCCACCACTACCTTCATATCTGTTATGCATGCTCAAGTTGTAATTATTATTTCCAAAATATCCCTGAAGGCAGCATTAATGAGTTGACTGAGTTTGAGTGTGTGTGTGTGTGTAAACACTCAGCAGTTCTCATCTTTTCCTGATATGCAAAGCATTGTTCTGGGTCTGAAGTGAAAGTCTGAGTGTGCAGCATTAAACCCATCACCTGCAGAAAAACAGTCATTAGAACCGGCTTTATGTAACAGTGGATTAACCCACATAGGCCCAGAAAAGCTAGTTATTATGGGCTGCAGCACATGGCATCAGCTCAGCTGATGGGGAACGTCTTTAGCGCCACACACACTCTCTCTCTCTCACACACACACACACAATTACTTTTTATAATTTACAATTATTACAAAAGGAACAGCTGGTTGAGTCCAATAAAGTTGGAGTCTAGAGGAGCCGTGTGTCATTAATATGAGGTGTTCAGTGAGTCAGCAGGTCTGTAACACACATGTGATCCACCTGTTCTGCCCAGTCAGCAACTTCCATCTTGATGCCCAGGAGTTAGCTTAGCATGAAGTCTGAAAGCAAGGAGAGCTGATGGTCGATGTTTTTTTGAGGTGCGCCGTCTGTTTCCAGTCTTTTATGCTAAGCTAGGCTAATCGCTTCCTTCCTGACTGACTGACTGTTAACCCTTCCTCTTCACTCTCAGAAAGAAAGAGACTCTAAATATGATCTGTAATTATCTCACACAGTGGCGTCTTGGTAAAGGACACCAGTCAGAGAGGCTGTGATGTGGCGGACACGGTCTTGTCGCCATAAGTCGCTCTCCGAGTGTCTTCACTCTCGTTTTGGAACGAGCTTTGTCCACTCGGCGTCTCACCAAACTATTTTATCGTTTTCCTTCTGCGCTGCGTCCACCATTTTCTGAGCTTCCTCTCGGATGCGTGCTCACGATCTGACAGCTGGCCGCTTTGTACATCACCGGTGCCAAGAAATGTCCCAAAGATTGCCCAAGAAGAACAGTCAGAGGGCAGATCCAGACCAACCCTCACACGACAGGACTAAGGAGGATTATTTGTTATGAGTCTACAAATTGCAGGGTTCATACACATTTTGACCAACGGTTTTCCATGACTTTAAACCATATTTCCATGATCAAACATTTTGTGTAAACAGTAAAAAGTGAGTAAATGTAGTATTTAAACTAACAATGAGAATACAAAGCATACAGTAAACCTTAAATGACACAAATGAATGAGACAATAGTTTGATTAAAAGAATAAACATTTATATAGATGCCTGTATGTACGCCTGCTTATATTTTGAGTCTTTCTTTTAAAAGCATATTCATTATTTCAGAATCTGAGTAAATGAACGTCATGAATATAACACATTTACATGACCTTTCCAAAACTTTTGGGATTTTAGTTTTTTCAAGGACTTTTCCAGGCCTGGAAATAACCATTTTAAAATTCCATAACTTTTCCAGGTTTTCCATGACTGTAAGAACCTTGATGTTTATTAGGAAAATCTTACTCATTCTGCTTTGAAAGAGGTTCCAACCCGTTCAGTTGCACTCCCCTTTGTGGTTTGAAGACTCTTTAAGCTGTTTTTTTTGGAATTACTTCATAAATACTGACACAGAGTGTTATGTATCTCTGTAGTCAGCCAGAAAAAATATGTAAAAAAAGAAAAAGATCTTTGGCAACCCAGATGAATAGCCAGACTTCAGTTATAAAAAAATATCTCTTTGACCTTTGACCTCGGTAATGACCCCCAGCAGGAAGGATCGGGGATCAGCAAAGAGCAGCTTTTACTGCAGCGGGGTGGAGCTGTAGTTTCCTGTCTGCGGTGTTTACTAGAATGAAAAGCGTCATCAGTCTGTTTCACAGAAGGTTGTAAATCTGAAACGGGTCGTGAAAAATGCAATGGAAACACATGCAGACGGGGGAGCTGTGATGTTATGTCACATGACAGCTGCTGTTTGTGTGTGTGTCTGTGTGATGAACCAGCTGGGGATATATTTAGGGGCCACAGGTCAGTGTGTAAATAAACAGTTCGACGAGGCCAAATCACTTCCTGGTTCTGCTCTGCAGGTTTCCGGCTGTGCCCTTCTGACTGGCTGTGTCCATAATCAACAAACGATGTCAATAGCATAAAAAAGACTAGACTGTTGCACAAGCACAAGTTGAAGCGAGAGTGTGTGTGTGTGTGTGTGTGTGTGTGTGTGTGTGTGTGTCATAGTGCGCAGTCCTTGCATGGCTAAAAGCAAACGACTGAGAGGAACATAACATAAACATGCTGATTATAGTCCATCAGGGTCATGTGAGGTATTGTGTGTGTGTATGTGTGTGTGTGTGTGTGTGTGCGTGTGTGAAGGCAGACAGCAGGACGGCCTGAGAGGCTGATTATCGTATTATGCCGTGTTCACACCGGACGCGGCGCGACCAGTTTCCATGTAAAGTCAATCCACAGACGCGCTGCGGCGCGAATTTGCGAATGTGCGGCGAGATAGACGCGTTGGAGGCGGCGCCAACAGAACGTTTGACCTGGGGCGAACAAAGCGAAGGACGCGGCGCGAATTCGCGTGAGTTGAATTATCCAAACTCTGGTGGAGAAATCGCGTGACGCAAAGTTGCGGCAGCCAATCAGCGTTGAGAATCAGCATTGAGAAGCTCCGCCCGTCACCACCGCCGTCTCCCCGTTCCTGAATGAAACTGCTGCTGCTCCGCCTGAACCAGCGCTGACAGCGGCTTCATTGAGACGCTGTTGTGGGACTACGGATAATAGTATGAACCCAGACGCCATGGAGTTTGATGTTCCCACATATGTGGAGTTTACACAAAAAGTATAAAGCAGAACTGGTGGTTGTTTCCATGGTGGATGGCATAATCGGTATCGCTTTACAGAGATACGCGAGACGCCGTTCCTGGAGGAGTCGGTGAAATTCACCGAGCTGTGTGCGGCTACGGATGATGTTATGAACCCAAATACGAGGGCGTTTCATGTTCCGACATGTTTGGGACTTCCACAATAAGTATAAAGCAGAACTAGTGGTTATTTATTCCATGGTCGATAGTGGAAATGAAAGCTTCGTCGCTTGTCTCTCACAGAGGCAAGCAACAGAGCTAAGCCACGCCCCTTTGGACGCGCGAGTAAACTTCCGCGGTGGACGCGGCGCCGCAAATTCGCGTCGCGTCCGGTGTGAACACAGCATAAGAATGGCCACAAACACCACAGAGCAGCTGTGATCTCCGGGCTAAGAGGCCGTGATGTGGACACACACACACACACACGCTGAACAAGTTCACATGAACCGTGTTGTTTGTTAACCCTGGTCTTTACACCACACACATATTTAAAAAGGGAGTTTGAAGGACTGCGTCCCCTCAGGAGACATGTTTATATAGCTAAGTCAAAAGACACATTGGAGGGCACAAAGGAGGTCTGCACACCGTGACGGTTCAAATGGCTTATTCCTCCTTCTCTGGTCAACGTTTGGATCTGCAGATGGAAATGTTGCGGGACCGGATGGTGGGCGGGGTCTTTAAAAACCTCGTTGTCTCTCTTCCTAAACCGCTGGGTGTAGAGGTCCTCCATGGCCGGCGGCTCCGTCCTGGTGATGCGATCGCCGGCGTGAGAACTACTGACGTAAACTAAGAACAGCACCGGAGTAGCACTGGATGCTGGGGATATGTATGTATGTATGTATTTATATATATATAAACATCTCAAATAATTTGCTTGGGAGTGTGTCCACCAAACGTTCCATTGTTCTTGTCCTTCCCTCCCGTCCTCAGATGCTGCCTCCACTGTTCCTTTTCTTATTTGCATCTTGCACAGTGCAGATTTCTGAAGTTTGTAATTCAAGATATTGCTGACAAGATATTTTCAGTACCCGGATGTCAAAGATTAATCTGCTCATCAGACAAAATTGCCATTTTTGTTTCCCTTCATTATTCAGTCTGAACACTTTAATCAGTAGCAGAGGCCACTTATCCGTCCTGGCAACTTCATTTTCAGTCGACAGCGAGGCTGTGGAAGGAGTGCTCGTTTGGAGCAATAACTTAGCGTCTGTCCCATCAATCAAAGAGATAGAAAGATGTGTCAGTAGTTTGTTTTTCATCTTACAACAAACCGTAAAACTACTCTGATCACATGCATGCATTTCTAGTTGCTCACCAGAGAGCACCAACGAGGTCACATGTCAACCTTCCTATCGGGACAGACTCGCAATACTTCATGAACCATATTTAAGGATCTCTATGAAACATGTTTACATTATGCTGTCATACTAAAAAAACTAATATAGGCCGAGCTCTTAAAAACACCCAGTTCAGGGTTAGTGGGAGTATTCTCAATGTATGTGTGTGTGTGTGTGTGTGTGTGTGTGTGTGTGTGTGTGTGTGTGTGCGTGTGTGTGTGTGTGTGTGTGTGCGTGTGTGTGCTGCAATGTCTGAGGACGAGAGAGAAACTAATATAGAAATGTGGAAATAAATGGGAGGTAAGTTTGATGACTACATACATAATGATGTAGTTATTATCATCATCATCATTATTAGAGTCCAAGCGACTGACGTAGTCACTCCGAGTAGGACCCTATTGAAATTGCCGGGATTATTCTTTTTCTTCCCTTTCCAAACTTGGTAGTTATCATCATTGGAGGTGCATCATCAATACTGGATTGAAATGTATTTGATATCTCATTGCGTTGAGGAGATATCGACCAATTAACCTCTCATACCTCTCATATTAACACTCACAACATTAAAACTATTTGGACAAACGACTCCAAACTTGGGGTATATGTGCACATTTGGCATTTTCGGCCCGTTTTTGCTAATTTTAGCCTATATATTTGCATTTCTGCCAAAGACTACTCCTCCTACAATATGTATGTAATCCACTTCAATTCGGTTCAAGGATGATCTCAAGACTCTCAGGAGTATGGCTTGTGCTTTTTTTGCATTTTCATCCAACGGCCGCGACGTGAGGGGGACCCAAAGACACACCTACTTTGTGCCAATCGCTATATGAGAGAACCCTGTTATAACTCCTAGATACATGATGCAATATGCCTCATACTCCTCATGCATGATGCTGGTCCTGGCCTGAGTACATGTACATGATGCTATTAGCCCAATACTCCTCATGCATATATCACTGAGAATAATAATACTGGATAAAAGATACAAACAAATAGCAGTAATAATCTAAACAAGAGTAAAGACAGTCCTGATGTAGAGCTAGCTCTCATGTGACATAAAGAAAACCCACTGTGTCATATTATAAACGCTGGTTGTGACAGATCACAACAGATCACTGATCAATAAACAAAAAGCTGCCACTGTGTCACTCTGCAGTTTGGGAAACATGACAGAAAGAGGACAGATTTCCCAGAGAAGCAGAAGATGAAGTTACATAACCAGAGAGCTCCATGATCATCAAGAATAATGAGGACTCAGAATTACGCATCCTGCATGTATTCATTTTGTGACATTTATAACATATATTATCTGACAAGTTAGTATGTTGGCCCATATTGATAGGATAGCATCTTGCAGTTGATGGAGATTTGTGGGATGCACATCCAGGGCACGAAGCTCCCGTTCTACCACATCCCAAAGATGCTCTATTGGGTTGAGATCTGGTGACTGTGGGGGCCATTTTAGTACAGTGAACTCATTGTCATGTTCAAGAAACCAATTAGAAATGATTCAAGATTTGTGACATGGTGCATTATTCTGCTGGAAGTAGCCATCAGAGGATGGGAACATGGTGGCCTACTGGATGTTTTTCCCTTTTCACACCATTCTTTGTAAACCATAGAAATGGTTGCCCGTCTGGCACCAACAACCATGCCACGCTCAAAATTGCTTAAATCACCTTTCTTTCCCATTCTGACATTCAGTTTGGAGTTCAAGAGATTGTCTTGACCAGGACCACACCCCTAAATGCATTGAAGCAACTGCCATGTGATTGGTTGATTAGATAATTGCATTAATGAGAAATTGAACAGGTGTTCCTAATAATCCTTTAGGTGAGTGTATATATATATTAGGGATGGGCAAAGTTGAAAAAATGTAACTGATTAATCGCATGATGTTTCTGGGATTGATCACGATAAATCGCATTATGCACCAAATTCAATAATGAAGTAAAAACTAGTGTATTGCGCGCTTTTATTTTAAAGTAATGTTATCAGAACAATATAGCAGGCACTCTGGAGCAACAGCAAGTTAACAACAGTATATAAATCAAAAATATATGCCAGGGAAGAAAAAAATGATGTATTTTATTTTTTGAATACTTCTATATGACTATGCCGAAGAAGAAACATTTGTCTTCAGGGAACAACATAAACAGTCTGTTCAGTAGTAAGGGTCCCTGTGAAGGAGACAAGCCACTCCTTCTTTTGTCATGTTCAGTTTGTTGCTTACCTTAAAGATGTATGTTAAAGACCAGCAATTGATTAAATTTATACAGAAGCAATCAGTACTTTTGATGTTGTTCAGTTCAGTTTTTCTTACTCAGTGAGAAAAGTCCAGTCTGTGTTGGCTTGAACAAGTGCACTGAAGTCTGGTTGAATGAGGTGGAGAAGTGAAGGACAGCTAACAGGTATCTCACAGTGGCGGTGCGTCAATAGAGGGCGCTAGGGCGCCACCCCTCTTAAAATTTGCGATGAAAAAAAAAAGAGAAGAAAATAAATAAATAATATATACTGTCAAAAAACATTATGTACCAAATAATTTAAATAAGAAATATACCGTGTTGACACGCTAAATGTGTGTGGGAGACCGTAAACTCTTGTCAACAACCACTTAAACAACCAGTTAAATGTCACCAAATATAATACATCGCCGTTCATCATCACTGAGAAAAGCCCCTCCCCCCTGTCGGGGCGCCGGCCAAATGTGAGTCTATGGCAGCGAGCAAACATTTCACGGTCGCTACGGCGAGGACAGCTTCTCATTGGCGGATGAAACTTGAATTTTCGGGCGCACAAATCTGTGCGCCCTAGCCAATGACATCGTTTGTTATTGCAACGTGATTGGACTATTCGTCGAATCAGAGACCTTTATCATTCCCTCACAGCCCATACAGCTCCCACGTAGCTACGCGAGCAACACTAGCAGAGACTTTGATTATGTTAGTATGGCGACTGAAAACTCTGTGGTATCTCTACGCGAAACACCTTTCAACCGACGGTCAGGTGTTGACAAGAAGAGGCTGAAAGAGTTGGGACCCGAACGTCCGGATTTAAAAATTCAGCAGCAAAGCACTAACCGGAGCTGGTTAGCTGGATGCTAAGTGTGGAGCAAAGCAGTGGCTCTGAGCAGCCGAGGAAGCTCCAGGCTATGAAGGAAGATGAGCTTGAAGGATCGCTGCAGAGGTGAGTGTCAACATCAGCAGATGCCTGTGTTAGAGTTTAATGTTTTATCTTTCCCACAGCAGAACACATGTTAGATTTGGGTGGATATCATATCTTTATCTAAAATACCAATTCAACCCCCAGTGTGTGTGTGTGTGTGTGTGTGTGTGTGTGTGTGTGTGTGTGTGTGTGTGTGTGTGTGTGCGTGTGCGTGTGTGTGTGTGTGTGAGCTCCAGGCTAGAGCATCAAGGTGCTCCTGGCCTTTTGTCTGTTGATGAGCCATCAAGACATACAAAACATAGTTTTTTTTGTCAACTTTGATTGTTGGCTTTTGTCTGTAGTATGAAGCCTGTTTGTAGTAGATATTTCCCCACAACTCATCTGTCTGTCTGTCTCTCTATATATTTATCTGTAGGTTTGTGACACCATACTTGGACACACCAGGGAACGCGTTGCCTTCAAAGACCACCTCACCAGTGCCACCTTACTGCAGGGCCCCCAGTTTAAATGTCTTTACAAGTAGTGGGGCCTACTCTGTCAAACAACCAATGTAAAATGTGATTCTTTCTGAATCTATTCTGCTCTAAACCTCTTTCATGTGAGGGTGTGGGCACCTCTTTTATTCTGTAAACCTCTGAAACCCAACCCAATGTTTCTTAAACCTGCTCTGAACCTCTCATGCCCAAAGTTACAGTTTGTTGACAGTTGTTATTGGACAGTGTTGAGCACTGTGTTGTCTTGAAATAAAGCTTTGTTTTTTAGAATGTTCTACTCAAAACCTCTTTTCTTCTCATTGTGGAGTGCTATTTAAACCGCGCTGCCCAACTGCTGCGCCCCCCCCCCCCAAAAAAAAAAATTCACCAGCCGCCACTGGTATCTCAGCGGAGGCTTTGCGCATGCGCGATTAATGTTCAATCTGGATTTGGAGACTGCAGCGCGAGGCTCCTGTGAGAGCTCTGTGCTCGCTGAGAACAGAAACTACAGAACAAGACGTGCTTTGACGCTGAGAACAGAAACTACAGAACAAGACGTGCTTTGACGCTGAGGACAGAAAATACAGAACAAGACGTGCTTCAGTCTGTTGGCAACAAGCTGGTCGCTGAGGCTGTGGAAGCGTGCGCGCATATATAAATCACCTTCAGAGTAAAAGCAGTGCCGTTGTATTGCATTTATGCCGTGTATTTATTTCTTTTTCTTTTTTGATTGACCTCACGCGGGCCGGACTGGGAGAGCCGTAAGATGCCCAGGTCTGAACTACGCCGTCTGGGAGAGATTTAAAGTGCAGCTATAAGACCCTCCCAATGCAAAAAAAAAAAGAGTTAATACATGATCAAATAATTAACGGCGTTAATAGTTTGCTGCGTTTTTAAAAACGAGAGATTTTGGCTAATTCTATTAAAAAGAAAGACCTGAAGACGTCCAAATGAAAGACCCCAGTATGTTTACATGTTGTACTACCAGGCCATAAGCAAGGTCCTTCCTCGTTTCAAGTGTTGACTGCAGTGTTGTTTGATTTTGATCCTGATAGCTGAATTTGCTCACGGATTGTTCTGCTTCCGTCCCTTATTAATATGATATGAGTGAAGTTCAACAGGAACAG
Source organism: Taurulus bubalis (assembly GCF_910589615.1). Classification (NCBI taxonomy): domain Eukaryota; kingdom Metazoa; phylum Chordata; class Actinopteri; order Perciformes; family Cottidae; genus Taurulus; species Taurulus bubalis. The sequence continues at coordinate 2,319,230 of NC_136600.1, forward strand.
ATTCCTACCGTTATACGTGACTCTGGGTTTGGTTAAACACAAGACCAGATGGAGATCCATCTCATCCGAGGACACGTACTTGGAGCACACGGGGCACTTGAAGCCTGGGAGGAAGAACAGAAGCACACACACAACGTCAGAAGAATGAGCTATTAGTGGCTATTGATGCAAACAACCAAGTGGTCTGCACTCAGTATCAGGGTTATGGTATCGCCCTTTAGATTTACAATACGACATTTCTGTACTGCCCTTTAATGTCTGCCGAGACCACACAGGGTTCAACTGGTGTCAAATGTGTTTAGACTCATCAGTCCGCCTGTCACAAATTACACGAGTCATGCAGAGATCTCACTGTTCTTTACACCAAATAATACATATTACACGAGTCATGCAGAGATCTAACTGTTCTGTACAACAAATAAGAAGACATAATGCAAAACAACAGTTGTCCTCGTATTGCAGTTTGCAGTGTCCAATGAGACCTCTTTTGTGTTTTGACAGTAGGGGACTCTGTAGCAGGCCGACAGACGGGTACAGGCCGACAGACGGGTACAGGCCGACAGACGGGTACAGGCCGACAGACGGGTACACGCCGACAGACGGGTACACGCCGACAGACGGGTACACGCCGACAGACGGGTACAGGCCGACAGACAGGTACAGGCCGACAGACGGGTACAGGCCGACAGACGGTACAGGCCGACAGACGGGTACAGGCCGACAGACGGGTACAGGCCGACAGACGGGTACAAACTGACAGACGGGTACAGGCCGACAGACGGGTACAGGCCGACAGACGGGTACAAACTGACAGACGGGTACACACCGACAGACGGGTACAGGCCGACAGATGGGTACAGGCCGACAGACGGGTACAAACTGACAGACGGGTACACACCGACAGACGGGTACAGGCCGACAGACGGGTACAGGCCGACAGACGGGTACAGGCCGACAGACGGGTACAAACTGACAGACGGGTACAGGCCGACAGACGGGTACAGGCCGACAGACGGGTACAGGCCGACAGACGGGTACAAACTGACAGACGGGTACAGGCCGACAGACGGGTACACGCCGACAGACGGGTACAGGCCGACAGACGGGTACAAACTGACAGACGGGTACACACCGACAGACGGGTACAGGCCGACAGACGGGTACAGGCCGACAGACGGGTACAAACTGACAGACGGGTACACACCGACAGACGGGTACAGGCCGACAGACGGGTACAAACTGACAGACGGGTACACACCGACAGACGGGTACAGGCCGACAGACGGGTACAGGCCGACAGACGGGTACAAACTGACAGACGGGTACACACCGACAGACGGGTACAGGCCGACAGACGGGTACAGGCCGACAGACGGGTACAAACTGACAGACGGGTACAAACTGACAGACGGGTACAAACTGACAGACGGGTCAGTGAGAAGCAGATGCATTTCTATGAAAGGTCACCGATAACTTAACAGATGAACCACACATCACCCCCCCACCCCCAATGCTTCCAGTCACAGCGCTGCCTGGAATTATCTTTTTCTTTCACTTTCCATCAAAAGCACGCTGTCATAATCTCACACACACAACGGTAAATCCGGCGGGTTTCCACTGACACCAGCGTGCCCTCTGTCAAAGATCACCTCCATAGAAACTGTCGGCCGTCGGCCATCGACTGACCGTACAGCTGTGCAGAACGCCACACATCACCGACAGGTGACGGACGTGTGCATCTCATCTGTGGAGCTTACACCAACCCATCCACATGCGGCGACACTGATGGGATGAATAGATTAGTGAGGGCAGAAGCAGGCGATCCCCCTCCTGACCTATTTAAGTGAATCACAACGTGTACACGCTCACGATCTGCCCGCCATCTGCTGACAGTTAGGAGTGTGTCGTCTAGGTGTGTATGCATTTGAAGGAGAGGCGTGGATGAATTCCCGCTCGGCAAGTGTGAGGCCGTGATGACTCATCCAGTGAACTGGAGGTTCTCTCCAGGAAGTGAAATCGGCCGTCGCTTTGTACAAAACAAAGCCTTGGCCTGTTACCAAGGAGTTTTATTCAAAAATGGAAAGGTTATAACCTTTATGCCTAAAATTTCTCAGATTGGGGCATGCTGGGTAATTTTCTTTGCATAAATTACTGCTTAAGACGTATGACACGTTCGAAGAAACCTCCCACAATCACGGAAGCCTGCACCGTCGAAAATGTCTTAGTGAGTAGGAAAAAAAGTAGGAAAAAAAAACAGTCCGGCCGAATTTTCAGGTATTAATATATATCACACAAGGATCCATCATACTTTGTTCGATTCATACAAGCTCGCAGAGTTATGAAGAAGTGTATTTTATTGAAATCCGACTTTGTAAAGTGTACTTATTAACGATCTAGTAAACGTTACGGCCGCCGCCCGAAAATGACGCCGATGTTACGGGGTTTATGTAATTACGTAAACTTAACGGTAAGTTAATTTTTTTCTTTTTCGGCTATAACTCTTCCCACAATGCTTTACTGTATTTCAGCATTTTAAATTAAGTTAATCAGCGTTGTGGTTCAGGAGATACTTTAGGAAACGTCACTTGACTTATTTTTCATTTCCTTGTCCGATAATGGGCGCTGCAGGGCTTGGGGTACTGCGGGGCTAAAAAGGTACCTTCCTCCTAAAATCACAACAATCACCAGATGGAATAATTGGTTAATAGCTCTTATTTTTAGTGAGTGCTGCTGTGGTGGGATTCACATCCGCATTCTTGATGAAAACATACCGAAAGGAAACAACAAAGCAGGATCGGAAACATCTGCTACATTGAGGCACAAATGCAAGAAAAGTTGCAAATTTCAAAAACAAACACTGAAGAAAGGTGGAAATGTTTGGAAGATGAGGCAATGGAACATTATTATTTTTTTCTTTCTCTTCACGCAAACAAAAGCAAAACGCCTGTAAACAAGAAGAAGAATAAAGAACCCACTTCCTCTTCACTTCCTGCTCTGATAGCAGCATGGGGACAAAACATGTTGATGGACCAAAAGATCCTTCCACTCGCTTGGAGAGAACAGTGCATTGCTTACTACAGTTTTAGGTTTCGGTAAGGAGCTCAGAAAAACTGTTTTGATGGTTTCATTTCAGGTACTTCTTCATTTGGCTGCAAAGAAGGTTGAAAGAGGAGTTAAAGTAAAGAAAAAACATGCAACACCGTGGTTGAGACCTGTCAATCACAGTAAGCCCGCCCTAAAGCATACCCTGCTTTATGGTCTGTTTGACTCGGACCATAATGTATTAAATGAACATCATGCTGTATTGAAGAAGACTTGAAAGACTTGAAAGACCATAAACTTATGTTAACAATGTTTAAGTTGCGTGAGTTGGCATGCGACGTATTGGCCATCGATATGTACTGTATCAATAGATCAGATAACAGATCAATCACAGATCAGGAGGTGGAGACAGCAACACTAACACAATGAGCTAAAATGTTCTTAATGACATCAAACCTCGTGCACTTTTATGGCCGGTTGAAAAAACGTTTAGACGGTAGGTAGTTTCAGTATACCAACCATCAGCAGACCCTGAGCAGGAGCGATGTTTACATCTAATGTAGTGTGTTAACAAGCTAATGTTTGCTAATTAGCATTAAACTCATGGTACAGCTGTTGCACAGAGAAAGATTTTGACCTGATGATGGTCAGGGGATTAGAGTCTGTAATTCATCCTGACTTTCCATCCCAAATGTAACGCTAATCCAGTCAACAGTTCTCAAACTATTTGATGAAAAACTAAAGTGTTAACGTCAGGGTGGAGCAAGAGAACAACTCAAGGGATTATCAAAATCTTTAGGATTAATCCTCTCGGGAACTTGAAGAGCAATTGTCATGGCAATCCATCCAACAGTTGTTGGAGCCGTGCCACGACTAGGGCTGCAACTAAGGATTATTTTAATAATCGATTAATCGGTTGATTATTTTTTCGATTAATCGATGAATCGGATAAGAAAATGTTTTTAATCAAAAAAGCGTTCATTTCCAACCCTTTATTCAAAAACAGAAGTGACAGTGCAAAACATCTTCAGAAAGTGCACAAACTGGTTGCTCCTTGAACATCCCTGAGCTGTTAATTAAAACAATAAAATGAACTAACACTAAACACATACACATCTATGCTTTACATCTGCCAAATGTGAGCCCTTTTTACTGTAATTGATCCCTCCAGAGGCTGCATTCACATACCCTGCTTTATCAATATGTATGAAATACTGGGACAGAGGGAAGCTGCACTGCTCCATATAGAGTGTCCTCTTCCTTAAACTCGTTCATTCTGGGTCTCTTATGACCACGACGTCACGTTGTTGGCTAAGCCCAACTACGTGATTTGCTTCATTCTACTTTGAGTAAAAAAATTAAAAAAACCTGCAGCCAGATCCGCCGGTGTGCCGGTTTAACGTTAACGAGTGACAGCGTGAACTGAACCAGACCGGGGGGTGACGGCATGTTTCATCACGTTACGTTTTTTTACAAGCAAGACTGAACTGTAACGGAACATAACGTAACTTTAACGACAATACACAACCCAAACACGTTAGCTAACGCGATAGCAAGCTGACTAGCTTCCATTAAAAACAAGTTTGAGGAACATGAAGACGCAGATTGGCCAAGACTCGACTTGTCAAAGATCTTCTATTTTTGAGAACATCACAACCTCAGCTTTTGTCTCACTCCAATCTCAGAAACGCTGGCCGGCCAGTTGCTCTGCTCCGCTCTTTTTTTATTATTATTATTTATACTTATTGCCCGGCGTAATAATCGCGCGACACAACGTATCGATAATGAAATTCGTTGCCAACACTTTTGATAATCGATTTTTATCGATTTTATCGATTCGTTGTTGCAGCCCTAGCCACGACCATGGCTGAAACAACAGCATCCAAGATGGTCCAGCTGCCGTAGATTCAGCCTGTTGTGGAATAAACACCATCTATGTGTGCCACCATCTGAGCCAGGAGATGATCAGATGTTCGACCAAGGACACTCTGGCCTGGGCATCCCTATCTGGTGAAAGGAAGGGTTGTTTTCAGCCCAACTCCAGAAAGGTCCGGTTGATAGCTGGGCTGCTGACGAAGCCGGTTCAGTGAGAGTCCCATTCTCAACGCCACACGACAGCTCTTTACTCAGTTATCTGAGGTTTTGTTTTTGATGCATTTCTTCCCCCTGGTTTGACAAACACGGTCCTCACACCAAGTGTTAATTTCCATAACTCTTAAAAGAGAACAGTTAACACAAATCTGGACGCAACGAAAGCCGAGAGCACGTCAACGCTAATTTATCCACACAAAGAATGAGTTTTTGCTGAAGGAAACTCCGTCCCTGCAGCAGTCCTAAAATCCATTCCGTGCTCCTGCCTCGTGTTCAGTGTGCTGACAAAGTTCTCCTGAATGAGTTGGAAGCGAGCCAACCGCCGCAGCTCAACATCTTAACACACCGTTAAGCAGCATTCTCCACAGGTCTGACTGTATTAGCACCGTATCGCCGCTCCTCCACTGAGCTGCTGTTTGGAGAGCTTCCCGGAGTACCCGGTTCATTATCTTCTGCCCTTCATCAGCACACTCCATGATATTAAATGGGATTTATGAATCGCCCTTTTATCGATCAGTTCGCTGACCGTGGACAAGCCTGGCTGCACCCCACAGCGTTTTACAAAGGCAGGCAACTTGTTAAGTTGAGAATTGCCTGGGATGGTTGCAGGGTGACACCCATCACCTCCTCTCTCTGTCTGCAGTCTGCTCTCTACCATGTGTGCAGACTAGGGATGCACCAATCCCACTTTTTTTTTCAGACAAAGTACAAGTATTCACATTTGGGTACTTGCTGAAACAGAGTACTGATTCGAGTACTCGATAAAACCGTCGCAGTTCGAAAAACTTAGTTTGAAAACTGGATATATTTTCATCACTGACTGTAGAAAATTAAATATCCTGAGGCAGTTGCTGCCATTGTTTTTTCCTAAAACCAGTACATAATAACATTAATAACTCAGCATTTAACTAACAATAACTATTTTAACCGACTAAAGTTAAAAGAAATAAAATCACCTTAAAGATCAGCCCACCTTAAGTGAGCATGGGCTCTTTATAATAACCATCATAAAAATTAAATTTTAATAGTTTTTCTACTATTAACAATTAAATGAACAGTAACAGTAAAATAACTACTGATTATTCATGTCTATATGGAGATTACAAAGTGTTTCCACTGTGCTTCATGGTGGTTAGTCCTGTTCTTACAGGTGTGTCTAATAGGATACGGATTCAGGCTGAACATTCCATTAGATAAAACAGTTTTGGAAATGATTGAATCTATTTAAAAAAAACAATGGCGCTGCGCGCGCACACACACACACACACACACACACACACACACACACACACACACACACACACACACAACTGATGAGGGAGTATTGCACACATGTTTCTGTGATTAAGAATACTAATATTAATGAAGTTTGTGTATTTATGAATGAATTATAAGTATATTGTATTCTCTGCACCACAAACACAAGGTGTTCATGAAAATGAAGCCTTTGCTCTGTACCAGTTTGGGTTGGATCGTGAACGAGACATTCAGGTAGCACCATTCTCATGTTTGCCGAAGCGGACTCAGTTTGTTTGGTTGAAATAAGAACCGTTGATCACCGGTGGCGGGTTACGCCGGCTGTAGGTAGTGAACATGTGGAGCCTGGCAGCGCAACGACCAGCACAAGCAGCGGATTTTGTCTTTTTCAGGCCTCGAAATTTGCCCGTCTGTGATATTTTGGTGCTCATGTGGGAGCAGAGGTGCAAACAGGTGGGAGGTTGACTGAAATGTGTCAGTGCAGAGAGCTGCTGGTATTATGGTGATTCTATCCACAAAGGCAAACTTAATATGTGGAGCAAATGCAGAGCAATGATGCAATAATGCTTCAATGGTTGTCCTGTTGGTGCATGTTTAATCCAGAGTACTGGCCCCTGGCCCACAAGGGACAAGGAGAGGGTAAGAGTGGAATGATATCAGAATAGGAGGTGTCAGTCTGTGTGTCTCTCCATCGCTCCCTCAGTAAATACTAGCATGACACACAAACCACCAGGAGGCCGCGGGGAAAAGACCCAAATATCCCACTCAGGTCCGAGTAAGGCCATCCAGAAAACAACAGCTTTTCAGCAACAAGAAATAGTTACACCTCGTAACTCCCGGCCGGCTAAAACCACAAATAGTATTTTTTCGTGTACAGATTTAACAAAACGGCGTTCGTCGGTTCACAGAATCCAGAAAGATTTGAATTAAAAGCGTGGGAAAGAATGTACATGACACCGTGTTAGTTACATCTGAATAAAATTTACACTAAAATGATCGATTCAGCTAATGTAAAATGAGCTAATACCCTCATAAGTAGCTAATTGTGGAACTCTACATGGATTACAAGGTTAGCGGTGGGTCAACCAAAGCAGAATTGAGCATCAAAAACACTTCCAAGTCGGGGTAACAAAAGGTTTTCCTGTCTCTCTCTTCTGCTTGCATGAACGCAGTATCAACGCTCTCATAATACCACTTTGTTTGTGTCCGATAGCCTATCGTCCGACTACGCCTCCGTATTTTTACTTTTGTATAAACGAGCTAAGTTTACATGGCAACAATTACGCAATCCGTCCGTCTGTCACTGTCCACATGGGCACTGTGTACGCCATGCCAGACATTACCTGCGGGCATGGAGGCTCAGCTGCGCATCGCCTGTACCAGAGACGCACTCCGAGTGCTTCTCTCCGTGGGATCGATTCTCATGGACCTACCCGACCCTGTGAGGCTGCAACCTGAACGAGTGGTCACGGGGCGGTGGACAGAAATGAGAAACGGTTTTACCTGAACGAGGGAGTTTGGTAGCGTTGTTGTTTGTGCCGTTTACGTGTCCCCCCGTCCACGTGATAAAACCGTGACTGTGTGGTCAGAATGTGACATATGAAAACTTAAAGGCGGTTTCCTGTGCACAGATTGGGACGCGTTTGATGATGCAGATATCGACGCGGCTACAGAGACGGTAGCAGGCTACATTCATTTCTGTGTGGACAATTTACTTACTAAAAAGGACATAATTGTGTCCTCAAACAATAAACCATTCATAACTAAAGGAATGCTTTAATAGGAAAAAGGCAGCAGTTAGAAATAAGGACCGAGTGGAGCTAAAAACGGTACAAAAGGAACTAAATCAGTTGTTGAATGAGGCCAGGAGAGGACAATAGGACATTACTGATGTCAGTTTAGCACTGTGACCTCTACAAAACGTACCAATATGGAACCAAGCAAAGGTCCCATCTGTCCCATCAGTGCAGCGTTACAGACAGATTAGTAGGAGGACCAGCCTGCCTCTTAAAAACCTGCGCTGGAGAACTAAGCATTCACAATGTACCTGTGGATTAGGTCTCTTCATACACACATCTTGGTGTCCACATCGACAGCTCACTAACACGGCATGTGCAGGTTGAAAACGTTGCTAGCAAGTGTATTGTGTGATGCAGCGGCGTGGAACAGATAAAGTTCCCTGGGAAACACATCTTAGCACATCTGATCTGACACAGACATGAGAGTGGGAAAGTCCCATCAGTCTCTGCAACAAAGCGAATCAGAAGAACTGTTCTTTTAAAAGTAAATAAAGCTACCATGTGTACATGATGATAGTATGTCTGACTCCAGCCCCCCACCCCCCAACTTGTGGTACCAAAACAGTTACTAGAAGCAACACATGGACTTTGAACACCAGCATCGCTGCAAATTCTTTGCAAACTTCCAGGCATTTGAATAGCATGTGTTGGATTCCCTGTCTGCTCGTAAGTCTCCACCCCCGGTTTCCGCCCACTGCCACGCCCCTCTCCTTCATCCCAGCTGTTGTGCATTGCCTTGATCACCGGCAGGTGATTTAGGGACCACTGCGTACCTGGCTCATTTGTCGGGTTGTTCCAGTTCCAGTCTGGTCTGCTTCTTCAGGTGAGAGTGGATCACAAGAGCGGTTGAGTTGCCCTCCCGACCCTTGAGCGGAATCAGTCTGGCGTGCTTCAAGAGCATTGACTACAAAAGCGGTTGAGTTGCCCTCCCGACTCTGGAGCGTAATCCGTCCGGCGTGCTTCAAGAGCAGCCTTCGCAAGAGCGGTTGAGTTGCCCTCCCGACTCTGGCGCAGGAGAGGTGGATCTCCTGTGTTCGCTGGACATTACCGTTGGTATTAGTTTGTCTATTCGTTGTGTTTTGTTTTGTCGCAATAAAGTCCGCCCTTGGAACTTGAACTGCTGCGTCTGTGCATTTGGGTCCTCAACACCACACCCCACCTAACAGCATGTTAGTATGTCATGTTGAGTATAGCAATACACTGCAACAGGAAATAAAGTGAGACACATTTGGAATAATGAAAACTGTGAAAAGGTTGACATTCACCTAAAACAAATGTATCCACGGAGGTTTCCACCATCTCTACTTCCGCCACGCCGGTGTGAAGAAGTGACAGTGAAGGTTCCACCAGGTGGTGTGTGCTGTTAATCATCTGCCATCTGAGACTCGGCAGATGGACAACACTTAAGAAAAATAGCAACGGGCGGGGTAAAAAGAAAAAGAGAAACAGACGGCTGGCAAACAAAGCAAAGGCTTTAAGTGGCCGCTGACTGGCTCTTTAGGTTGTGCATGTGGCCGGGGCATGGCTGTGTGAGTGTTTCCACAACAGGCCCTGAACCCACCGGACACAGTGAATCTAGCCTGGCTGGTCTGGTAAACACACTACTAGACTGCACTGTGTGTGTGTGTGTGTGTGTGTGTGTGTGTGCAGTGCTGACGGTATCGGTTCAGGAACACAATGAAACAGCTCAAAGCAGCTGATTGTATCATAATTACAACACCACCGCTTTAACACTCTACAACTAGCTTACTTTCACCGAGAGCTAGTAATAGCTCATAATGATCACTTTCACTTGTTCTCTGTGTGAGCTGCCACGGTGTCTCTCTCTCTGTGGAGGCCAAACCTTTCAACGTCGATATGAACTCATTTCCCAGAAGGTGACTGTGCGGTCCGTGCGCTCCAGTGAGGATGTGTGTTGAAACCGCTTTGGCCAAACGCTTCAAACTACACCAGGTAATTACTGACAGGTGGTTGTTTTTGTTGTATTACATTACATTTCATTTAGCTGACGCTTTTATCCAAAGCGAATTACAATAAGTGTATTCACCCATGAGTACAAACTCAGAACCAAGAAATCAAGAATCAAGAAAGTACAATTTCTTCAATAAAGTCAAACTACAAAGTGTTATCAGTAAGTAACATTTAACTGCCACTAAAGTGCTACTACGGTGCTACTTTCCTTATTCAAGGTGAAGTCGGAAAAGATGTGTTTTTAGCTCACGACTGAGGTTTTACCATGTCCTGGATGTAGATTGGATCTGATCTGTTCGCAGCACGGTACGTTCGTACCAACCAAAAACACATCGACTTCATTACGAGCGAACCTGAAGTGCAAAGATGCCGACTCCCGTCTGAGTTTTAGGACCCCTTCCTGCAGCTCTCGGTGGGGCAGCGAGAGTCTGATTGCCGACAACAGACGCTCATAACGAGGACCTGCACCCGAATTCCTTCAGTTAAAAAAAACTTGACACTATACTGAAAGTAGCTACGCTACCCAAACAGTCCTAGGAAACGTGGTCGCTGCATTAGTTAGAAGTACACTGCAGTAAGAACCTGCTCCTTCTTGGTCCACCTGCAGGAGTCATAGTTCCTTCAATACTCAGGAGGTAGCAGCTGCTGAGGTCCATGACCAAATGCTCGGTCACAGCAGCATCAGTGGCAAAGTACTCTCTCATGTTGAGTTAAACATTGTGTGTCGCTGGCCAATCGCAAACAGCTTCAACAGCACCGGCCGGTCAGGAAAACGAAGAGAGAGCCAGAGTCCAAAATAGAGGAAGCCGGTCCCACAGCTTTGGAAACCTCATATGGGGCTGGGCCTTTCACCACACCGTCAGGTGGGAAAAAGCTAAAAATCCTTTTTTTATTTCCACTATGATTGGACAACGCGTCTCACAGACCAGTTGAAGCGGCAGTATGCTTCAGACTAAGCAGAACCGATGATCCAGCCCACTACTATCCAGACGTATGCTCCAACTACTAAGGAAGGAGGGAGCGAAGCTTCAAAGAGGTCTTCAGAAAGCTGCAGGAGTCCCAGCTGCTACGCTATGCAGGGAGACACCAGCACACATCTGCTGCATTCAGACAAAGAGATTAGGAGAGCGGGTTAGGTGGCCGCCGGCTTATTCGTCAAAATAGACTTGGCTAACCTGGACCAGCTCAGCCACGAACACCAGCTGTAAAGCCTCGGTCTGACCGCTGGACGTTTAAGACACAACATTCATGGTCTCAGGATGAGGACGCTCGCCGGCTTCTGATCACTGCGTCCTTGTGAATGATCAGTTATGGAACACGGCCTCTCAAGCAGCTCCAGTCTGGCTTTAGATCTTTGCAGACTGTTGAGCATCAAAGCCATACTCAAGTTCTCCTACAAACACTTCTTTCTTTTTGTAGCGGTCTCACGTACCTGAGCTTTTTGTTTACTTTGTTTTTTATTATATTTAGTTTTTATCCCGTTTCTGGAAGAAGGGAACTTGAAGTCAGAAGGAGTATGTTGTATTTTCTGCTTAGGTGTAAGAATATGCGTTATTTTGTCTTTGTGTATTGACATTTTTGTTTGTTCATCAAAAAAAGCTAAGACAATAGGTTAGTTGGAGATGAGCCAGTTCTGATCAGAATCGATCGGCGCGCAATGCATGCCGAGTAGATTTGTGTCCGACTTGCTCTGATGTCATGCACGCGTGGTTAACGATACTCTCACGAGAGCAAGGCGGCCGCCGATTTTAGAGCCAGGCGCCGCAGTAGCTCTCCACTGACTGCATGGCCCAGTGCATGATGGGAAACACCTGCTGTCCCACATCAGAGAGCTGATTGGCTCTTAGATCTGACAGCAAACACCACGTGTTGGAGAAAATACTTATTTTATGTGTAGTTGTAATACTTAACGCTCGATTGTTGACTATTAGTCTCATGTTTAATCTAAAAATACATCTTGTGTGGTTGATAATAATTAAGCATATTCATACAACACACATCAAAACTAGTAGTAATGTATTTCACAGGCAGACATAAAAAGAACAAAGGATGCAGCTACACACACATTTCCACATAAATATATATTTATAAACACACATGAATAAATCCAAACGTGATCTGTAAACTACAAGAAGCCTAAAGTTCGGAACTAACAGGAAGTCTTTTTTTCTGTGACTTCCTGTGTTTACTTTGAAGGCAGCTGAAAACTGTCCGACTTGACCGCAGTTTTTTGTCACCGCCTCCTACTGCTGCCGCTGCTCTCCTCTGGATTCCAGGCGAGAAGTAGCTCTTTAGAACGAGCATATTGTAATGCCGCAAGCTCACGCGCAATGCATCCTGGTAAAAGTAGGCGCAGCAGGAGAGATCCACTTTCTCCTTCAATACAGCATGCACTCTGATGGTAAATGTAGTCCTCATGAGAAATAAATTCCAGACAGCATACACATAAGAAACTGGTAAACCGTCCCTTTAAGGACTCACTTCTAGAAAGATACTGCAGCGCTCCTTTACATGGCTTACAATATGTTATTCTCTTTGCATCATGACCACTAAATATATGAGTACACAAAATGTAAACATTCTAAATATATGATTTTGTCCTTCAAGGCCATGTCTGCAATGCTAGCTGACAGGGTTAATAGGTAACTACAGCAGGCCCCTGTCAATCATTATCTAGAGTTCATGAGCGCCTGCTACCAACAAGGAGTCGGTACATTCCTATAAAAAGTGACCAGTTCAGACGATACCTCCTGGTGTGCAGCAGCATCCGTCGGTGGCATCTTAGAAAGCACTCAGTAACATAAAGGCCTGTCGTGATTATTACATTATACTGACCGTGTGGTTGTTTTATTGCTTTGAGGTTATTAAAATAAAAGCATCAGGTCTTAAAATTCAAAGAGGGTATATCTCATGAATATGCTCAGTAAAATGCAGATAGATGATGGCGTGTTATGATCGGAAAGTGGACTAATATGTAGCGTTGCCAGCCAGATAAATAATAATCACAGCAGGATAGCAACACTGCAGAGATGCGACTGTCACGTTGTGCTTCCTCCGTGGGCTCCTGGCAGTCATACATATAGGAGGTACTGTGGGGAATAGATGGCGGTTTGTTGTGAAAATAGAGGACCGCTGGTATTGCTTTTGTTATCGAGAGAAATGCACAGAACAGGATTCAGAGAATCTATAGCAAACCTCTGACCCAGCTATAATTACTTTTTGACGGAAAAGAGGACACAGGAAGTGACAAGATGTACTGCAGATGAAAAATATTTGATTGCACTCGTAAAAGGTCCATCAAAAGGTGCTTAAGTCCTGTTCCTCAGTCAGAGCGCAGCCGACTGTGAGCACATCCATGGAATCAAAGGTTTGCCACATTTAGATCTGTATCCATTTGGTAAAACCGGTCCAACTGGGACAGATATTTCACAACCAGCCCACACATAATGGTTACGGACTTTGGACTATGACATTATCTCCCAGTACACTTTTAAATGTGTTCTGTTTTAACAACAGGAACACAGTCTGCTCTATAGCTGTTATAAGCTTTTCTTAGGGTTTGTAAATTGCATGATTAGATTTGAAGACATCCAGAGTTCAACCCAGGCCCTTGTTTACTCCCAGGATATTTATTTTGTGCATGTAAATGGTTGCTGCTGTTATCTGGAAGGCAAAGCTCTACTCTAAGGCGAGCAATGTCTTCAGTCGTCTCGCTGCCATTTCCTGACTGAACTGTAGAGCCAAAATGTTCAGACCCACACAACAGACTGATGAATTTATAGGCTTCATTGTGAGTGTGAGTTAGCTAGTATTGAGGATGGGGGTGTATGACACAAGAGACGTGGGCCTGTTTCAATGTTCTCTGCAAATGCTACTGTCTCTCTGTGCAACATTACCAACTTAGACGATATTTTCTCAGTGTATCTAAATTAACACTCAGTTTTGTTATACCATTCCTAATGCTGCGTTCAACGCTTTACTCGCATCAGTTTACTCGCTCGACAATAATGCTGCGTTCACACCAAACACGTTGCGAATATTACTCATGCCTGAAAGGGGGCGTGGCTTAACTATGTGGCTTATTTCCGTGAAAAGAGTTACTGTTTCCGCCATCCGCCATGGAAATAACCACTAGTTCTGCTTTATACTTGTTGAAAATGTGCTTTTTCGCAACCATTCGCGTCTGTGCATTGACTTTGCATGTAATCTACTCGCGGTGATGAATTCTGATGAACTTGGTGTGAACGCAGCATTAATACCAGCAAAAATCCAGCCGTATTAATGTTGACAGATAATAGGCAGATAATGAAATTAATATATCGCTAGCCTGTGATGAAAAGATGAATATGATAGTTACTAGTGTAAGTTCCATAGCAACCCCCTTATGTGCAGGCAACCATCCCAGGACGGACTATTTCAGATTGAACTCCATTTCCAACATTTTTTTAATTAGAATGTGTCTATAGCGTCCACAGTGCCATACTTGATGGCCCGTTTTATAAAAGCAGTAGCTCACGACAGGCTGTGATTATGTCAAAGCTGAGGGTAGGGCTGGGCGATATAACGGTTCAAGCGGTATACCGGTTTCAAATTTCCATACGGTATGAATTTTTCATATACCCGTAACAACTGTTGTCGCTCTTTGGCAGGCAGCAAAATGTATTTTTCACCGCTGAGGGCGCAGCGGTCTGAGCTACTTACGTGTCATGGTTATAACTTTACTCATAGTTATAACAACAATTAATAACCCACAACTAACGCTCTTTAACAGGTAAAACACCATGACACAACAGTTTGTGACACATCAACAACTCGTAACACTAATAATTGTACATTTATAAAATCACACCGCCAAACTGCATGCTACAGCTCGCCCACTATCACAACAAGAAGAAACTCCGTCGCTACATTAAAAAAAAACAGGAAGAGACAGACCCTCCTCTCTTTTTTCTTTTTTCACCTACATTCCCCTGGCTTCCCAACACCCTCTATGTACCAACGTACAAACAGATGCTCACCACTCGCTGATCAGTTGGAGCGAGTTGGAGCGAGTTGGCCAGCGAGCGGTGGACAACGACAGCGGCAGTCCTTTTTGGCGTCATTGAATGAATGTGTTTACTCAAAAAAAAAAAAAACATTATATTCATCCTGACGAGAGACCCACAAATGACATTCTGTTCCCCTCTATAGTCTTTGTGTGGATGCATATTAGAGACAGACATCTCAAACACTGGGCAGATAAAAACCAAACGTATCTCAATCTTATAGCTTGATAGATGCCACTAGAGTTAAGAGAGATAAATCGATTCAGCATAGTATTGCGACAGTTTGCGTGGTGATATTGTATCGATACACGGAAGCCAAGTATCAATCTTTTTTTTATGTAATCAATTATGAGAGGCATCGGAGAAAGAAATGAGAAATGCGCCGTCCGCGTGTAAATCAAACGTCTGGACTTCCTGTCACTCGTAGCGGCGCTGCTGCACAGCTGTTGCACGGCGCACAGGACAAAGTCCGCGACACGGCGCTGGTCAAAGACGTTAACTCAGCATGAATCAAACTGGCTGCTGGTGCTCTCGTAGCGCTGGAAGCGGCCGGTGGTACGGATTAACAAGCGGCCGTGTTAACTGGTGACTTCCGGCGAAAGTCGCCAGTTAACATGGCCACCTGCTAATCCGTAACACCGTTATCCCGACGCAGTTCCTGGAGAAGTAATATTATGAACTCAGACACGACGCCGTTTGATGCTCTTTGGGATTTCCACAACAAGTATAACGCAGAAATAGTAGTTATTTTCATGGTGGACGGCAGAAATGGAAACTCTTTGCACGGCGATAAACCACAGAGATAAGCCCCGCCCTCTCTCTGGCGCATCCAGCTTGAATGACGCGACTATGCAGACTGTAACACAAGCAGTTCAGTTTGTCAGGTGCAACATTTATGAAAGTGTTGGTCAGTTTGTCGGATTGACAATCACATTTTGCTGCAATAAAAATGATTGAAGTGAGATGAACAGACTGAAAATGTTATCTTCTTAGATACAATATGTTGACAAAGTTTTCCTTTGGGGACAATATGCGGTGAAAAAAAGGGAATAAAATCGCAATACTCAATATATCGCAGAATCGTGATAGTATCGTGATAGTATCGAATCGGGACCCAAGTATCGTGATAAAATCGAATCGTGGGACCTCTGGTGATTCCCACCCCTATCAAACTATGGGGCGCGACCCTCTAGTGGGGCACGGAGGTATTACAGGTGGTGCTGATGATTTTTGTTTTTTTATACATATACATATATATATATATATATATATATATATATATAAAATCCTTTATTAATCCCACAGTGGGGAAATTATTCTCTGCATTTTACCATCCTTAGTAATTAAGGAGCAGTGTGCTGATGTGAAGCACTGGGGCTTCAGTGTCTCAAGGACACTTCAACATGAAACTATAGAGAGAACAAGGATGAACCGCTACCTTGTGGTTTCAGGACGACCACTCTCCCCATGAACATGATAACTTTACATAGTACAAAAGTACAAAGTACACGGACATAAAACCTCATTAATAAATACATGGCGAAATGCCTGTACTTTCATGGAAATGCTTACGTTACTCCGTTAACAGGTTACGCTGCGTTTTGCTAAAAGCCTCCGTGAGATCTCTGTGAGGTTGTCTTTTCTGCTGTTGCGTCTCTCAAAACAGAAAACAGATCTAAGTTCAACATTGACCATGAATTGAGATGCTAAACCTACAACCCCGTTTTAAAAATATGTGTAGAGGAAAGCAGCTCACTGCAGCCACTAATACTGATACAACATGATAGCTCACATATCTGCACTCATTCTGTTTTGCACAGGTTGAACATTATTGTTGTAAAATATATTCAGTGTAAAACAGATTATTTGCAGCCACAATAAGTATTTTGTTTGACAAATATTAGTGATTTTTTGCACAGATAGAACTGTATTTACATTGTTCTAACAAAGTGGTTGCACATGTTATTAGTTTTTGTCTGATGGAGCAATCTGGTTTACTTGAAAGGGATTTCAATTTTCTTTATTCTATTATTTGAAAAAGCACGAATGGAGGAGTCACAAAACGTTGGACCATTTTGTTACAATTTTGTTGGGGCAGTGGGACCCGAACATTTTTCTTCTTCCAAAGTGGGGCGTGACAGAAAAAGTTTGAGAACCACTGCCTTAAATCAACTAGACTACCCACACACACACTATATCTCCCTCCTCACTCACTCACTCACTCACTCACTCACTCACTCACTCACTCACTCACTCACTCACTCACTCACTCACACACACACACACACACACACACACACACACACACACACACACACACACACACACACACACACACACACACACACACACAGAGAAATGTACAGGCCTTGCTTGGCTATTCATCAGATTGTTGTGTAGAATTGATCGGTGCAGGTGAACCTTAATCTGGATTTCTCAGGCGTCCGTGCATCATCAGCGTTCAGCACGCTCCACTGAGCAAACTGACAATCCAGTTAGTTGTCGTCTTGGATGTTAAGAAGCTGCTCTGCTGCATTTCTTTCAGATTTTTTAGGCTGTTCAATTCTGAGCCAACACCATAAACAGATACACCACATCACCTGCTAACACAAGCTGCAGACACATGCGTGCGTGTGTATGTGTGTGTGTGCTCACTATTGATTCATCCCTGATGCACCATTACGGAGGAAGCAAACCAAAGAGTGTGTAACCTGTGTACCCAACCTGCTGGATGTGTGCTGCATGTGCTTGTTTTAGTTCATACACTCCCTTGCATGATATGAAGCGCTCCATGAAATGTGCTTAAATAAATAGCATGACTAAAGGGACTGTGGGATGATGGACACATCACATATCACCTGAGTCGATATCTAGACAATCCAGAACAAAATACTGTTAAGAGATAAATGTATATGCGCCGCGGTACTTGTCCGAGCATTTATTAAAAAAACTAAAATGACCACACGCCTGTCTTAATCTGCATGCTGTGCTGTGGCGGTTAGCACAGGGTTGTGCAGCGGTATTGGTTGTAACCTGCTGATGGCCCGTTAACCCCAAACTACTGCACAGTGATGGGCCTCTTTTGTTGTCTCACGGCCGGGTTGGACAGCTCTGGATCGCCGGTCACATGATTAGCCACCGCAGCGCGATGATGTCGGGTTGCATTTCTCCAAAAATAGATTTGGTTTCACTTTTCGCGGCTGCATTTCTTTCCAGGTCACAAGGTTAAAAGGTTACATTCAGAACAAATCTACGATTAAGGGATTGCCTCCACATGGCTCTCAACATGGTGATCATGGCTGAGCTGGCGGCTAGAAGCCAACGGTGCAAACGGCACAAACAGGGTCCCGTTTCAGAAAGTGGATTGAGAGAAAACTGTCCCTGAGGTGAGGGAAACTCTGGGTTTTTAGGTCAAGGTTTTTTTTTTTAAAGGAGCTTATTGTGAACTTGTTTGAACAGCTTTCCAGTGGCGGTGTTTACATTGACTTCATGTGTTGATTTAGATGAAATAAAGTCACTGAAGGCGGTGGAGTCAAGATCCAAATGGATGTCTAACTCTATATTCTTTAATTCTATGTTTTCGTCAACAGTCCTGTGTTTTGTTCTTGTCCGATTAAAGCTGAACAAATACATTTAAAATGCAAGTCTGGTAAATAATAAATGATTGGACAATACTGAATGAAACTTTGTTTTCACTCATTGACACTTCTCCCCTCTCGGACTATGGCTCTGAAAATGTGCACAGTCCATATATTACATGATCTTACATTAATATCTCTAGGTGCACGTGATTAAAATAGACTCTCTGCCTTTCATTTACTTGTTGCCATGGTGAATCATGGTATCAGAGCTCTATTGATGGCGTTTTTCTTTCACCACACAAGAGTTTAACTCGGGGTGAAAAAACTCAGATCAGCTGTTCCGGAACCGACAACTCAAGTTTTCCCATTTCAGGCTTAGTGGAGTCAGAGTTCAGACTTAGTGGAGTCAGAGTTCAGGGTTAGTGGAGTCAGAGTTTAAGGTTAGTGGAGTCAGAGTTTAAGGTTAGTGAAGTCAGAGTTTAAGGTTAGTGAAGTCAGAGTTCAGGCTTAGTGGAGTCAGAGTTCAGGCTTAGTGGAGTCAGAGGTCAGGCTTAGTGGAGTCAGAGTTTAAGGTTAGTGGAGTCAGAGTTCAGGGTTAATGGAGTCAGAGTTCAAGATTAGTGGAGTCAGAGTTCAGGGTTAGTGGAGTCAGAGTTCAGGGTTAGTGGAGTCAGAGTTCAGGATTAGTGGAGTCAGAGTTTAGGGTTAGTGGAGTCAGAGTTCAGGGTTAGTGGAGTCAGAGTTCAAGATTAGTGGAGTCAGAGTTCAGGCTTAGTGGAGTCAGAGTTCAGGATTAATGTAGTCCGAGTTCAAGGTTAGTGGAGTCAGAGTTTAAGGTTAGTGAAGTCAGAGTTCAGGCTTAGTGGAGTTAGAGTTCAGGCTTAGTGGAGTCAGAGGTCAGGCTTAGTGGAGTCAGCGGTCAGGCTTAGTGGAGTCAGAGTTCAGGGTTAATGGAGTCAGAGTTCAAGATTAGTAGAGTCAGAGTTCAGGTTGAGTGGAGTCAGAGTTCAGGGTTAGTGGAGTCAGAGTTCAAGGTTAGTGGAGTCAGAGTTCAGGATTAGTGGAGTCAGAGTTTAGGGTTAGTGGAGTCAGAGTTCAGGGTTAGTGGAGTCAGAGTTCAAGATTAGTGGAGTCAGAGTTCAAGATTAGTGGAGTCAGAGTTCAGGGTTAGTGGAGTCAGAGTTCAGGGTTAGTGGAGTCAGAGTTCAGGGTTAGTGGAGTCAGAGTTCAGGGTTAGTGGAGTCAGAGTTCAGGATTAGTGGAGTCAGAGTTTAGGGTTAGTGAAGTCAGAGTTCAGGCTTAGTGGAGTCAGAGTTCAGGGTTAGTGGAGTCAGAGTTCAGGGTTAGTATAGTCAGAGTTCAGGCTTAGTGGAGTCAGAGTTGAGGGTTAGTAGAGTCAGAGTTCAGGCTTAGTGGAGTCAGAGTTCAGGCTTAGTGGAGTCAGAGTTCAGGGTTAGTATAGTCAGAGTTCAGGCTTAGTGGAGTCAGAGTTGAGGGTTAGTAGAGTCAGAGTTCAGGCTTAGTGGAGTCAGAGTTTGATAGTTGGACAACTATTTAATAAATACAGTATGAAAGCTGACCAATAAATGCCGTCAGAAATATATCAGACATCAGGCATTTTATTACCATAGACTGAACATCATTTAAGCAACACTCATTGGTGACTCCGTAAAGGCTAGAGAGATGTGTGTCATAAATAACTCTTGATTTTAAGGATCTGATAAATGTTCCAGACAGTGTGCCCTATGAGGCGCCCGAGGAGCAGCTAGGGGTTCAGTGTCTTGCTCAGGGACACTTCAACACATGCGCTATGGGGGGACTGGGGATCGAACCGGCTACTTTGTGGTTACTGGACGACCACTCATCCCCTGAGCACGGTCTTTATTCTGCTGGAAGCTGTCCAACGTGCCTGCAGCGTTTCGTCACTCCTTCCGGCTGTAGCCACCTGCTCTCATCCACTTTCCGGGCAACGCTAAATCAATCTATTGTTTTATTCAGACTTTTTGCTTTTTTCGCTTTTTGCTTTTCCTCTGTGAGCAAACACTTTCCACCACTTGAGTTCAACAAGAAACCATAGTTGATTCTTCGATGTCGGCTCTTCCTATCATTGTGAAGCAGAATTCAGTCGAAGGAGAAATATCTACTCGAGTCGTCCGTACACAGCGATGATCAACGAACTCAAGACGACGTTCACGAGGATCATCGCTCTGTTTATCGTCACAATGCTGGGCTCAACTCGCACGGTGACTCATCCTCCTCACACATGAGCGCCATTAAAGCCAGCAGGAGCCACTCCGTCACTGGCCAGCGTCTCCATCAGTCTGTGGAAGATGCATCAGCACAGCGTTGCTTCCGAGTGAGCACCTCGGTACTTTTTGAGTATAGATCCGGTTGACAAGGTGGAATTATGGAATTATTATATTATTATTAGGGTGCGCGGCTTTTCCATGGCTTATCTCCGTAAAAACATTTTCCATTTCCGCCATCCACCATGTAAATAACCACTAGTTCTGCTTTATACTTGTTGTGTAAGTCCCACAAACGTCAGATCATCAAACTCCATGGTGTCTGGGTTCATAATATTATCCGTAGTCCCACAACAGCTTTGACTTTGCATGTAATCTACTCGCGCGACTAATTCGCAACGCTTTTGGTGTGAACGCAGCATTACTGTCACAATCATAAACTTGTCACATAATTAATGGAATTGACAGCAGTGCATTTGTTTTTTTGCATCTAGACATACATCCATGTTGCTGCTTTCAATGGCTGCTGATTGAAGGAGTGTCAATTATTCTCCAAATAGTTGCCGAAACAATGTTTTACCTTTGGCTCTGCTGCACCGACTGATTTCAAATAGCCCGTTCTGAAACTGTCGCGTAGACCGAACTGATGGTTCTAGACAGTTAATCAAAGTACCGGTAGAAGAAGGCTCTGTGTTTTCTAAAGTTTACCGCTGCAGCTTCCAGACAGAGTTCATGATAACGGTCAGTTCCTCTCGCCTCCAGAGCAAATATAGCTGTTTTTTTGTGATTCAATTAATTAATAGTCTGCATGAAATAACCACATGGTTTTGTTAAATCTTCTGTGAATTGAATACTTAACTAATTAAAGTACGGAGTATTTGACCATTTAATGAAAAACTTTAGTGCAAAATTGTCAGAGTTTCGGGAGAAGCGTGAGCGAGTACGTGCTTGTTATAATCAATGTAATTGAGTATCACGATATCTTAATATCTGATCCCATTGAGAGACGATGAATACTCATATTGACTTGACGCCCAGCCCTTAAGTAAAGAGAGCTGTCACTTAAACCTATTTGTCATCATCTTACTTTGAAAACGCAACACATGTGTTCTGATACGAGCAGAAACAGAAGAAGCTGTCCAACAATAAAGAGCCAGGCTCTCTTTCCCATGACGGAGCTCAGGTACACACTGCATGCATATGCTCCTAATTCATATGCTGCCAGATCTGTAGCATTGGCTTTAAAGTCTCTGGATTGTGGAATACAAGACAATGAAATATAGATGTATTCCTGCTTTAACCCATAAGAACCCATTTCTCCTTCAAGGAACATGATGGGGGACATAATACAGGTTAAATAGACCACACGGAACACATTTCTGACATTGTTTTCAAAATAGTGTTAAATATTTGAAATGTTACATATATGTCACATTGGGCGTTAATGGTAAAAAAAAAAAAAAGATTCATAATGACATAATTAGAACATGATTTGTTGGGTTTACATTTGTTTTAATATGCTTTGGGTTGAACAATATAAAATATGTCAGCTAAATATCATTGAACTAAATGAACTGATCAGATCCTAATTCATTTTCATATCGTGCATATATGTCACACTATTTTTTATTTTTAGGTTAAATTCCCAATGTTACTTGTGTGTCACAATGATTTTTATCTGATTTGTTTTATATCAGTTTCTTATATCAGTTTCTTTAAGAAATGTGCTCAAGTGTTTTGTATGTACTTATTTATTTATTTATATCTATAGTATACTTTAAACAGTTCATAATATTGTTCAATTTGAAGAAAAAAAATTGCCTTGGCAATAAAAAAAGTATCGGTTCAGGCATCGTTTAGGCACCGGTATCGTTTTAAAAGTTTCAGTTTAGCACCGGTATCGGAAAAAACCCAAACGATACCCATCCCTAGTCCTAAACTAGCACTTTTATAACGGTTGGCTGTATTTGATGTTGAATGTTTTGTCCCCTCAACAGCACAAATCCCCAACGTAGTCAATACATGGTGTTGTAATAGAGACGATCACCTCGCTGTTGTCTTTGTGGACGTGGATGAACTGCCTGCCTTTTTTATAACGCCGAGGTTTGAGGCAGACTTTTTCCAATGAAGGATGGACTCCTGTGGCCCGATGGGAAAGTACCTGGTCTAACCTGGTCTAGTACCTGGTTTAGTGAGGAGTCACACTTTGGTTGGAAATCAATTTGTTCCACAGTTTTAGTAACCTGGGGGAATTTGACCATTTCATAAAGCTAACACACAGTTAGTTGGCTGATTCCACTGTTTTAGGCCTATAAAGGATGTAAGTCTTCTTTAGACAGTAAATTAGACCAAAAACAACTACTTACACAGCTTACAAAACTAACAAAGACACAAATCCAAATAAGTTAAACTACATTTTAGTTGTGGTGTCTGTTATCAGGGTTCATACACATTTTGACCAATGGGTTTCCATGACTTTTCCATGACTTCCATGACCAAACATTTTGGGAAATCTTGGTGTAAACATGAAAAAGTGAGTAAATGTAGTATTTAAACAATGAGAATCCAAAGCATACAGTAAACCTTAAATGACACAAATGAATGAGACAATAGTTTGAT
Source organism: Taurulus bubalis (assembly GCF_910589615.1). Taxonomy (NCBI): domain Eukaryota; kingdom Metazoa; phylum Chordata; class Actinopteri; order Perciformes; family Cottidae; genus Taurulus; species Taurulus bubalis. The sequence goes on from NC_136600.1 coordinate 2,342,881, forward strand.
TAAAAGAATAAACATTTATATAGATGCCTGTATGTATGCCTGCTTATATTTTGAGGTAAGGCTCCCAGAATCAATAACTTTTTATGATCTATTATGCAGTTCTTTTGTTTGTTTGTTTTCTATTCCATTTGCTCTTTTTGGCTATTAGTTTGGTTTTGTTGTATTAATTTGCCTTTATGGTCCCTTTTGTTTACCGGTATTTAAGTTATGTATGACTATGCTTTGCTTCTCTGTGGAGCACTTTGTAAACTTTGTTATTATTAGTATTGTTACCTCCGAACAGATGAGGTGAGAGGTGCGCCGGCAGAGACCCGATCAGCAGCCGGGGACCCTCGTGCCCTCCTCCGACGGCGCGCTCCCGTTCCGCGTCCTCTGGGCTGCTGCCGCCGGACTCCTGCGAGCTGTAGGCTCCGCTGCTGTTGGGAATGTTGATGCCGGACTGGGGTCTGGTCCCGGAGCCCCCCACGGACCTGGCCCGGGCGGCTCCGTGGTGCTGGCTGGTGCTGGGGGAGGCTCCGGGCGCGCCGTACGCGTGGTACCGCACTCCCACGGCGGCGGTCCGGCTCCCGCTGCCGCCGCCGGACGTGCTGGAGGGCAGGTCCGAGCCGGAGTAGGCTCTGGTCCGCCCGTTGGCAGCTGGATTAGCGGCCGGGCTGCTCTGCTTTGCCCCCATGTTGACCTCCAGTGACTCGGCTTTTGAAATATTAAAGAGTCTCTCTGTGTGAGCCACTGCGGGACAGTGCGCCAGATTTACCGGACACACGTAGCGCCGCTACCGGGAGGGGAGGGAGGGGGAGGAAAGCAGAACTAACTCGTTGCGCGTCACGCTACGACCCAGTACGACATTTTTGGGTGAAAAGTTGAACCGGACCGGCTGTGACAGAAGCTCGAGAGGTGTGTAAAACTTTAGAAGCCGTCACCATTGCGGCGCAGGTGAAGCCCCTGTCCTCGGTTGAGCCGCCGCTGTGGACCCTCTGCGCTCCGGCCGCTGGTCGCTGCTCAGTGTCCGCTCCGCCATGGCTCCCGAGCGGCGCGGCAGGGTGGGGACGCGGGTTCCTCGCAGCTCCCGTCCCGACAACGCATTGCTCAAAAGGAAGGAAGCGATGGAGGAGAAAGAAAGCCGCGCACAAAACCGTGTTTATCAGCGGCAGCAAGGAGACTCCGTGCAGTCGTTTAGCTGGCAAGCTGGCGAGCGGAGCTCACACGCATTTCCGTTGAAGAGTTTCAAAATAAAAGCCGTTGCGGTGTTTCATATAGTTCACAGTTCCCACAGGTCCACCTGGAGGCTGTGCTTCGTGGTACTGCTGAGAGATAGGGTCATGGAAAACCTGGAAAAGTAATGGAATTTTAAAATGGTTATTTCCAGGCCTGAAAAAGTCCTTGAAAAAAATCAAAACCCAAAGGTTTTGGAAAAGTCGTGTAAGTGTGTTGTATTCATGTGTTCATGTCGTTCGTTTAAGCTGAGTTTGAAATAATTAATATGCTTTTAAAAGAAAGACGCTCAGAATATAAGCAGACATACGCTGAGTATATCTCTATAAATGTTTATCATTTTAATCAAAATATTGTCTCTCATTCATTTGTGCCATTTAAGGTTTACTGTATGCTTTGGCATTTATCCTTTTGCACCCCAGAGGCCCCGAATTCAGGGACTCTAGCGCTCTGGGGTTCCCTGTACCCATTCTTCAAGTAGTCGTATGAACCCCAAATGAGTAATAATACTAAATCACTTTTATAGAATATTTTGATCATAACTATGATATGAGCAAGATTTCCCAAAAATGCCAAATGCCAAAAGTTTTTCCAGATGCATGGTTCAAGGCCTAAACAACAACCTACAGAGTTGTAAGACCCCTCTTTGTAAAGATAATGACCTAAAGAATCAGGATCTACCAGAACAATCACAATAAAACAAGCATTGGGGAGTTACCATGGAGTCTTAGTCAAAAAACTGTGTCGTTCGGTTCAAAAATGTAAAAGTTATAACCTTTATGTCTAAACACCATTGGTTTGGTGCATGCTGGGTATTAACATTTGCATGCATTTCTGCTTAAGACATGTGACGCAGTCTAAGAAACCTCCCCTGCCCACAGAAGCCACGGAACAAGAATGTAGGAAAATACAGTCCGGCCGCATTGGGATTTTTTAGTATATATAATGGTATAATATAGTACAACGAATGATTGTTAATGCTTTATTAGACTCCTACAAGCTCGTAGGGTTACAAAGAGGTGAAATCCGACTTTGTAAAGTGCACTTATGAACAATCTAGTGAAACGTTACGAGTCTACATCCACACTTTACCGACTCTGGGAGGCAGCAAAGGCAATGTCAGCGAACCAATATGCTCACAATGGAAACATATTTTAAATACTAGAAACGTAAGGCACAGCAAGGGTTGTGGTGAGGAACTGGAAGTGGACTTGAAGGAAAAACAAGTCAAACACACTGTGGCTCCGGATGCGTGTGTCTTTTATTCAGATATAGGTTTGGGCCCTCAGGCCTTCTGCAGGATCAACAATCATAGAAACACACGCTATAGGGTCCACGCCTTTATCACACATCTGATGGTGATTACATCAAACAGTGGCAGTAGCTACAGACAATGCAATTTAAATCCCCCCCTATGTTCCTATGTGTATTTCATTATTATGTTTTATATATGTTATGTTATGGACCTGCACAAAATAGTCAAAATTGGTGAAGTCCAATGAAAAGTGCTGAGTGCATATTCATCTCTTTCTCACATGATCTGTCACAATTATACACATTGTGCCACGTGTTTTTTGGCGAACTCCAAACATGTTTTCTATTTTTTTTTCTTGAAGCAATAGCTTTTCTTCTGGCCCTGTGGAGCGTCCTACGGACAGAAACTGTGCAGCTTCACAGCCCCATCAGAGTTATATCTTTGGTCCCTCTGCTGCCTCTGATTAATGTCCTCCTCGCCTGCTTGCTCCGTGAGTAGTGGTCCTCGGTTGTGGTGCCATATTTTGTCCACGTTGTAACAATGGATCAAATGGTTTCGCCCTTTAAATAATGTGACACGTAGATTACACACAGGTGAACTTTACATAATAATGTGACCTTTGAAGTAATCAGTAAAACTGCCCCAGGTAATTGAAACTGTGGAACAAGTCCGATTCCCCTCACGGCGACTCTCTAGACCAGACCAGGTACTTTACCATGTCGGCAGCTCACCCAGACGGGTCCACCGTCTCATACAGGAAGGTGAGGAATATCTATGTCTATGTGCACGGCCCAACTGCAGGTTCTTTTGTAATTTCGACTTTTTTAAACAAGTTTTTCATTTGACTAATTTCACTTCACCTATTATATAATAGTGATATAATTATTATTATATAATAATACATATATATATATTTTCTAGATGAACATCAGGCAGGCTAGACTTATATGCTTTATATGCTGGCTCCGACTTGTAGGCGTGTAACCTATGAATTATTCATCCCAATTATTATCATGACTGCTTTTATTGATGACAGTAGTCCTTTCATGGCACTAATGCACTGCAGCTTTTCATGTAGTCGGCATGGTCAACTGCACCACAGAACAAGGACATAACAACAATTAATGAAAACCTGTTTATTGGGAAGAATGAGCATAATCCAAAGTAGGCTAGCATAAGAAACACTGATGCATTTGCAGAATTGTTAGCAGTTATGTAAAGTATACATCACACGTAAACTTGTATGATCCTTTAGAGCAGGGGTCTCAAACTCAATTTGGCTTGGGGCCACCGCTGGTATTGTGATCTCACCGGAGGGCCACACAGAAAGCGCTTCTTTTTTTTTACATTCATAACATATTTTCGTCATTAAAAAAAGGCAACCAGCAGTTTCTATACATTTTTATAATAGTTTTTAACAGTGCAAATATATTTAATTTTTTTAAATAACTTATTGAAACTGCACCGAACCAACAAATGCAAAACCTGAATACATTTGTACTTTATTCTATTTCTTGCCAGACACCTGGCAGCGCTTCTGCTCACACAGCTGAGCCACATAGACACTGATCCAGGTCACAGTGAAACCCTAAACCAGGTCACAGTATAGAAACCCTCATCCAGGTCACAGTGAAACCCTCATCCAGGTCACAGTGAAACCCTCATCCAGGTCACAGTGAAACCCTGAGTACAGCTCCAAGATGGGCATCACTAAGCCTGGACCTGTACTTGCATTTATTAAAGTTCATAGTGGAGAAAGGTTTCTCACAGATGTGTGCTTCCAAAAAGGTACATGACCCGACTGATCACTTTTGTCAGCTCAGGGAAGGATGGAGGCAATTCTCTCAGAAATGGTCCAGTCATGTCTGGTTTTCCTTGTGCCTCTGAATTTAGCTTTTAGATCTCTGTTGCACTGCAAGTCAATAAGATCCATTTGCAACAGACTCGGGACTGAGAAATGACTTCATACTACAGATCAAGCTTCATGGGCTGTGTGCACATGAAACATTAATATTACAACAGTTTTTGTTTTCAAACAAAATATTTACTATATATTTGAGTCAAAATATGTTCTATAGAAAAACAAACTATTTACAATGTTTACACAATATGCATGTTTCAGTTTCGTTTTTTCAGTTTTCAGAACAAGAACAACATATGTAATCTGTAGGTATGTGTGTACTATGTACTCTGTATGTGTGTATGTGTGTATGTGTGTACTGTGTACTCTAAACCAGCGCATGGTCGTGTGTCTAGCGTACACAAAGTAAAACTGAACAGCTGAGCGGAGCAGAGCTGCCGTCTCTCTGGACAGTGTTGATCTTTTAGTACACTGCAAGTTTTTTTTTCTCAGGTGGTAGTGTGTTGTCTGTCTGAATACAAACCAGTGTATCTTTGCAGCGTATGTGGGTGGGTCCTTAGGGATTTCCTGAGTGTTCATTGGGTAGTTTCACACAAAATGTCGACTGACACCTGAATCAACAAATCAGGTGAAAGGTGGAGCTGGACACAGACGCCTCAGGCTGTGAGCTCCTATGAGAGGCACGTATGATCACACAGAGAAGTTGGGCGGAACCTCCAGACTTTGGCGCATCCAGCAGCATCTGAATCTTTTTTCTACTCCGTTTTTTCGGAGTTATTAATAGAAACGTCCAGTAAAAGTTATCTTACGGGGCAGCGCGCGCGGACCTCAGAAAAACGCGCGGGCCGCACTAACACTAAACTTTGATGTCAAGTAGGGGGCCACAAAATATCGGCTCGCGGGCCGCAATTGGCGAGTTTGAGACCCCTGCTTTAGAGAGAAAATGTAATACTAAGTGTACACACGGTTTCATGGATTTCCTTGTTGTAGGCTCCTGCAAGATGTCATACATATATATCTACATATCTGTACTGCATGACATCATACAGTTAGCTAACCCTGTAATGAACTCTGTCCAGCAACACATCGGTAAAACATATACATACAAACGAGCAATGAATAATATTCCTCACCATTTAAAGTTGTCTAGTGTCTGGCAGCTGACTGAAGGAACCTCCGCACACAGTTCAAGTATGAACACACTCAGAGATGACCTTCATGGCTGGTAAAGGAAGGTCAAGTCAGGCCGTGCTGCCTTGTCCAAACACTGGATATCAGTATTTACAGTGTGTCCGTCACGTTACATTATACGGTCCATTTCAACTGACACTTTCATTGCATAACAACTGAATGACTCACTTTGCTCCAGACTGTATACTCATTTATATTTTTGTAAAAGTACTTTTCACTTTAATGACAGTACTGTCATGTTACTAAATAGACATCTTCCATCGTGTACAACTTGATAAAGTCTGTGCTGTAAAAGGACATTTAAGGATATTTATTTTGTTTTTTATTATGGGTTGCTTTAACTATGTATTAACTATGTTTTTTCTTTGTTTTACTATATATTGGCTCTGTGGCGCTCTGAGTTTCTTTTGAAAGAAAAGTGCGCTTAAAAATGAAATTTATTATTATTATTATTTTTTTATTTTATCACAAAATTAATATTTTATGTAACAATTCCACTGCATCGGGTACTTGAAATATTGTATTTAAATCCAGGCAACCTGATCTCTAAAATGAGTCACCAGAACGGAAGTCAAGCTCTTATTGTGAAATCGAAAGGGACTATTTTTGGTCTGATGGAAACTTGATCGGCTTGGACGTTCGGTGTCGGCTGACGTCAGCAGCGGCGGAGCTACGTCATGAACACCGGAGAGCCTCGCGCTGCGTTCACGGTCTTCCTCCTGAACTCCTCATCCTAATGTTTCTAAGTGACCAACGACACGTTGCATTCAGGTGTCATTATTCGTCGTTTTGCTATCATCTTGTTTGTGCAATGCATCCACCAACATTTTGCTTCCTCAATTCAATTCAGTTTATTTGATATAGCCCAAGATCGCAAATTACAAATTCTCCTCAGAGAGCTTTACAATCTGTTCACATAACATCTCTGTCCCGGGACCTCACATCAGGACAAACTCCCCAAGATGAAAATAGAGAAAACCCTTCAGGAGAGCAACGGAGGAGGATCCCTCTCCCCGGATGGACAGAAGCAATAGATGTCATGTGACCAGAATGAACAACGTAACAGAGTTACAGCACATTACATGAATATGACAGAAATTATTGATATAATGAGTAGTATGCTTGATCCACGATCCAGATAACCACGATCCATGAAGCAGAAGAAGGGAGAGAGGAGAGGCATCAGCAGGGCTGCCATGGCAGGAGGCAGGAGGCAGGAGGCAGGAGGCAGGAGGCAGGAGGCAGGAGGCAGGAGGCAGGAGGCAGGAGGCAGGAGGCAGGAGGCAGGAGGCAGGAGGCAGGAGGCAGGAGGCAGGAGGCAGGACCGGCTCCAGACAGAGTCATGATCCATGGAAACTTGAGGCGAGGAAGCACAGAGGCTCCTGGGAAGAAGTAGAGTTAGTAATGTGCATTGAAGAGACATTAATTCATCCAGAAGGAGAGAGAAGAGGAGAGAGGAGCTCAGTGTATCATAAAATGTTCCCCAGTAGTCTCATGCTGCGTTCACACCAAAAGTGTCTCGGGGAGCATTTCATCACGTGTAGCGACGTGGAATCAGGTCTTTGTGAATCCTGATTCCCACACTGATCCCATTCTTTGACCAAAATAGAGCCGTGCAACTTCCAGGTCCATAAATCAAGCACAGAATCCTCTTCAAATCCTTCATCTCATCAGCAGCCGTAGATCACACCTTCACTTTGAGGAGGACTTCAGGTTGCATCACGGATGGACACAACATTACATCATTCAGGCGTCACAAATCTGATGTGTCTACTTTCAAGCCACAATCTCAAATCATATTTTGTCCTGTTAATGTTCCCAGTACAAAATAATGAGGACAATCATATTTTTTCTTATTATTTACTATTGTATTTTCTATTTTTTATGAGGAAGTATAATATAAAGTACCTGACAGAACTCCCCATAGTAGCCATCAGAGGAGACTACAAAAAAAAAGAAGTAACTAACAGAAAGAATAAACTCCTATGAATATATATATATATATATATATATATATATATATATATATATATATATATATATATATATATATATATATATAATATAAAACTTATAAACAAACCAACATAGTAATCTAATATTGCCAACATAAAAACACCTTTTCTTACATATGTGGCAGAAGGTTTATTTAGGAACACACCTAAGGGACCAGCTACCGTTCTGGGATGACAGGAACTTTCAACCGAGTATACCAGGGTGCTAAACGTAGGGAGATAAGTGACTAAGTGGAGTTTACTTTGAGCAGTACATAAGAGAAACCCCCAACGATTTGAAAGCATGAAGGAGTCCGAAGGGTAAACTGAAGTAACATCCCAGTGTCCTTCAGCGAGACACTGAACAGCCTGCAGCTCCTAATGCTGAGGATGGATGGATGGATGGATGGATGTAAGCACAAGTAGTGACAAAGCGCTTACAGCTGTGGATCAGTGCTAATAATCCAATAAGAGTTGTATAACATAGCCTTTAATACGGTAACATTGACAGGGTATGTTATGAAGTAAAAAACAAGGGTCGTGCCTGGTCAGTACTTGGATGGGAGACCGCCTGGGAATATCAGGTGCTGTTAGTTTTTTTTTTCACTCCAGATGTTAAATCTCATGCGTACATGACTATTTTCATTATGTGTTTTTACATTTCTTTAATTACACTGACCTTTCCAACTGTACTTTCACATATGTCTGTTCTAATCAAATCAGAGCCACATAGAACATAGTGACAACAGCTAGGCTTTGTTAGGGTTTGAGGGAGGGCAGTAGGCTACTTCCTGCTGCCTACCCATCTAAACTTCAGACTACTGAAGGAAAAAAAAGTGTTTAGAGTGTCAGTGTATCATTATCTTTATTGTTTCACTTGACTCTCTTTCCCCCTCATTCTAGCCTCCTCTCTTGACTCTACTGTCCTAACAGATGCAGCCTGAGGATGGAGTCTCAGACATGAAGCAAGCAGCTGAAACAAACACCCTTCAAGCTGTTGGCAGTCAGTAATCACACAGACGATAGAGAGCACAACACACCTGTATGCTTCTCATCAATGGTGCATCCAGGGACTTTGGAGATAATCTCCCCAAGGCTATATGTACTTGTGGAATCTCATGGTACCTCATGTTTCTCTCCTACACACCACTGGATGGCAGTGTTGCTTTAATCAAATCAGTTCAGGCACTACAGGTCCAAAGAGACTGTCAACAATACCCAACATTAGCAGCTGTGTCCATGTCACAAAGTGTTGCAGCACACTCAACCAGACAATTGTTACACCTGTTCACGACCATCTCACTCTTAATGCAGCTGCAGGTGAGCAGATTTTGAGGTCAGGTGTTACACTGATGTACTCTCTACACGCAACACAGAATGAGCCTCTGTGTCGTGTTGATCTTTGGCTGATGGTGTTTCAAATAACAAGCATAGCCTACTTTACTCAGCACAAGAAATAGAGCAGGAGTCAAACACAATCCAAATACTGCTCAACAGGCGGCACAATATTCTACTACTCTCAGTGACTTTATTACAATCATTATTGTAATTTACACAATTACAGCATACACTAACTGCACATCCATGTAAGATGTTATTTTACTATTGCTGCAGGTTTTACATGACTGCCCCCTCCTTGACAAACTTGGCAATCTTGTTGTGTAATGTGACCATGAAGAAGTTCCATGTAGCCTAAAGCTCAGCTCACCTAAGGGCCAGAACAAGGCTGCCTTGAACTTGATATTAGCATATCTATACACTGGCGCTGGACTACTCATTTTTGATTCATGCCACATGAGATCATAAAGTGCAAGTTTCTTCTTCTGAGACGGCAAGCATTCCCAAAAAAATGCTTTGTTAAATTATTAAATAGTCAACCTTTCTTGAAACTGTTTTTCATCCAGATCAAACTTGTCTGCAAACAATTGATGGAACCCTAAAGTGTTCAATAATAAAAAAAATAAAAGTTAGTATTATTTATAAAATAATACAAGTCATACAATTCAATTGTAAGACATATAAATGAAACAATACTTTGTAAAATTAGTGTTATTTCATAATTTTTTTAAGGAATTACCTCTCTTGCTGGCTAACTAGCATGTGCTAGCTTGTTTGCCTTGTTCATTCAGACCTACTACCTCTGCTGTGTTTTGATTCTAAAGATGTTCCTCAGAAACACAACACTCTGAAGGACAGAAAGTCTCTGGTCACTCGAGCCAACAGGAGCTAGTTAACGCTGCTAACGCTGCAAACGCTGCAAACGCTGCTCCTTCATTTTGGTGAGTAATAGTCTAATCTAAACTCACAAGGCAGCCTAGTTAGCTCAGAAGCATGAGCAGCCTTGTTAGGCTCATGCTGTGTTCCCTCTGCGGGCGACAAAGCAACGGGGACATGAAGCTACACATGGTCTTGATGCATGATGGGCGCGGAGCGCTACAAATCAAAGTTGAGCCGGTCTCAACTCTTTTCAGCGCTACAAAGACAAAGTGAAACGTCGACCAGTCGTTCACTTTGTTCCATTCCATCCAAAAGAAAACACCATTAGCCAGTTCCCACTTCCCAGTGGTAATTACATAACTACGCCAACGAGCACTTGAGCAACTCTTAATCACTTATAAGGGACTACATTTAAGCGTCTTTGAGCATTTGGAAAAGCGCTATATCAATTTAAAGTATTATTATTATTATTACATGGCCGAGCTCCTGCCTACATCCCTGAACTACAAATCTCTTAAACCGCCGATCGGTCACTTAGGTCATCCACTTCTTGCCAAAAGTAAAACCAAAGGCCAGTGCTCTCCTTGCTCGCAGAAACAAACTCCCTCACGTTAGATCTGCTGAGTCTGTTTCGAAAAAAAACATCTAAAAACCTTAAAATGAGCCTTTCCTACAATGAACGGAAAAAAAAGTCTAGACATTTCCAAGTTCATGGATTGATCTGTGTAATGACTGGTTGCTGCATTCCCTCTGTGTTCTTCAGTGTGTTGTGTTTGTATGTATTTTTGATGATGTTTTTTGTGCTTGGTTTTTGTGTTTTCTGTTAGGATGTTACTGTAACCTGTGTTAAAAGGTGCACTATCAATATGGTTTTACAAACTGATAACTTGGTAAAAAGAACAGGGTGTTTAGTCTATTAGAACATTGACTATTAGTGACATTTGCATGCAATCCCTTTTGGGTCGAATCAAGAAAGAAACAATATATAGTTTTGGTCTCCATTTCTTTACTTTACCCAGGCTCACACATAGTCACAATCTCCTCAGAGACAGTACTGAATTTGTTGAATGCACTAGAAAAATATGTGATGATTCATGCAAAAAACATGAATCATAGACTGCATTGAGTGAGTGTGTGTGTGTGTGTGTGTGTGTGTGTGTGTGTGTGTGTGTGTGTGTGTGTGTGTGTGTGTGTGTGTGTGTGTGTGTGTGTGTGTGCGTGTGTGTGTGTGTCTGCCTATCTGGCAGCTCTGTGGTTTTACATCTCACAGGGTCGATGTGAGTTCTGATTGCGATGTGTGGCTCCAGTTTACAGGCGCATATTAAAGCCGATTACGCAAGTGACCAGTGAGTGACCTCAGTAACACACCAACACTGCCTCTGTGTGTTCTGGGTACGCCACTCTGCATTCCACACAAAAACTTGAAAAGAAGAAAAAAAGCACTTAATTAATTGCCTGACATATTTTCCAGTCGTTCTCCCAGCCAATTTAGTAGGAGATGTCAATCAGGTGGATTAGGCTTGTTTTTCTGTTAGCCCTGTGCTGACAGTGGGAAATGATTAAAAGGGGAGATTATGTGACAGCAAATTTGTTTTGATATCATTAAACTTTCATCATGGGCTAGGTCTAAAGCTCTAAATTGCTTATTAACTCTGCTTTTTTGTCGCTGTTTGCCTATCAACACTTCAAATGAGCCAGATAGCGCCCCAGCCCGCCACAATCCCTGCTCCCATTCGGCTGTGGAAACATCCTTTGTATGATCAAAACACGGATGCACACGCACAGGTTTTATTTCTGGTCCTATGACATCAATAATTGTAAAGTTAATAAATGTGAAAAAGTATGAATATTGTATATGTACCGCTCAGAAAGATGTCTTCTGGTATTCCTACAGGCCCGGCTACAGCTGGAAGAGTCCGTGCTATTTGCCTGTGAGAAGGTCTTCCTCTTTGACAAAAGAACAGACAGTGAAGTCCAGAAGTGAACTTGTTCATGCTTGCCGAGCACAGAGCTCCCTGCTGAGCCGACGAGGCCGTGGAAACTGGGAATCACAAAAGGTACTTTCGTGATGGCTATTGTGCTTGTGTTCTTATGATACGAGTATGGCATGTAACGGAATTGTTCATTTTCTTTCTTACGTTACTGCATTTGGGCCTCCGAGTATCCCGTGACACTCTCTCTCCCTGGAGAGATGTACGTCACTGCAGCGTTCCCATTGGCTGTGTGTGAATGCAGAACCGAGCCCTGGAAGGCACGTTAGTGTCGAAGAGCTCCCCAGTGGGCGGCTCCTGTCAGGGAGTCCTCGCCACTGTTTGATCGGAGAAGGCCTCATGATTTGTGAATTAACCATTGATCAAAAAGTTTAACTGATTGAATACGTATTTCAGTTTCTCGCATCACAGTAGAACACCACTGCGCAACTTAAGTTGTTTATTTTGTCGGTGAAATTGCATGTTGCCTTTCTTTATACTTTTTTTTAATTTTAAGGACAAAGCTGACTTCTGAACCTCTCCACTGCTAAAAGCAGCACTTAGTTTCAATGAATTACAACCAACACTTTATTTAGTTTGATACTTTATTGTCTTTCTTTCTTCACCCTGTACTAAGTTATATCAAACTGAAGCGTAGAAATATGTCTCTGCCATGACTTAAAGTCTTGCTCTTCTGGCCTCAGCATGTCCTCATGTGTTGCCTCACTGTTGCACCACAACCTTTCTGAGCCCCCTGGTCTGTATTACAGCGATCACAGCAGAGACCTGTTTCGTAGTGATCGGGTGTCAAAATCTCCATCTCGAGGATGAACGTATAAGACTGTACTGCGGGAAAATAGGGATTTTAAAATACAACTGAAATCACAATAAATTCTCTGTTTCTGTGATAAAAATCACAGAAACTCTGACAGCAAGCTAAACCCCAACATGGGCACGGAGACACAATGTAAACACATCCCACAACATGTTACATCTAAAATGACCTACATTATATCGGCAGCTATGTTTTCCCTAGTTCGGAAGAAGCATCTCATTAATAAAAAAAACTGAATCAAAGAAAAAATACATCAGAATCTAACAAATACCATTTTGTAACAAAAAATATATATTTTTTGGAACATTAATTAATAATTAAGTCTGGAAACTGTCATGCTGTGATGGTGCATTTTTTTTAATCTCCTTTCTACATTGTAGAAACTAAATATGAATTGATGAGGCTGTCACATGAGGTTGTGTCTAGGAGCTGACCATGTACTGTTTGAACTCATTCCACTAAAAGAAGTGCAATAATAAAAATACATAAATTCACAAAGCAGAACATAGTCAGTGTAGGGCTGCAGTCATTATTATTTTATTTATAGATTCGTCTTTTTTATTTTATTCATGTTCATCACATTAAATATTCATGAAATGTCAAAAAACTGTGGAATGCTCATAAAAAACTCAATCAAATGATTGTTTTGACCAAAAACAAAACAAAAAAACATTATATTTACGCGACTGTTAAAAAGCAAATACATCTCTTTTTTTTATTTCCTCACATACGGAGTGCCACTCCAGATCACATTAAAACAAACTGCTTTCCCCTTTTAGCTTTATTTTTCAATATGCAGGGTAGTCTTCAACACTTGGTTAACGTTGCGAATTCTAACAAAACTGCTTTGTTCGGTTGAGGAAAACGTCATGGTTTATGTTACAATAAACACATTAGATACCCAGGTGTGTGTACTTAAGTTAAGTATTTAACGTTACGTTAACACAAGTCCACATCAATGTTTGGTTTCACACAAGCAGTGGTGTCCTGGGTGAAAGTCCTGTGTTCGTTAGCCTCATCCAGCAGAGACACACGCAGCCTGTGGCAGGGCATTCAGACATCACAGACTATAAACCCGCGCCACAGACCTGCGCCATCTCTCTGCTCAACGACCTAAACAGCTTCTTTGCACGGTTTGAAGCTCAGAACATCACTCGTCCACACAAGACTCCGCCCCCTCCCCACGATCAGGTTCTGTGCCTGTCTGCTGCCAGCGTGAAGAGGACTCTCTTCACCATCAACACCCGCAAGGCAACAGGTCCAGACAACATCCCTGGTCGTGTGTTGCGGGACTGCGCAGAGGAGCTTAAGGACGTCTTCACGGATGTCTTCAATACATCTCTGAGACAAGCTGTTGTTCCGCCATGCTTCAAGGCCACCACCATCATACCTGTGCCAAAGAAATCCACTCCGTCCTGCTTCAATGACTACCGTCCAATGGCACTCACCCCCATAATCAGGAAGTGCTTTGAACGACTAGTCATGTCGCACATCAAATCCATTCTCCCCCCCACCCTGGACCCTTTCCAGTTTGCATACGGCCAAACGGTCCACGGAGGATGCAATCTGCTCCGCTCTCCACCCAGCCCTCACCCACCTGGACAAAAAAGACTCATATGTGAGAATGCTGTTCATAGACTTTAGTTCAGCATTCAACACCATCATCCCACAACAACTCATCTGCAAACTTGACCAGCTGGGGCTCAACACCTGGCTGTGTAACTGGCTGCTTGACTTCCTCAGTGAGAGGCCACAAGCGGTACGTGTCGGCAACAACACCCTCGAGCAGCATCACACTGAGTACAGGGGCCCCTCAGGGCTGTGTGCTCAGTCCTCTGCTCTTCACCTTGCTGACTCACGACTGCAGAACCAGCTACAGCACCAACCACTGATAGGTCTCATCACCAAGGATGACGAGACCCTCTACAGGAAGGAGGTCAACCTTCTTACCACGTGGTGCGGAGACAACAACCTCCTGCTAAACAGCAGCAAGACCAAGGAGATTGTTGTTGACTTCCGGAAAGGCCACACTCAACACCCACCGCTGACCATCAACGGTGCGGACATTGAGCAGGTCGGCAGCACCAAATTCCTGGGGGTGGACATCAGCGAGGACCTCTCGTGGACAGCCAACACGACATCGCAAGCTGAGGAAAGCAGGAAGCCCCCCATCCATCATGTGCACCTTTTTCCGTGGCACCATCGAGAGCATCCTGACCAGCTGTATCACTGTGTGGGGCGGAAGCTGCACAGACTACAACAGGAAAGCTCTGCAGCGCATAGTGAATGCAGCTGGAAGGATCATCGGTGCCTCACTCCCCCCCTCCCTGCAGGACATATACAACACCCACCTCACCCGCAAGGTGACCTTGATTGTGAGCGACCCCTGCCACCCATCACACGGTCTCTTCAGCCTCCTGCCCTCTGGTAGGAGATACCGGAGCCTCCGAGCTCGCACCACCAGGCTGTCCAACAGCTTCATCCACCAGGCTGTCAGGAAGCTCTCTCCCACCGTCCCACTCCGTCCTCTTCTTTAGACTCACATGTCTGGATGCTGCTAAGGAGTTACAGTCATTTATTTATAGTTTAGTCCTTCATAGTCTTAATAGTTCCTAATTTATGTTGTCTATATGTTATATGTTTTTTTTTTTTTTTACTTTTAAACAGTTTTTTGCACTTTATTATTATTATTATTACTATTGCACAATTCACAATATGTAGAGAAACATACTTTCAATCTTCTGCATGTTTACACATTGCACAAAATTGATAATAAAACTGACTTTGACTTTGAGACACACACACACACACGCACAAACGCACACATGCATAAGGTGGGAAAGTCTGTAGGTTCATCTTCAGGATGTATGGAGATACAATGTAACACCAGAGACAGGCTGGGAAACTGCACTCCAGGTTTTTAAAGAGCCATTATTGTTCTTTGAAACATGAGGAAGACCAACAAAGAGCCTTTGTGTCCTCCACCCTGGTGACCATATCAACAGTACACAGCTCTGGGCTGAACAAGGACCTTAAGCCACTGATCACATTTCTACATGTGCAGCCTGGCTGTCTGAATACACCTGAGTAGGATTTCAGTGTTTTATTTGAAACTAATACTGGTCAACTTGTACATCTTGTACATCATAAACATGATGTATGGTTCAACCACATGCTGGTAAAAAGCTCTAAAATATATGAGATGTAAAAAGAAACACGCCATCGTCAATATGCAACCCAAAGCTATATGTCTACCAGGAGTGCAGTCAATAACTAAAATGATGCTGGGACAAGTTATCTGTCAACGAGCTACTGCAGGGCTCTCTTTTTAAGACAGGTAAGATCATCTTCCTCCTCCTCCTCCTCCTCCTCTCCTCTCCCCCCCCCCACACCCCACACACACTTCCCCCGCCCATGCCGTTTGCCCACAGACCAGCCCCCCTCCCCCTCATATTATTATTAGCTTTATTTTCATTGGTTGCTGGATTACATTTCACCCAGATACAACAGATATGTTTTTCTGATTGGCTATTCATGTAACCCTCTTTCTTTTTTTTGATTGGCTGATGAGTCCAGGGGATTCGGGGGAGACGTGCTTGATTCCTCCATGGTGAGGGCAGCGCGACCAGGTCATGTTTGTGCGCTGCGGCACATTAAATAGCCTAGAGTTTTTTTTCAGCGTGAGAAATACGATGTGTGGTGGGAGGGCGTGACTTAAGACCGAAATGCGTGACAGTCACGCTCAATGCGTGACACTTGAGAGCCCTGAACTACTGTTAGCTTTGTGTTAGCTAGCTACTATAGTCAACTGGACACTTGCAAACATAATACTACAGCTTTCAGTGTCCTAGTGTCAAAAATGCTTCAGCTTAACCTACGTATACATATACAACCTACATAATAATACAAAGTAAGATGTTTTTTTTTGCATTGAAAACGGATATTATCATAATAGGTGTTTGTAGACTGATCGTAGATTGTCGACTTTAATGCATCAATATTCCAACAATAAAACATCCAGACATGTGTTTTCATGTCTCAACACACATGGATCTATATCTCATGGATCTATATAAACGGTTGGATGTCACAAGGCACTTCACAAAAATGGCATAATATTACAGGTTTCAGCTGCCTGACAGCTCTGCAACATATAGCAGGGATGCAGTGAGAAAACCTGCTGAAGTGTGTATATGTGTGTTTTTGTGTCGTGGATCAGTGGGAGGAAAGCCAGCACCGCTTTCCCCGTGGCAGAGACCAGCTGAGGGCTGGAAACTCTGCCAAGTGTACCCTGTCTCATTTGCATGCATAGATGGCATAGTATTAGCATAGTAATAGCGAGGAAAAAGAAGGGAAAAAAGCGCAGAGAACTAACAGGAGATATTTGGCAGCTGATACTCAGGGCCCAATTACAAGCGCGCGCCTGCATTCTCCTTTACTCAGGGGCTTTCTCATCTCTCAGCCCTCTGCTCTGCTCTGCTCGGCACAGTGGGCCTATCTTCAAACTGTCAGCCTGTTTAGAGCTGGGGATTGCTCTGTGTATGTGTGTGTGTGAGAGAGAGAGAGAGAGAGAGAGAGAGAGAGCGAGAGAGAGAGAGAGAAACAGACCAGCTCTGCACTAATGAGGACAGGGACAGAGACAGCTAGGATCCTCTCTACCACCTCGCCTCTGCACCTCTTCCCACAGGATGTGGAATGTAAATAAGCGTTTCATATTGTGATGAAAGGGGCTGGATAGTAGGTGTTCCAGGGAGGAGTCTAAGAAAAGAATGAAATCACTGTGAAAAGCCGGTCTTGACCTGTGGAACGTTGTAAACTGTTCTACTACTAAAATGATTCACAATGAAGAAGACAGATCTGATGGAGTCCTCAAGATAAAGTGTGTCCTGAATCGTTATTGGCACTGACTGAATGTGTACCTTTTAGCATTTAAGCTCCATGTAAAATATGTATGTATATATATATGTATATATAAAAATATGTATGTATATATACATCAGAATCAGAACCATTTATTTGCCAGGTATGTACACAAACAAAGATTTTTTCTTGGCAGAAGGTGCATAACACTAGCAGAGACAATCAACAATATATATATATATATATATATATATATATATATATATATATATATATATATATATATATATATATATATATATATATATAATATGTTCTATCATTAAAGACTTCGGAATCCTTCATAAACATGATGCGATCCCTGTGTGTCAGATATACGGGTGCTGAGCTACTCACCATAACTCCACTATGTTTTGACTTTAAAGAGAAGTAATATACCCCGATGAATAGCAGCCCACGGTCTGAAGCTACCTCGCCCGGACAAGGGAAACCGGGGCACCCTCCCGGAGCCAGACCCAGGAGGGGAGCTCGTCAGCGAGCATCTGGTGGCCGGGCTTTCGCCCATGGGACCCGGTCGGGCTCAGCCCGAAGAAACAGCATGGAGCAGCAGTCACCCTGTGGACCCACCACCCGCGGGGAGAATTATCGGGGTCGGGTGCTATGCTAGGCAGCGGGCCAGGCAGGAGACCTGGGCGAGCCGATCGCTGGCAGCATAGACTAGCTCTAGGGACGTGGAACGTCACCTCGCTAGCGGGGAAAGAGCCGGAGCTGGTGCAGGAGGTGGAGTGGTACCAGCTAGATATAGTTGGGCTCACCTCCATGCACAGCATGGGCTCTGGAACCAAGCTCCTGGAGAAGGGTTGGACTTTGTCCTTTTCTGGAGTTTCCCAGGGTGAGAGGCGCCGGGCGGGAGTGGGGATACTCACGAGCCCCGAGCTGCGCGCCGCTATGTTGAAGTTTTCCCCGGAGAACGAGAGGGTCGCCTCCCTGTGCCTACGGGTTGCGGGGAGTAAGGCTCTGACTGTTGTTTGTGCTTATACACCGAACAGCAGTTCGGAGTATCCGGCCTTCTTGGAGTCGGTGGGAGGGGTCCTGGAAAGGGCGCCGCCTGCCGACATAGTTCTCCTGGGAGACTTCAACGCTCACGTGGGCAATGACAGAGAAACCTGGCGGGGCGTGATTGGGAGGAACGGCTTGCCCGATCTGAACCCAAATGGTATTTTGTTGTTGGACCTCTGTGCTAGCCACAGTTTGTCCATAGCAAACACCATGTTCGAACAAAAGGTGGCTCATAAGTGTACCTGGTACCAGAACACCTTAGGCCATAGATCAATGATCGACTTTGTAATCGTATCAGCTGATGTCTTGGACACTCGGGTGAAGAGAGGAGCAGAGCTGTCAACTGATCACCACCTGGTGGTGAGTTGGATCAGATGGCGGGGGAGTCGGCTAGAAAGACCAGGCAAGCCCAAACGTGTAGTGAGGGTGAACTGGGAACGTCTGGCGGAGGATCCTGTCCGGGAGGTCTTCAACTCCCACCTCCGGAAGAACCTCTCACAAATCCCGAGGGAGGCTGGGGACATGGAACCCGAGTGGACCATGTTCAAAGCCTCTATTGTGGACGCGGCTGCTCGGAGCTGTGGCCGGAAGGTCATTGGTGCCTGACGTGGCGGCAACCCGAGAACCCGGTAGTGGACACCGGGGGTGAGGGAAGCCGTCAAACTGAAAAAGGAGGCCTTTCGGGCCTGGCTGGCCCAGGGGTCTCCTGAAGCAGCTGACGGGTACCGGCAGGCCAGAAGGGCTGCAGCTGCGATGGTCGCGGATGCTAAAACTCGGGCATGAGAGGAGTTCGGGGAGGCCATGGAGAAGGACTTTTGGTTGGCCTCAAGGAAGTTCTGGCAAACCATCCGACGGCTCAGGAAGGGAAAGCAGGGGCTACCCCAGGCTGTTCTCAGCAGGGGGGGGGGAACTGCTGACCCGGACTGGGGACATCGTCGGGCGGTGGAAAGAGCACTTTGAGGAACTCCTAAACCCGGCCAACATGTTCCCCGGAGAGGGGACAGCGCCGGAAGACTTTGGGGTGGTTTCACCCATATCCCTGGCAGAGGTCGCTAAGGTAGTCAAAAAGCTCCTTGGTGGCAAGGCGCCAGGGGTGGATGAGATCCGCCCTGAGATGCTGAAAGCGCTGGACATTGTTGGGCTGTCTTGGTTGACACGCCTTTTCAGTGTCGCATGGGGGTCGGGAACAGTGCCCATGGACTGGCAGACCGGGGTGGTGGTTCCCATCTTCAAGAAGGGGGACCGGAGAGTGTGCTCAAACTATCGTGGCATCACACTGCTCAGCCTCCCGGGAAAAGCTTATGCCAGGGTGCTGGAAAGGAGGCTCCGACCGCTTGTCGAACCTCAGATTCAAGACGAGCAGTGCGGATTCCGTCCCGGTCGTGGATCAGTGGACCAGCTCTTTACCCTTGCAAGACTATTGGAGGGGTCCTGGGAGTTTGCCCAACCAGTCTACATGTGCTTTGTAGACTTGGAGAAGGCTTTCGACTGGGTCCCTCGGGGGTTTTTGTGGGGGGTGCTGCGGGAGTATGGGGTGCCGGACCCGTTGGCACGGGCCATCCGGTCTCTGTACGCCTGCAGTAGGAGCTGTGTTCGTATCCTTGGTAATAAGTCAGACACGTTCCCGGTGGGTGTTGGCCTCCGCCAGGGCTGCCCTTTATCACCGGTCCTGTTCGTGACCTTCATGGACAGGATATCTAGGCGCAGCCAGGGGGCGGAGAGGATCCGGTTCGGGAGTCTCGGGATCGCCTCTCTGCTGTTCGTAGATGATGTGGTCTTGTTTGCCTCCTCGGACCGTGACCTCCAGCATTCACTGGGGCGTTTTGCAGCCGAGTGTGAAGCGGCAGGGATGAGAGTTAGCGCCTCCAAATCTGAGGGCATGGTGCTCTGCCGGAAACCGGTGGATTGCTCCCTCCAGGTGGGGACAAACTGCCTACCCCAAGCGAAGGAGTTCAAGTATCTCGGGGTCTTGTTCACGAGTGAGGGTAAGGTCGAGCGGGAGATCGACAGACGGATCGGTGCGCCTGCAGCAGTAAAACAGGCGCTGTACCGGTCCGTCTTGGTGAAGAGGGAGCTGAGCCAGAAGGCAAAGCTCTCCATTTACTGGTCGGTCTACGTTCCAACCCTCACCTATGGTCACGAACTCTGGGTTCGTGACCACTCTGGGAAAGAACGAGATCTCGGATACAAGCGGCCAAAATGAGCTTCCTCCGTAGGGTGGCCGGGCTTAGCCTTAGAGATAGGGTAAGGAGCTCGGACATCAGGAGGGAGCTTGGAGTCGAGTCGCTGCTCCTTCGTGTCAAAAGGAGTCAGCTGAGGTGGTTCGGGCATCTAGACAGGATGCCTTCTGGACGCCTCCCATTAGAGGTTTTCCAGGCACGTCCAACTGGTAGGAGACCCCGGGGAAGACCGAGGACACGCTGGAGGGATTATATCTCCCGGCTGGCCTTGAAACGCCTCGGGATCCCCCAGAATGAGCTGGAAAGTGTTGCAGGTGAGAGGGAAGCCTGGGTCGGCCTGCTGAACCTGCTGCCACCGCGACCTGACCCCGGATAAGCGGCTGATAATGGATGGATGGATGGAGAAGTAATATCACGGTCATCAGGAATGAGGTTAGTACAGAGCCTCATGAGGCGCTACACATACGGTGAAGGACAGAGTGGATCGAAACAATAATTACTGAGTACAAAAGGAACCGTGAGATTATTTTAGCTGTCTGTAACTTTTATGTTACAGGTGCCAAAAAAGACTCCTACAGGAGCCTCTTTTCTCCTTGACTCCTCGTGGTGAGGTATTGATTAGCAGCCACAATCATGTTTTCTGTTGTCTGAGCATATTTGTGCAAGATGTCAGCGTGTCTCTCTTCTTTGGATGAAAGATGACCCTGCAGCCCCTTTAGAGCTCTGGTGAGTCCACTGTTGTTCATCTCTGATGTATTTTAAATCCTTACATTAAATTAAAACTGTGTCTCACAACACAGCTGCTGGGTAACTCAACCCTGCTGAGCCAAAGTCAATATATTGACTGACTGGCACTGATATGAGACTCGACCAATCACTCAAATAAAAGCTCTGATCCACTCCATCTCCTGACGCCTCGCTTTACATGTGTCTGATTGTAGGGGATGGAAGTGAGGCTACATGAGAAGAAGCAGCAGAGTGGTCCGTTTCAACACGATTTCTGAGTGAGAGCCCACTCTTCTGGACCGAGTCAAATGCAGCATCTTCTCCATCTCCATTTGAACACCAAGAAGAGCCCCTGCAGCTCCAGCAAGGAGGGTAATGATTGAGTCACCTGGGATCTCAGCAGAGAACAGAGAGAGAAGCTCCCGCAGGACCGCAGGTCAATACCAAAACAGACAGCCGCTCCTATTTACACACATTCAACCGTAGGCAACATCAAACCCTGCCTGGAAAGAGAGCACTGGAACAAAAGACTGAAGAAAAAAAATGTTGAGTGGTATTCAGACTTACGGCTCTGATTTAATGAAACTGGGAGCAAACACAAGCTCTTGGCGCAATTAAATGTTACATTTTTGCTGACCATAGGCTCCTGTGCAGCTGTAGCTAACTCATAGGCCGCTGTGTGTGTGTGTGTCGCCAAACCTCTCGCTTTTTATTTCGGCGGCCATGTAAACAAGTAAGAGTGTGTGAGCATTGACAAAGGTGCAGCCCGGCCTCATGGCGGCTCCCTCTCTTCAAGAGGTCCGATTTTTTCCCGTTCGCAGCAAAAGTAGACAGTGAAAGTGATCTTTTCACATTTCATTGACATCACACAAGCAACATTGCTTCAGTTTTGATGTCTATATCTGTTGATAATGCAGGGCTCTCAAGTTTTTAAGACAGGTGAGAGTGACATATCCTCCTCCTCCTCCTCCTCCTCCTCCTCTCCCCCCCAACACCCCCCCCTCCGGCCGCGCCCTCACTCATGCCGTTTGCCCACAGACCAGCTCCCCTCCTCCCCATATTATTATTAGCTTTATTTTCATTGGTTGCTGGATTACATTTCACCCAGATACAACAGATACGTTTTTCTGATTGGCTATTCGTGTAACCCTCTTTCTTTTTTTTGATTGGCTGATGAGTGGCACCTCGCGAGACCTCCAGGGGATCGGGGGAGAAGTGCTTGATTCCTCCATGATGAGGGCAGCGCGACCAGGTCATGTTTGTGCGCTGCGGCACATTAGATAGCCTAGAGTTTTTTTTCAGCGTGAGAAATACGATGTATGGCGGGAGGGCGTGACTTAAGACCAAAATGCGTGACAGTCACGCTCAATGCGTGACACTTGAGAGCCCTGATAATGTAATGAAGAGACACAAAGGCATGAAGAGAGCAAGTCTTGAACACTCTTCAACACTTCCTGTTTCCCTTTCGGAATAAGAGCTGTCTGAGGACAGAGTCCACAGACTGTATATAAGACGTAGTCGTCGTGACGTCACACATTGGTTTGTGGACTGATGTTTTGCTGTCGCCATCTTACCTTTTTACAATCAGTGAACGGACGTTGTTACCATATTTGGACTGCGAAGGCGTGATGTAGAGATGCTGTACACGGCTCTGGTAGCACTAAAGACCTCTCAATCACAAGGTAGCTCCACCCTAAAGCATCCCCTGCTTTATGGTCTGTTTCACTCTAAATAAACCATGATTTACTAAATGAACATCATGTTGTATTGAAGAAGACTTGAAACTAGAGATTGAGACATAAACTCATGTTACAATCAATGTGTCGTGGCAAAGGCTGTTGCTAACATGTTGCAGCTCTTTCGGGGAAAAAACCCTGCCATGTCTACACGACGAGCAGCGAAAGTACATAAGCACATACATGCCGCAGCACGTGCATGAACGTGCTGCGGCCTACACTCGCGCATGCTATCAGCTTACCATTAGTATGATAGCAATGTCTTTGTGAGATTGTTAGCATGCTGACATGTTACTATGTGTAGCCTCACAGAGCTGCAAACAAGCCTCAGTTATGCTCCACACACACAGCTTCACTTTAATTCACAAAAACTGCACGCTATATGATATGTTTGAAATCATAAAATTAAAATTACGATCACATAAATGCTGACTCTTTTCTTCAGGTGGTGAAATGCTATTAAAATGTACAGTAAACAGATGGAAACTGATCTCACAGCATCCTTGGTCCGTCCTCAAGGCACCCCATGCTGCAGCACCCATCTTGGCAACCATTGGGTTCGGGGATACCATCTATTAGCAATACATAAACACTGACATCCAATTGTATCTCAATAAACAAACACAATTCATGATACATTTTTGACAAGCCACTCCCTTGAAATGGGAAATGTATTTGGCCTGTCCAACATGTAAATTACATAAACAATAGGATATTTGGTCTTCCAAAGATTGCTGTTTCAAGATTGCTGTATGATTAGGAACAGACCATATTTTTTTTTTATCTAAGACTGGGCTTTGGCTCCGGAGTGTCACATGTGTTTACAATTAGCTGGGAGACAAAGGTCCGGCCGCGGTCGGCCTGTGGAGAGGGAAATCATGAGTTCATGATCTTTAAGGGATTACAGCTGTATTTTAGGAGGTGTGTGTGTGTGTGTGTGTGTGTGTGTGTGTGTGTGTGTGTGTGTGTGTGTGTGTGTGTTTGTGTGTGTGTGTGTGTGCGTCTGAGGTCCTCCATTCTATGTTCCACCTTCCCACAGCATGCTTTAATTTACAACATGGGCTGCATCTGCAGATCTATTTTACACTCTGTTGTAATCTATTGTATATGGATAGACATATATATTTTTTTGGAGGTTGCTTGGGATACGCTATTACAGTATGTGCTGGGCCTTCATTGTATATTGGTGTGCATGTGATGTGTATGTACCATAGCAATTTGCAAAGCGTAATATCATTCACTTGCACAGCAAACACTGTCACAGACGCAGTTCGTATTTGACCCTCTTGTGTGTGCCTGTGAACGTAATTCTTGCTGTTAACTGCTTGCTGTTAGCTGATTAACTGACTCCAACTGGTAAAACAGCCACGTATCCTACATTTTTTGATTTTGTACTCCTGCTCAAAATATAATTATTTATAAAGTAATACTATACGTAGGGAGGAACTGAGATATGAAGGTGTTACGAAACAAGACGCCTTAAATAAGACAAATGATTGTGTGCCATCGTTCAGACCGCCCATTATTGTGAAACCCCAACAGTCTGAACAATATTTTATCCAATTGCTGTGAAGAACGCAGGCAAGGCTGTCGTCACAGGGGTGTGTTTGATGTCAATCAACTGGTCCAACGTGGGTCAAGGGCAGGTCGATCTGCAGGCCCACGAGGGAAACTGCAACACCGCAAAGTCACGAGCTGCTGAACCATATTGCTTTGCTAAGCCCTTAGCCACTGTGCTGTCACTCCCTTTTTTATCTTTGAATAACTATTACCAGCATGCTCACATATTGGAGCCATCTGGGGGAAATGTAGACTACATGGGTACCAAGTGTGCTGGGAAGCCCTTATGGTCTAAATATGGAGAAAAAAGCAATGCGCTGGGGCCAATATGAAATTACCAATTTGTCGACTGCTTGTCGACTGTTTTTTCAATTGCAAATGCCCAAAATTGGAGGTTGAATGTCCACTCACATGTTATTTGAGGTAAAATGTTGTCAATGGAGCAATATAACTGCTTCAGGGTCCTATTGGAAAAGGGCTTCCTGATGGCAAGATAAAGCAGCTGTGAAAGGGAGCAGTCCAAAATGTATTTTAGACACCTGAAGTTAAATAAAATGCCCACGTAAATGTACGCTGTATTTAGAATACTTACACCACTTTACCTTTCCGTCAGACCGCCCTTTCTGATTGGGAACTGATGCCATTATATTACTCTCGTGAAAGCCACCAGACCTCAAAACTAAATTCACGTCGCAGAACCAGGAGTTGCTGCCTCGATCGGTGAGTACGTTTGTGTCATTGTGTAACTCTTGGATCCAAAATCTAATGTGGCGTCCACAGCAGGGCTTCTCCAAATAAAGTAACAGGTACTGTAGGTATTACACGGACTATGGATAAGATAATATGCAGATAGGCTATACGTAGCAATGTCTTCATGCAGAAACCGAGCTCGAGGGAAAATAGCATTTCGATGCTACAACATACATACTTCGAACCAAATTTTGTTTGAATTTTAATACATAAAAAACAATGCTTGCAAACTACAGAATGGTATTCTAAAAATGGACCCACCCTTTAAATGGAGCCTAAATATGAGCTATCGTCAAATAACAAACCTGAGAATATCCCTGATCCCACTACAGATTAGATTTCTGTGAACCGTACTGCACAAATAAAATGAATTACCTTGTAGTTCTTGCTTTACACAAGCAACTTGTATTTAAACGGGCAAAGAAGATATTTAATTTCCCAAAGAACAGGACGATGAAATGCGTCTCGCTTATGTTTGTAACATGGAGCCCGTTAGGCTATGCATTGTCGAGTCAAAACAAAACTCGACCTCCTTCCCAGTGCCCTCGATGCTAACCATGGTTGGTTTGTGTTGCAACCCTGAAGGTCCAGAGTTACACAAAGCCAAAGCTGAAAGTGACACTCAGAAGACGGAGAAATGCCCTGAGGGATGCAGTCATCAGGGATTACTGGCCTGGAAAGTCTGCATGTCATATTTCCATTTCCTTGTATTTTATTTGTTGCTCCTGTCAACAGAGAGCTGCTGCAACTGGCTGTGCTGAGCCCAGAAACTCGGATCTGTTTCAGCTTAAAAAATACATTTCACAGAAGTTAGTGGTTTCTTTATCCACATTATTTCACTCTTTAGATTGCTTTGCAACTGCTGGCAAATACTTTCACATTCAGTCATTTAAAACCACTCAAAGCTGCACCTTGTTGACACTTGAGAAAGTAGAAGTAAAGTAACATGAGCCAGAAACCGTTTTTATGAAGAGCTCCCAAATGTAGTTCATTGTTACGTGTAACGTTAAGGTAAATCTCAAGTTTCTGTTCCCTTGCAAAGGTAACAGTGTGACAAGGGTTTTTGATTATCTTCTTCCAGTTACTTACAAAGTGATACACTGGAGGTGGAACTATTGAGTTATTATTGTCTTGGGTAACAGAAAATATATTGAAATACAAATCTTCTTTGTTAAAATGTGCTCTGTTATTGTGTGATCTGGATGGAAGCCATATCCTCCATAGAGGACTAGGGTGGGTTCTCCACGCTGGAGTGTCAACAACAGAGAGCATGTCTATGACAGTTGGCAGCCTCTGCATTGCTTGAAGGCACAATAGGATATTGTAAGCAGGGCAGACTGCACTTACAGCAGATATTGAAAACTACTTGCCATGAATTCACACACAATTTAACTGCACAGTCTCAACTTGATGAACCAATATTGTTATCAAATGCCGTTTCCAAATTTCAGCCTCCTCTTTGAAGCAGGAGGGACCTCCGTGCTCCAGAGTGTAGAACACCGCAGCGCCGCACTGCAGACTCACTGGGAACGTCGGTGTATTCATCACCAGTCACAGTGGCAGGTCATAGCTTTGTTTACCAGGAAAACAGTTTTTGTTCTTCTGAGAAACCCAAAATGGTACACACAGCAGCTTTAACATCTCGAGATAGTCTCTGCGAGGCCGACACACATATACTCAGTGGACCGCGTTGACAGGCATCTGACATCTTAGTCCCTCGCTCTACATGTAATTACACACTTCCTGAAAACCCTCCAACTTTGTTTACGTGAGAAGTGGCCGAGAGTGCTCTCATAGCCCGCTAATGAGCAGACGTGGGGATATGGGGCTCATGCCGAATGTGTGCTGCGACACACATACATGGTCTCCTCTCTGAAGGCCACCTATCACAAGCAGAAAGCAATGGGAGAAGCTGGAAACACGCTGTGTTTTATTGTTTGTCTGCGAAGCCTCATGCAGGCAGGATGGCGTATGAACAGCCTGCACGTTACAGCTAAGCAGAGGCAGTTATGGGAACATTATTATCAGATTATTCTCTGGTTTCACAGGAATTTCTCTATCGTGAGTGTGCATTTGCCAATGTTGCTATGCAGTCTTTTCTAATCATCGCACCATGATTGCTTACCCAGAGGCCACAAGGGTGTGAATAGATGGCACTTAGCTAACATGAAGCCCTGTCTGCACGTAGACAGATATCTGTAAACACTCTGGTTACGTTGTATCTGTGTGGACATGTAAAACAAAACAAAGGGGAAATAATGAAGTCATCTCCCCAATTTGTGCATGACAATATCCCAACCTTCCCAGAGTCTTCCTTGGCAAGATACTGTTCCTGAAAGGCCATCCAGATGTCTGAACATCTCATATAACAAGACTCCCAATCAACGTTTTCCTGTGTTTTCATCTCGTTGTATTGCTAAGCAGCAGCTCCACCTCGTCGTCCGTCCACACACACGAGTCCATTTTCGTTTTCGCCACAGCAACAAATACAACATTTGTATAAATAAAGAAATAATTAGCAACTGCTTTACTATTGTTTTCTATTTGTTTACACCGCCAAAGGAACATAAGATCACTGAGGATGCTCAGAAGCTTCTTCTCTGGTATTTGAGTTATCACCACCTACTGGCCCTGCGAGCATTTGGAGTCATAATTGCGTTCTAGTGTGAACAGATATATTGTATAAAAAGAAGATTTCGTCGAAAATATCTGTATCCATGCCCCAGGCCCTTTGACACTATAGGTGGAAATACACCGCATTGAGAACAGTTTGTGATTCAATCAGCCAAACCAGCTCTGACAGGTGAACAGGGACGCGTTGTGACCACATTGAACACGTGTCAATGTGATTGAGTATTCCATCCCCATACAATCACTACGTGGGTGCTAGTGATGCGCGGGTCGACCCACAGTGTCCCGGTAGGGCGTTTGGGAGGGTCAGAAAGTGACAAAGCAAGTTATTAATAACGTACAGAAGCATGCAATAGTCCTCCTTCTTTTCTCTTTCTGTCACTCTCCCTCTCTTTATCGGAGCAATCGGGGTTCACACTGAAGACATATATCAATACCAGGTGTAAATTAAATCAAGTTAAATCATACCTAAATACCATCTGGATGTGAAACACATATTCATACCAGGAGTAAAGATGAGGCACTTGATGAGGCACTTGACAGTCAATGTGGTGAGAGCAACGTTAGCTATCTGTCACGCATGCATGGCCAGCAGGAAGCCAGCATTGTGTCTTAATTATTTGATCTATTGAGGGATTTATTTTTCTCATTTTTAACTTCACCGTTACCGACTACCTATTTACTTCTTTCACAAGGAAACAAGGTTGAAACAAACATCATCAATGTGTGTATGACGGAACGATTTAACCTTTTACACCAACACAGTGGAACGATGGACTGCTTGTACTTAAATTCATATTTTCTTACATTATTTATTCATGGCTTAACTAACATATTTGTATTTGGTTTTATAGAATCAAGTTCTACATCAGACCTGGGCATCTTACGGCCCGGGCTCTCCCAGTCTGGCCCGCGTGAGGTCAATCAAAAATGAAAAATAAATAAATAAGGTGCACGCCATGAGTGCAATACAAACGGCACTGCTTTTACTTTGAAGGCGATTTATTTATGTGTGCGTGCACGCGCGCGCTTACGCAGCCTCACCACGGGCAGTGTTGCCGACTTGGAGACTATGAATATGTTAGTTAATGTGCCAAATCCTTTTTGAGAGTGCTTGTGTACAAATGAAAATACTAGCCTGAAATAATTAGGGATCCAGATGAGAGGCCTGTAAATGGTTAAGATACCAAACCAAAGGATTTGGACAGACACATGACCTTTCTTTGGTGCCACTGTTACAAAAGCGAAAAAGATAATACTATAACAATGACAATCAGAATGTTTTCCTTTCAACAGTCCATATTTGGTGGGTTCTCCACAAGCCTCTATCAGTGCAGGAATTCTCTGCCTCAGACCAGACTGCATGCGTACACCACAAGACCGCTGATATTATAACCGTTCATATAACTGTGCTTTGTATCAGTCTGTATAATAATGTACAAGCACAAATGGGATGCCAAATATTCATCTCCAACCAAAGAATGAGAGCTCCACAAATGTGCTCCGCTGTAATCTTAACGAAAGACACACACACCAGCTCAATGGATATTAAATGCTAGAGTGCATCCAGAAACCACGGCATTCAATCAGATACCAGGACAGAGAAACTGCTTCACTTTGAATAGCTTGGCTTAGCATGGAACCACGGCAGTGTTGACAAATATTGTGTGTGCTTTGTCCTCATAGCAAAAGCAAAAATTAACAGCAAATGTTATAAATTTACCCCGAAAAATACAGATGCTGAGGGCCGTGTGGAATCAAAACAGGCTCAAAAAGATTTTGAGCTCCAGAAGAATTACTCAAGAATTAGTCACTAAATTGTTCCTAAAAAATATTTACTCTTTCCAGGGATATCCGTGTGTTTGTTAAAGATACATGTTCACCCGTGTCTTTAAGTTCTTAGTCAACATATTTGGACTTTTTCTTCAGTATCAAAAGAAGTCCACTGTGCTTTCAGTGCACCTAGCTTCACTTTTGTCCACAATCAACTCCCTTTATGACATCATTAAACCTTCCTGTTTACACTTAACCCAAAGTATGATGGAAACCCGAGGGCTAAAATGTCAAAAATATTCATCCGAAGAGCAATTGACTTGTCAAAAGCCATGAAAATGTTTTGTGTTGTTTAAGGCCAGGTCACACAAGAATTTAATAACCAGTTCATTTTCATTTGCACACGTCGACATTTTTTGTGAATCTTCTGTGTTCACTGAAACTTTGCTGGGATTTGACATATTTAATTTGCAAACAGCAAACCATTTTGACTGAGTTTGACCTTTGAGGGAATGAAGCGATAGTCCAAAATAGAGATAGCTGTCTCAGCTTATTAGCTCTTTTATTTTAGCTATCCAGTCTAATAACTCTAAAAGAGGCAGTATAGTGTGGCATAGAATCTTGGAAAGACAATACCCACACATACGCTGCATAGCTATAGTGCTAAAATAACTTGTTTATTTGTTGGTGGATTTGAGCAGATGATGGTGAGCCAACTCTGACCAGTAGTTCTGGTTCCTGTAGTCAAATCCTGTTCCTATCCAGGCAATAAGCTGCAGCAAGAGGATCCTTCCTCCAGTGGCGTGTGGCTGTTCAAGGTTTAGAGACAGTTGTGAGACATTGTGTTAGTATTATGGTTAGCCTGGGAATATTACCAGCCTGCTAGCCTGTTAGCCTAGACACACCAAACCGACGTCAAAAAACAAGCGGCGAAGAAGGTCAACTATTGCGTAACCCCACGTCGCCTGGGTCTCATAAAGACAACAAGCAGTTGGTTTGTACTTTGTACTAAAAAGGGAGGATCTAGGGCTGCGGCTATACGTTGTTATACATGCTTACATGCATGAAACAAAGCAAGCTTGTTCCAGGCAGATAGCCATGTCGTTGTGTAAGTAATCGGGTATTGAAATGATCAGATCAGAAGTTAGAGCCTTTTGTTTGTGCCCTCTTGACTTTAGTTGTTGCTTACTTTCCTCACTTCAGGTTTCCTTCTTCTATACTGGTTCGCTGAAGCTGAACAACCAATCAGAAGGCATTTCTCTCACCACCGGACTACGACTCCGATTCCACATATAAAAAGCTGGCAGCAAGCGCCGACTAGGACCCCCCGTTAAGCATTAGGGCCACAGACGCTCACCAAGCTTCGCTTTACAGTTAGGTGTGTGTACAAACTAATGAACACCTTCTGCTGTGAATATCAGTACAGAACTAAGACTCTCTCCTCTATCCATCCACATAAAGACTATTGAGGTGTGTTGAAAACAAGGACATACAGGCGAAGCAAAGCAAATTGTAAATATGTTGTTTTAATTTTCACAAAAAAAAAAAGTGTGGCTACATCTTATTTGAACTAGTTTCTTACTTTTATCCAAGTAGTAGTTTGACTTCTACTTCAGTAAATGTAAAGGCAGGACTTCCATTTCAGTAATCTTGTTTTCAGACCTTCCAGCCCTGCTTGCCGTGTTCAGTGAGCTTCCAGCTTTCTGAGGCAGAGAGAAGCGGAGCTAGGGCTCAGTTCACCTTGACAGCCCGGCCCCAGAGAGAGAATCTGGGTTCAGAGAGCTGGAGAGGTGTGGAAGACGCACTGGGCCAGCGGGGCGAAAGAGCGGAGGAGGAGACGGAGGGGAAATAAAGAGGTGTAGGGAACCTTTGGCTTGCATTTGACAGCTGGCAAGCCGAGGAGAAACACAATACGGCAATGGGAAGTCCACAGAGGGGAGGAACCGTGTGAATGCACATGTATGGTTGTGAAATGCACTTTAATAAGTGTTTGTGCAAGTGGGCGAGTATTCGGTAGAACAAACCGTTCCAGAATGGAATGCAAGTGTAAAAAAAAATGACGCATGTGCAAGATTGATAACTAGGTAGGGCGATAGATTCTTGTCATGAAATTTACATGGCCACACGAACCTGGCATCTATACGCCGGGCTGCTGCAGCGCTGCATGCCCTGACACACCTTTGAAGTCTGAGCTCTGCTTTTTCCTCTCCACTGGAACACTGGAATATCTCCAAGTCTCTCTCTATCCCTCTCTCTCTCCCCCTCTCTCTCCACCCACCCCTCTCTCTCTCTCTCTCTCTCTCTCTCACACACACTCACATCATATCTCCTCTGTGCACAGCGGCAGTCATCAGGCCGTCTCCCTGCGCGGGCCTCACGTACGCATAGTGGGAAGTGAACCGGTGATGAGTGTTGCTCTGCACATGTGAGACGCATTAATCCTGCAGCAGCTCGGTCTGCTGTGCATGTGTAATCATTGCATATTATTATCTATCTACACTGGCGTCTCCGGTCGGAGCTTCAGCAAGGCTCCGTTTGTCTGAGGACTGTGGTTATTTTTTGGCATCGGTCCGATCCAGAATGACTACCAGGAGAGCGTGGTGGATTAGTGGCTACTCTGTGCTCATGAGGATACTTAGATTCAATTCAGAGCAACTGAGGGAACCAGTAAACTGGGTTGCATGCCCCTGGGGTAGTAACTACTTGATAGATAGCCTCACTCTTGGACAGTCGTTGTCTGATCCAACTAATTTTTCTCTACCCAGTGTTGCCAGAAATGTTTCTAAACCAAAAATGTTTCATAAATATGTTCCATGTCAGTATGGAACATGGTTAACGTTGGGAATCGATTACCGTAAAAGTCGGGTTACAAGCCACTTCTAACTCTGGTGGGTGTCCCCGCTGTAGCAAGCTAGCTAGCAGCAGCGCTAGCTAGCTACCCTCTGGCAGAGTCGGGTGTCGAGCCTTGGCTGGTTCCGCTACCTTCGGTGGTTGTCGGGGAGCTAGTGTGGGGAGCTAACGGGGACACTGACCAAAGGTAGTAGCGGCTTGTAACCCAACATTTTTACGGTAGTTAGGTTTATGCAACGTACTGTAGCTAAAGGTCATGGTTTATGTACATTATCGTAACAACGACACGTAACAACAGTGTCAACTTTTGATTCCACACGGTACACAAACTGCGGTCTCCAGGGTGAAAGTCCTGTTTGTTTTAAACGTCCACCACCACTTCCACTCCCACCTGCCCTGAGTGGACTTCCTCATGATAGTATTTTGGGGAACTGTTGGCGTGGCCACAAATCCTGGGCAGCTTTCGGACACACTTTGGACACAGAACATAATGTGGACCCACGCAGAACATAATGTGGACCCACGTGGACTGGAGCAGCCACATGGATGCGGCCACCGTACATTTTCCCTAATAGACCTCTTTCACTAGACTAATAATAGACTTCTTTCTTTTTTTCTTTGCCTCATCATCGCAGGAAAAGCTCAGGTGTAATTGATTATGTTAAGAATAATTGTTTATGTACACAATACACATACTATTAGGTTGCAATGAAACTGTTTGCTAACGTGAAGAAACAACCTGCTTTTTTCTGAACTGTCTCATCTTCATCATCTGCAGCGAAACACAACTAATACGTTAATGTAGGAAATGCAACATGTAGTGCCATCTTATGAAGATTTATGGTGACAGGGAGGTTATATGAAAATAATCACTACTATCACAATTATCTGTCCAATATATATACGGTACATTTAGTAATGTAAAAGGAATGCGGGAGAGGAGTTGACTGTATACTGTAAGCACACTATTGATGATGTTAGATGAATATTTCAATTCAAGATGGAGAGGTTGCAGAAAGGGTAACATGCAAATGTATGGTGATAAAGGGAACTATTGTGCAAGTGTTTGGTGACAATGGCATACTGGATGGATGCTGTGGTTCAAATCCACAAAGAAAACAGAGCGAGGAAAGTAAAAGGCAATGAGGTATTGTGGGTTCTATTTCTATTACAGTGGTGAGTTTCTGCATAAGGTTAATGCAAGGTAGTTTTAACTGATTCTGAAACAGTCTCAATGTAATAATACTATCAACCAAGAGACTGCTGTTTATGGCAAAGTGGAATTATTTGTCACGTAACTTTTGAACTTAACCCAAGCCTTGACTTATTCATGTAACTTCCGTAACTGTTCGTACTTATTTTAGCCCAAACCACAATCTTTTCCTAACCCTAACCAAGTAGTTTTGTTGGTGCACTGATTGCTTGTGTTGGTGGACATTCGTAGGAAAAAGCACAAAACATGACCAAATAACTTTTTACAAGATAAATGCACCGACGTCTGAGGATAGGTTGCCTGGGCAGCGCCGCTGTTTAGAAAAGGTTCCAATGCACATGCTTTGTGCTCATGAACACACCACGGTATATACTCACACAACAGGATTTGCTCTCTTTCAGTGCATATAAAGGTCTAACTGATCAGTTCTATTATTTTTTATTTGTAGTTCTATTGGCATATACTGAAGATGCTACTTAGGCTAGCTTATATTATTATGGATATGCACACAAGCTTTTTTCAACAAAGATAAACCTGTGCTACTTAGTCATAACCCTTCAAATGACATTAACATCATTATAATAAAAAGGATACTCTCAGAAACAATATAGTATTATTACATAAAATGGGACATTGCAACTGTCACCAGTCAGTACGGAGGCTTGCTGACGACTTTTACTCAACTGCCGTCTATTATGAGCGGCAGCTGAAAAATCAAAGACTCGTAGAGGAGGTATGGAGGCTCACCTGGGAATCTGGACTACCCCATCCTGTGCAGAGCTCACTGAAACTCATGTCATTCTAATAGCTGCTATACATTTAACAACTTTTGCACAGCTGCAGCCTCAGAGTTGGAGCCAGCACATCTAACGCAGCGTTGGAATTACATGCCCGTCACTCTCTGGAGGTACTGCGATGTGTTTGAAGTTGAGCAGCTCCAAATTGTAATTCTGTTCTACCGGAGAAAATCCTTGTCCCTGACACATCTTTAACAGTCTCTTGAACCATTTATTTTATAATTCACAGCATGATAAGTGAGCCATGTGCCTGCATCTCTCCCTCTCACCTCTAAAATACATCCTGTAATTTATCTCTTTCTACACATAGGCCCACCTTTTAACCTGTTCGAGCACTACCACTGAGAGTCATTACTCAAGACATGCGCTGCCTCCCCGTACCTCCCCA
Source organism: Taurulus bubalis (assembly GCF_910589615.1). Lineage (NCBI taxonomy): Eukaryota > Metazoa > Chordata > Actinopteri > Perciformes > Cottidae > Taurulus > Taurulus bubalis. Next base: position 2,377,939 of record NC_136600.1, read on the forward strand.
CTCCACCCCACCCACCTCCACATTTAGCCCTGGGGCTGGATATCTATAATTCATCTTTTATCTGGCGCTCACAGTCCTGCTCGCTGTTCCACACAGCCGTTGCCCACTTCACAGGGTAAAGCCGCCTGCTGCCGCTCGCTTTCACACAAATCTCACAGGGCACCCAGATATTGATTGTAATCCAAGGTAAACAGCCTGGTTTGCATAATCATGCGTTGCACAAGCGCGCATCACGTTAACCGGGGCTGCAGTGCTCAGGCTTAGGTTTCAGGGGGATATGGCGTGCCAAACTGACACCAGCACCACTTCTTTATAGGGTCTTAATAGCAACAGGGGGGCCTGACCCTGAATCGTATCAAAGGGGAAAAAATGTTGTGAAAGGAAAAACTGTGAAAACGTGCGTTTGTGTGTGGAAGTTAGAGCTGGAACAAGAAGAAGCACAACGCTTGACCTCCCTGTGGGGTGCAGTTTATGCCATTTTCCAGCTCAGGGTACATAGCAGTGTGCTGAACGCCAGCCAAACATGCAAATCGATGTGGGGTCAGGCTGTGTGCTGTGTATCTATGCTCGACTAGTTAATGGCTGTAAATGTGAGGAGACTGTACTTTGTTCCACTGTGTTGAAACAGGGCTTTCTTCTCGACAGTGATGATTGCAGAGCTGGACCGATAAACCAATATTAGCTCACCCCAGATCTACAGTATCTGCAGGGCTCTCAAGTTTTTAAGACAGGTAAGAGTGACATATCCTCCTTTTTCTGATTGGCTATTCGTGTAGCCCATTTCTTTTTTTTGATTGGCTGATGAGTGGCACCTCGCAGCAGAACTCCAGGGGATTTGGGGGAGACGTGCTTAATTCCTCCATGGTGAGGGCAGCGCGACCAGGTCATGTTTGTGCGCTGCGGCACATTAAATAGCCTAGAGGTTTTTTTCAGCGTGAGAAATACAATGTGTGGCGGGAGGGCGTGACTTAAGACCGAAATGCGTGACAGTCACGCTCAATGCTCAATAACAAGACAGTAGCCAGATTTTTTAAATGTCTCACTACAATACTTCCATGTCCATATGTCCCATTGTATGATGTAATGGCGATGTAAGCAATACAGGAAACCAGGCAAAGAGTTCATATAGCGGCTCTGTGAAGCTGTGCTGAGATAAATGCTATCATTAGCATGCTAACAGGCTGAACAGGTGTCATTTTTAGCATGTTCACCATCTTAGTATAGCATGCTAGCATGCTAACTTTGACTAACTTTGGCTAATTAACAATGAATGGAATGTACAGCACAGCTTCAGGCTGACGGGAATGTTTTGGTTTTTGCCCTGATGGCGCTAGATGACTGAAGGGATTTAACAGTTCAGATAATACAGTTCATTCTGAGGAGATGGTCCATTTCAAGGTAATGCCATCTGTGGTTCTTGTAATATTTGCATAATATATTTTATATTTTAGATAAACCAGTCGACATTGGCATCCTTGTTTTGAATTTCTATTATAATAAAGCCTTTTTGAATATTTAATAGAAGCTCCCTATCCTTTTACAGTGAATGACCCGTAGCACTTAAGACAGCGATTCCTCTTTGCCTTCCAAACCACGTGACTTGCATTTATTACCAAGCTCAGCATTGCAACAGTAACACTGGAACAAACCTCCCGTCTCTCTCATGGGTCCCATTGCAGCAGTTGGGATGAATATTCTGCCACAATTTAATTACACATTTAATATGCTGCTGGTGTTTCCCAATCTCACTGATTCAACAAGCTGGACATTGCCTATTTATGATTTTACTGAAAGAGAATAATGGCTGTATCAGTTTCCACTGAACAACAGGGGATCTGTCTGGCCCCAAAATCTTGATTTTATGTATTTCACAAACGTTGCTCAACATGATCACATGACGAGTTTGAGTACAAACAGAGGAGCCGTTTTTCTATGTTTTATAAGTTACAAGTTCCTGGTAGCTGCACCTACAACATGCTCATGTGTCAGTGAACACATTGGCAGTGACGTAAGCTCTTGTTCCTGTTGATGCAATCTCTTTAGTGGCAGAGCCTTACTTTACCATAGCAACACACTTAATGTGTTAATGTGTGTCTAACAGCATGGACCAGTGTATCTACAATGGATATTTAGTAAATTATTTCATTCAATTCTGGCTAAATTTTTGTAGTATGTAGTATGGTGTTAGCACCTCCAAATCTGAGGCCATGGTGCTCTGCCGGAAACCGGTGGATTGCTCCCTCCAGGTGGGGACAAACTGCCTACCCCAAGCGAAGGAGTTCAAGTATCTCGGGGTCTTGTGAGGGTAAGGTGGAGCGGGAGATCGACAGGCGGATCGGTGCGGCTGCAGCTGTAAAATAGGCGCTGTACCGGTCCGTCTTGGTGAAGAGGGAGCTGAGCCGGAAGGCAAAGCTCTCCATTTACTGGTCGGTCTACGTTCCAACCCTCACCTATGGTCACGAACTCTGGGTCGTGACCGAAAGAACGAGGTCTCGGATACAAGCGGCCGAAATGAGCTTCCTCCGTAGGGTGGCCGGGCTCACCCTTAGAAATAGGGTAAGGAGCTCGGACATCAGGAGGGAGCTTGGAGTCAAGCTGCTGCTCCTTCGTGTCGAAAGGAGTCAGCTGAGGTGGTTCGGGCATCTAGTCAGGATGCCTCCTGGACGCCTCCCATTAGAGGTTTTCCAGGCACGTCCAACTGGTAGGAGACCGAGGACACGCTGGAGGGATTATATCTCCCGGCTGGCCTTGGAACGCCTCGGGATCCCCCAGAATGAGCTGGAAAGTGTTGCGGGTGAGAGGGAAGCCTGGGTCGGCCTGCTGAACCTGCTGTTAAAAATGGATGGATGGATGGAGTATGGTGTATTTTTAAATAACTCATCCGTTTAAATTAAATTAGGGCTTATCTATCACAGTTCTTTATGAGAATTGTCCATCTTGCTAAACAAGCTAGCTAGCTAGCTAGTGCTTTTATTACCCACTAACTTTTTAGCCTTTGTTATGCTAACGGCACCTGTCCCCACCAAGACTTGCTCTTCCAAGGTCCCCCCTCTTGTTATTATGGTCACATCTGGTTCAAGAAAAAAAAAGATGACGAGAGCTGGAGCCTCAAACTCTGAGCTTCAGATACCGATGGGGGACATCATGGAGACTACAACTACATTGGGTACATTCTATGGTTTATACCAAGGAATAGATTTTGCTCGGAATTGGATGCACGGAAAACCAAGAGAGAGTTCTAGAGTGAGTCGAGAACTTCAGGAAGTTCTGATTCCAGTGCCCACTACACAACACAAGCTGTGAAGGAAAATACACCACTAGCAGTGGGATCAAATACCCCCGAAATTTAACATGGATATAGATTGTTCCAAGAATACCTTTTCACTGTGTTTCGGTGACAATCTGACCTCTCTTCTAACATCACTGTCGTCAGGCCAGAATTTACACCTGATCTGTGATACACGAAAATATGTCTTCAATAATCCCATGACATTTGTTGTGGACATGTATGGTTCACAGTAAAGATTATCAGAGTTCTCAAGTTTTTAAGACAGGTAAGAGTGACATATCCACCCCCCACCCCCGCCTCCGCCCAATGCCGTATGCCCACAAACCAGCCCCCCCCCCCCCCATATTATTATTAGCTTTATTTTCATTGGTTGCTGGATTACATTTCACCCAGATACAACAGATATGTTTTTCTGATTGGCTATTTGTGTAGCCCATTTATTTTTTTTGATTGGCTGATAAGTGGCACCTCGCGGCAGAAATCCAAGGGATTCGGGGGAGACGTGCTTGATTCCTCCATGGTGAGGGCAGCGCGACCAGGTCATGTTTGTGCGCTGCGGCACATTAAATAGCCTAGAGTTTTTTTTCAGCGTGAGAAATACGATGTGTGGCGGGAGGGCGTGACTTAAGACCGAAATGCGTGACAGTCACGCTCAATGCGTGACACTTGAGAGCCCTGGATTATACAGAGAATGAGCTCGGATCGGATACAAACTACGTCTACATTTTGCAGCAGCATTCTTCTGAATCTCTTTTCCACTGCATGCAGAAAGTCATTTTTTCATTACGCAATGTGGGCCGATGAGCTGTTATGGATGGCTTTTCATCAATCGTTTTCACTTTTCATTATAGACACTCTTTAAACGGTTTAACGTTTTTAAAGATGAATCATACAATGTTGTTTTTTCCAACTGTTAAAACCCCAGTTTCTATTTCCACTTTTCATTTCCATCTGGACCATTAACAGCTACTCAGCTTTTATAAAGGATTCCCCCCCCCTCCCCTCCCCCCCTTCTTTGAGGGTGGGTTTTCAAGTACAAATCATTATTTAATATTTGATTGATTTAGGTAGATGCTCAAATAATATATAACTCAAGTAAAGTGAGGTAATCTGGATGATTTCTAGCAGGGCCAGATTGTACACACAAGAAAAATATGATCACAGACCTCCCATAAAATGACAGTTACACCATTTTGCCAGAGACCAGTGTTCAGGGTTTCCATCTCAGACCGACAATTAATGTTGGCTTTTTTTCATTATCCAACCATGATCAGTGTCGCCAGATCAAATAGTAGTTTCCAGCCCAATCATAACTTCAACCTTGCCCAAATCAATAAAAACTAGCCCAAATCACAACTTTAAATCCATTACATGTGCAACACATACAAAACTGCATCTACGATTGAATACAACCCATGTCAATCAAATTTTTTTTAAAATTTCTGGGTTAAAAGTGGACACGACAAAGTTTACAGAATTCTTTTGACCAAAATTTGACTTCGTCAAAAGTCCAATCTGGCAACACTGACCATGATAGGTCGAACTTTGCCTTTAGCTCAGCAGTTTTAGTTTTCTAAGATTAAACCAAACTGTAGTTACCATGAACAGATATTTATTATAATTTAATCAAAATGTGCCATTTTAATGCAATTTAGGGTTTTGGCAGAATCAATCACTTTCTATTGGCAAATTGGTTGTATAATAATTCCCAAATGTTTCCTACCGTTACCCTGACAACTTTTAGTCTGTTATTGATTGACTTTTCTTTGTGTAACGGCTGTTGCCCGCCTGTTGGGGGCAGCTATCGGGCTTTCAGCTGACCAACTGGCCATCAGTAACGCGTCACCCTGCTGTCTGCTAATCCCACTGCGTTTGTTGTGGTGTATGTGTGTCTAGGAAACTGCTGCTTCACTCTCCATCTCACATCATCACTCAGGAACCACACCGAACATCAAAGTCAAGTCTCCACTGACCAAAAACTCTACTGCCCCATTATACGAGTCAAAGCATATGGAAAAAGAAACAGTGAGACTAATGAGAAACCATGGTAATGTAAGTTTAGAATGCCAAATGATTTAAATCTTACCCAGTGTTTTTTTTACAAAATGTACAATCTTGTGTTGTATTATTGGTCAAGATTAGTATCAATGTTAGTGGAGATTGTTGATGATTCATGGCGGAAAAAAGCTCTGGAGCGGTGTTTGCTCCAGCAGCACTAGAAGCCATGACCTTGGGTGGGCTAAATTGGTTTCCGTTGGCGTGCTTTGTAGCAGGGATTGAGTCTCTCTGAACTTCTGCCAGATCAGTTTGGCACCCTGACCCCCTCAGTGACTCTGTTTGTGTCCTTCTGCTGCCCTGCGAAGGTCAGATGATTTAGCACATACCTTTCAGCTCCACAAGGGTACAAGTCATAGCCTCAGTGCTATTTCCAGCACCGTGCATCGCTGCCATTGTCACAAGGCAGCTTTGAAAACAGGAGCGCACGCTGATGGTGGAGATATCAAAAGTATCACACAAAATATTTCATTAAATGAACACAAACTCTGAAACCCTATTCCGAATGATGTGAAGATAATACTTATAATATTATACTTAACAATATGAATACAACATTTCATTTTACTTCATTTACACATGAAAACATTAAAAGTAAAGGAATTGGATGAAAAAAAAATCCTGTTGGTGTTTGTTTTGATGACTGTGCGTGCTATTTGGTTAGAATTATAACTAACAAATACAATAAATTCAAATTGTATTGAATTTTCAGATAGTGCTCATTATATTGGTGTGCTTAACAGGCAGTAATCCTCCAGCTGGGTGCGTGTTGCTTAATTAAAGGCACAGTGCGTCGGATATCGTGGCATCTAGTGATTTGGTTGCAGATTGCAACCAACTGGATATTCCTCATTATTCCTCCCTTTCAAAGACTGCGGTATTGTGAGCTACCATGTGTGAAAGCTGCAGAAACGCCACAGTAGCCAGTTTCACAAGCGTGTTGGAGAACGACAATGACCGTCATTGTGTGGTTTGTCCATTCTGGGCTACTGTAGAAACATGGCGGAGCAACATGGCGGACTCAGTGAAGAGCACCTGCTCCCTAGATATGAAGGGCTCATTCTAAGCTAACAAAAACACACTTTTTAATTTCATGAAATTACAGTATATATACACTACCATTCAAAAGTTTGGGGTCACCCAGAGACATTTTCTGTTTCTTCGCAATTTCTGGCATGGAATAGCCTTAATTTCTAAGAACAAGAATCGACTGGCAAGTTTCACATGAAAGTTCTCTTTTTCTGGCCATTTTGAGAGTATAATCGAACCCACAAATGTGATGCTCCAGATACTCAACTAGCTCAAAGGAAGGCCAGTTGTATAGCTTATCTAACCAGCATAACTGCTTTCAGTTGTGCTAACATAATTGCACAAGGGTTTTCTAATCATCCATTAGTCTTCTATGCGATGAGCAAACACAATGTACCATTAGAACACTGGAGTGATAGTTGCTGGAAATGGGCCTCTTTACACCTATGTCGATATTTCATTAAAAACCAGACGTTTCCACCTAGAATAGTCATTTACCACATTAACAAGGTATAGTGTATTTTACTAATTCATTGAATGTTATCTTCATTGAAAAAAAAGCAGTGCTTTTCTTTGAAAAATAAGGACATTTAAGTGATCCCAAACTTTTGAACGGTAGTGTAGTTCTGAATATTATATTCCATTTCTGATCATGGATCCCCTGAAATCCTATAACACTGGCCCTTGAAGAGTAGCGGTGCTTGTGAGATGCCAAAAACACTGCACAACCATTTGTAATACTAACAGATGCAATTTTACAACTCTGGAAAGTTTTCACAGCGCCAACTATTTCATATTCCAATAATTTTTAGGGGAACAGAATAAAAATATGTTCATATTACATTAGGATCTATCATTAATGTGTGTGATTGCTGGATGACGTGGTGTTTGGTGGAAACGTGACCGACAGTTTCTCCAACTGCAGTGCCGTTGTTGTCAGAGTTTGTTTGAGAACAGAAAGCGTTGCTTAGTGTTATCTAAAATATGTTCAATGTCATGGCTGCATATTTAACCGATCTCCACAATGTGGAAGTAACGCAAGATTTTAGATTGAGACATCTTCAATAGGCACACCACAACAAGCAACATGTAAAGGAAAAGGTTGTATTTCTCTGTCGGGCTCTTTCTATAACGTGTTCATAAACTTCTAATAGCAATCTGAGCCTGTCAGTGGAGCAACAAGCTCTTTGATTGCGCGTACTGTGAAGGTGTGCAGTTGCCCTGGGTGATTACATTAGTTCAGCAGCCGCCGCCTGCAGCGTTCCCTTCAATACTGGATCAGTTCCAAAAACTCTTGTCCCCATTACAGGTGGAAAAATACTACATTACCCTTTAAGGCTGTCTCTCAGTGCATCAACCACTGACATGGGAAACGCCCTCCCAGAGCCTCCAGGCTTAAGGCAAAGTCATAGTACATCTCGGTTTGTTGATTATTTGCTTTAAATTAATTTCAGTTTCGAGTCCAAGTTTTCTTTGTTTGTATTTCTCCTTCAAGAGACACTGGCAGACAAGACTGGTTGTACTGTTGACTGATCTGCTTCAGCTCAATCTGACGTGAACTCATGGTGACTGCAGGTTGAATAACACCAATGAGAGCTGAGGTGAGCGATCTGGTAAATAAATCATGGTGCTCTGGTGTGCGGCACAGCATTTTCATGTCCAGGCTGCAGCTTTGTATATTTTATTTTCAATTTCATTAAAACGTCATCTTTTGAACCCGAGACGAGAGATGAATCCATGACCGTGACATCTTCTTATTCAAGCACTCTACTTATTGAGTTAGCGCCTGGTCGATCAGTGAAAGAATAGCTTTAACCCTAGAACACTAACGCCTTTAACCCTAGAACACTAACGCCTTTAACCCTAGAACACTAACGTCTTTAACCCTAGAACACTAACGTCTTTAACCCTAGAACACTAACATCTTTAACCCTAGAACACTAATGTCTTTAACCCTAGAACACTAGCATCTTTAACCCTAGAACACTGACGCCTTTAACCCTAGAACACCAACGTCAGGTGATTTTCACCCGAGCGATTGTGGTTTCGTTATTTTCATTGTGTTGCTTTTGTCTGAGTTGTATGGGTCTTCTACGTGTGACGTTCTTCTTGACATTTTACGGCGGTTGGCATCCATATATTTGGTGCATTACCGCCACCTTCTGCTGCAGAGTATGGACCAGACAGTAGGCTCTCTTTACCCCAGAAACAAAATGTTATTGAAGGTGGGCGTGTCTTATTGAAGGTGGGCGTGTCTCTCTGCTCCAATCCCTGTTTTTTTCAACCTTCACGTTGTTCAGGTGATTTTCTCCCGACGTCAGTGATAGAGGGTGAAAACATTTTGGATGTGTTTTAACATTGAAGTAGATTTTTCCTTCACAGGACAAGACTCACATGTCCCAGGAACATGTGGACCAAAGAACAAGTTCATAGCTCCATTATTTATATTTTTAATCATGTTTTATTGACAATTCCCTAATTTTTCACCAGATTTTGAGCCCCATGATACTTGTTTATCATTTTATGAAAATTTATATCGGGTAAAATAAAAGAAGAGTACTTCAACTTGCCTTGTATTGTTGTAATTTAATATGTTTTGATGAGAAGTATATTTTATCAGGTACATTATATCAGGTGAAATATACCCGACGTTAGTGATGGTGTTACTATTTTTAACGTTAGTGTTCTAGGGTTAAATGAACCCAATGAAATAACTACAACACAATTGCTTTCATCCTTTGTAAAGTTCAAATCTAAAAAAGGTCGGATCCTGTGAAAAACGTCACGTTTTTGTGTATAAGGGACGAATAAGGAAAGCATTATTTGGAACTGGTCCAGTATTGAGGGACTGTATGTTCACTATAAGAGCTTGTTGTTGCCACTCACAGGCTAAGACTGTTAGTGTCTGAAGAACCCTACAAAAAAAGAATGTGTTTTTCTTTATCCTTCGCTTTCCGTTTGTCGCTGACATGCTGGGATACAACACTGGAAATGTGAGTGAGAGTTGGAAAAAGGAGCTGCCGGTGCTGCTAGTGTCCATGTCATCCACAATGCGGATGGAACGCGAGATTTTAGAACAAGACTTTCAGAGCAAGACTTATTGAGACACAATAGCAGACCTGATCAAGCTAAAGCTAAAGAAAAAACACTTTTCATAACGTTTTCAGACAGCTAAAATGACGAGCTGAGCCTGTCAGTGGCAAAAACAAGCACATGTACTGAATGTGAAGCAGTTAGTGGTTTTGGTGACCCCGTGACCTTTTCTTCTGCCCAAACCATGAAGCCAACATTTAAACCAAATTCAAAGAAAGCTAATGGGCAGATTTTTCTCTGCATATGCATTGTATACGCCAGAAGAAAACCCCTGTACATTTTCAATGTTATACTCCCTAAACAGAACATTCATTTGTACAAATGATACTGTATCTTAAAGCACTAATCTAATTGGCAGGATCTCAGACAATTGGCATCTGACTCATGTTCACAAGATAATTAACCTTTTTGATTTTAGTGACCACAAGAATGTTTCTCCACCTTCCACATAAACATTTCGTTTTTAGCCTTATGAAACCCGTAATGAACTGCAATGTGCATTACTGACCACTAGTGGGGCCTTGAAGTTTTCTTCTGGAGACATTATGTGGTCCTTCCCACATCTTTTGCTATTTATGGCTTATTAGTGTCCCAGGCAGAACGTGACCTCAGCACATGTACTACAAGGTCAAGCTGAGTGACAGCCAAGATTGACATCCATAATGTTCTCGAGTTGAAAAGTATGCTCTTTGCAAATAATCCCCTGACATATAGGCACTTTTTCACCTCACCGTCACAATTATCGTCTTATTGGACACGTCCTGGCTGCCTCCAGATGTACCGGCGCATACGCCCATACTAAATGAGAAAAGCCCAAAGTTGGAGAGGGAAGCCGGCATGTCATCCATCCAAGTCAATCTAGCAGCTGAAATAATAGATCTGCTGCCAGATAGACAGGAAGGCTGGATCAGTAACTCAGCATTGTCTTTACATATGCAGCTGCTGGGCCTGGGAAGACGAAACAAATGTCCGGACTGTGCAGAGGAGTAAATACTTCCTTTTGTTGGTCAGTTTTGTCAAAGGGAGGTCTGGAGAGATTATTTATGGTGCGTCTACAAATAACATCCTCAAAGAACATTTAAAATGTTGCATTATGTGTTCAGACTTGCAAAATGGATTCCATGACAGGTAAACACACATTTGGCTGCTTAGAAATCAGGGGATGTTTGATTGGAGCAAATGGAGGAGGCAATGAGGCTTGATTTGTACAATAACATAGTGGACATGCACTGATGTGGTCATGGGTTTCAAAGGATCATGGGTCGTTTAATAGGAACATCGTGTGTTTGCTAGACAGAGGAATCATTTGCGAGAAGGTCACTTTAAATCGCATTACAACTGAGTGTTATCTAACCACGTATCTGCATTTCAGAGAAGGGGATGATTACCTTAAAGAAGCTTTCTTTAATAAAGGGCAGCTTGTATGGCACCGCATCTAAGCACCCGTGGAAGAGCAGAGGGCTTTTAACAACATTTTAAATGATGACCAATTGGTGGGAATACAATTTCCATCACATTTGGGCCAAGAATACAATGTCCTTTTAACTTACATTGGGTAAGAGAAGTCTGTAACTCAGTGGATACCTTTTTTTCTTCCATTAATTAAATAAACTTCCCACTTGAATAGCCCTGATTGAAATCATTAGGTCCTAAAAAGTTGTAAAAAGCGCTATGAATCCAGACTTATTTTCCTTTCTCCATTAATGCAAATGATAGCAGGGTCGTCCTTCAATCAGAGGGGGGAGCAACCCACCGCAAAGCTCTTGCAGCCAAAACAATGGCACTGACCGGAGCGGTAAAAGTTCATCAAATCACCTCCCCTGAAATCTCGACTGCTCTCAACTCTGTTCGTGGAGATGAGGGCTGACCACCAGGTTTTAGAGGAGGCTCTCACAGGAAAAGGTGCTGGCCCGTCTGTATGAACTGCAGGATGATGTGAGACAGCTCTCCAGGGAACATGAACGGCCTCACATGGATGTAATCAGGGACGATTGCCTCGTGGCATAGCTGAACTACATGACCTGGTGTCTTATCTACAAAACTCTGGAGAAGGGCTAGACTAAATGTTTGCGTACGTATAAATGAGGAGACATATTTATGGCAAAAAATATGCACATGGATACGCCTCTTATCCCACCCTCTACAACCCCACATTCAACAATAAATGGTCAATGAAAAGCAATTCAGGAATGTTTATGCATTATAATAGGCCTCATGGACACATAAATCAAGGTGCTTGTGGGTGAGGTGATCCCTCCTAATTCTTCCATTCACATAGTCCTCTTAGTGCCAAGGTATCCATAGGTTTGATAGGGGAACACAATTTATTTGTTTGATGATGATGTGTTTAAAAAAAATTGTGCAAGGAATTATTATTCAATGATGTATCATATTACATTTTTTACAGTCTTCAAAATTACTATCTCATCATCTGTGTCGCCAATTTCCCCAGCCTCCATAATGGTTCTATGCACGGGTCAGGGTTTAAGTACAGGTGCGCACTGTGAACTTTGTTTGTTTGTGAACTTTGTTTTTATAGAGAAAAAAAGGCGTACGCATCTTTGAGGCCCAGTTTTGTGGCCATTTAAATATTAAAATGAGACCCCTGAACAGCAGTAAAACAAAACAGACAAAAGGCGTTCATTCGAAGCTGACCCTCTGGCGGGAGACTGTGATTGGTTGGTCAACTGAGATGTTCCTGCTGACATAGGCACAAACTGGATTGCGGTTAAGCAGTTCTACCCCTCTCTGCCAACATGGAATAAGACTGAGTTCCCACACCATCCCACACTCTTTTCAGCACATAAACCCAGACACTGATCATAAGTCAAAAAGTCGATGAGCTCAAAGAGGATCGCTCGCTGAATAGGACTTTGCAGACTTGATACCGTCTGGTTGCAGGTAGCAAAGAACTACCCAATATATTGGAGCATGGCCTTTCTATTTCATTAGCATTGCCCATCACGTACTGAGCTGGCCTTCTCGTCGACGTGAAAAAAGATGGTTCGTTACAAAGAATCTGAGGAAGCTGTCACTGGAAACTGTTTGGAATCAAGTCAATCCAACTCTAGCTGAAGCCAGTTGTGGAAAATGCGAAAAGATCTTTTACTTTGTGAAAAGCGCCGTTCTTTGCTTTACATTCAAAGAAGGAATATTCCCCAATTCTGATGTAATTGATGCTATTGCACCAGCCACAACAATCTATTCGGGAGCCGCCATTGTTGTTTAGAACAAACAGACGCGTGTAACTCAAAGCACTGGCTGGCTGTCATATTTCTTGGGGTTTATAACATGTTTTTATGTATAGCCTGTTCAATAAAAATCATGAAATCATTTAAAAACTGATTTCATGATATTTTTTCTCTGCAGGCAAGCGCCCAGATTGCCTGTTTTGGTTGAAATGGTAATTGAAGATGGCAACTGTAGCTAGCTAACCAATTCTAATAAGAAAAACAACTGTATTTGTCATATTAGATACTTTTTACATACATGAAATTTGGTCTCTGCCCACCCATAGCAATTTAGGAGCATGGGGCTGCTGAAAAGCACCCGGGAAGCAACTAGGGCAGGGGTATTCAACTAATGTTCAACAAGGTCCAGTTTGAGGAAATGTCCTCCTGCAAAGGTCCAGAACATCACAGTAATGTCTCACTTACGCTATGATTTAGTCCCATATGTATTGAAGTAGCCAGCAGTTCTTTCAACGTCTGTATGAAGTGACAATTGACTGTCAAATCAAATAAAGAAAGAAATAATATCTCAACAATATTTAATATCAGTTTTCAAATTTAACTGGATGAATTATAAATACTCTAATCATAAATAAACATTCTTCTCTCATGGGCTGGATTCAAACATTTTACAAAAATAAATGTAACTTAACTGTCTTTACCCCGTAGCTTTAAATTCAGTTAATTCAGGTGTCTAGTGATGTCAACCAAAAAAAGCCACGGTATTATATTATTCTTATAAAATGTGTGTGAGGGACTATATCTGTAATTGAAACCACTTGTTTCAGCTCTGATCCAGGATTCTGATCATATTGGCTCTTAGATTCTGTTCCTACATTTGGGATGTGAGTCGATACGTTTTCTCAAATGAGTTGTGCTGTGTCTCGTAGCAAAGCTTCACATTGCCGCTTTTAATAATCGTCTGAACACATGAGACAAGTTTTGAACTGTTTTTGGGAAGAATGAACATAGAAGACTCTGGTTAAAGACTCTGGTTAAAGACTCTGGTTTCGTTGTCCACATTTCTCTTTTTGGAGAACGGCATGTAAAATAACTTCTCTCCCTCACGTACTGATCTGACTGGCCTCTCGTCCAGTCTCTCCCGTCTCTAGCTCAAGCCGCGATGCTTATCCGAGATGCTTATCCGAATACACATATTTGAAACATATAAACATCATATGATGTGATTTCCATGCGTGTAATAGGTCGGTGTGTTTCCTCGGTGTGGTTCCTGGACCGCTGAACGAGTGCCGTAAAGGCTAGAAAAGCTGCGCCGGTTAAAATATAAGCGCTAATTTTCATTACTTACTCATTACTTATTCATTACTCAAGTAGAAGTATAGATACTAGGGTTTAAAAATGCTTCTGTAAAAGTTGAAGTATCAACTCAAGCTTTTTACTTAAGTAAACGTGTAAAAGTACTGGTTTCAAAACTACTTAAAAGTATGAAAGTAAAAGTAATGTAAGGGGAATGTTTTTTTTTCCATTAAAGACAAACTCTTAAGCCACGTCTCAGGGGCCTATAGTGCACTACCACACCTCAAAACAATCATTTTTATAAAGGCCATAATGACTATAATGTTTTAAAATGTTATGTTGAAAAATGTGGGATGCACTAGGCTACCCGTTTCAGCTGCATATATGCCCATTTAAAATGATCACATTTTATTACAATGCAAATACATTAAAGTACCATATGTGTACTACTGAGCATTACCATGCGTTTCATGGAGCGGAAGACATGATAACTAGTTGCCTATAAGTATTGTAATAGTGCAAAATAGGCTTTTAATTTTTTTTTGCCAAACAAAACAGAATGAGTGCAGATATGTGAGCCATCAGGCTGTATCAGTAACAGTGGCTGCAGTGAGCTGCTTTCCTCTACACATATGCGGGGTTGTAGATTTGATACGGCCTCTCTCAATTCATGCTTAATATTGAGCTTAGATCTGTTTTTTTATTTTGAGAAACACAACAGCAGGAAAAGACGAGCTCACGGTCTACTTTTCACGCGACATATTTTTTGACGCTCTCTGTCCGCTGCTGTGTGTGCTCAGTGCTCACCTGTGTGCGCGCACGTATCTGTGGGCAACGGGGCGGAGAGGTTTTTTGTGTGTGGGTTTTTGAACGATGACAAGCCGGAGTGAAAAAAAACAAAATGAAATAGTAACGAGGCTATTTTTAAAATGTAGGGAGTAGAAAGTACAGATATTTGCGTGAAAATGTAAGGAGTAGAAGTAAAAAGTCGTCTGAAAAATAAATACTCCAGTAAAGTATAGATACCCAAAATTTCTACTTAAGTAAGGTAACGAAGTATTTGTACTTCGTTACTTGACACCTCTGGCTATGTGTAACATACAGTTATCAATAATGTTATAGCTGTGACTGTAGCAGTGCAGAGTGTGTCCTGTTTATTAAAGCTCAAGGGCTCAAGTTCAAGGGTTTGCCGGCCCTCCGCTGTGCGTCGGGCCTAACAACACCCTTGAACAGTACATTATTGACGATACAGTACTGCCTCTCGTACCTTAATGCTTTTATAATACGGGTACCTGCAACTTTATAAATAGTAATAGTATGCTCCCTTTCAGCACTAAATAGTTGTAGCCACCAAAAGTTGTGAATCGCATTTCAGCGACAGAGAAAATAGTCCCGTATGCGGCAACCGCCATACACATACGGGACACATACGGGACTATAAAACTGACGGCCTGGTCAGTAAATCGCTGATTTACTGACCAGGTTTGTTAACTGTCAAGCTTGAAATGACAGCTAACAGTCGCGCAGTTATTTTAAGTGTGCACTGATATGGAACGCTTTAAATGACTCTCAACCAATCAGAATGCTTGATTTCATCTACCCATATTATAATTGTCAATGATAAACGCTACCACTCCTCAAGACCCAAGCCCAGTTACTTTAAGGTAGACCAGCGGATCTCTTTTAATAAGTGACAAGCGGCTCTTCTTGAGCTCTGCTCAGCTTTTTAAAATTATTTTAATATAACCTATACCTGATAACTGATTTAATTGACTTGTTGAAAATTCTTATTGTAGGTTAACAGCTAATAATTTCTGTCAGGAAAACACAAAGTTGAATGTTAAAATGTCCGAAACAGCATAATGCTGTATAACTAGTTCTCGTCAGAAAGAGAGGAACATTGGATGTATTGAGAGTATTGAGGGCTGCAGTACGTTGGCTTCATGAGTTGCCAAAGAACACAGGTTAAGAACAATGCTCTCTTTTCAGACTGTTGAAGGCTGGAGTTTCATAATCGCAATCAGATGTGAAGGTTTCATGTGTTACATTGTTTTCCCTGTTTAGCTATGACTGCCAAAATCATTTAAAATGTATGACTGATTTTGTATTTACAATGCTGCTGACAGTAGTGACTAAATGCCAATCCCATCATGACTTACACCTGGTCAGTACCCCTCGGCGTCCAATACCGACTCACCCAGGTCCCCTTTAGTCAGGCTTTCAGCTGACCCAGCTATGTCATCGTTAGACAGTCAGAGCGACTGATATAGAAAGACGGCTTAGATAATGAGTGGGTCAAACAAGAGAAACCAAGTCAACGTTGACTTCTTATGTAAATCCATATATTACTGCAGGTGTTGTACAAGCTTATGTCTTTCACCTAATAGACTAATTTTAACTACAACCACAATCTTTTCAAGGTAGTTTTAGGTAGGAGGGTTGATGACGTATGGGACACTATGCATGTAACGAGTAGAACTGGACACGCCTGTCCAATCAGTGAATCCAAAAAAATGCACCAACATGTGTGGGTAAAAATGAAGCACCTGATGCAAACCGACTGGATTAATTAAAGACTGATGATATTCTCTATTGTTGTTATTGTCAACAAATCCCATGTTATGACCAAAACCAACAATGTATTAATCTCTTTTAATACTTTCTATGGTTCTCAGTCCGAAGTGCAGTGGTTCTTTTAAGGACATCAATCTTTAGAAACTGCTCATAAATTCTTTATTTAAAATACAAAAGCAAAAGAGCTGGTCGCTGTAGTTTTATAACAGGAGGAAAACGTAAACCTTATTACAACCATTACATGCAGGTATACCTGGAATTTAATGTCTGCCTTTAACCCATCCAAAAGGTGCTTTCTATGGAAATTGTTGACAATAAATACATACATTTAGTATAACTAGAGTTATCCTTTGACGGCTCATTAACACAGTCTTTGACTGCAGAGGTTTTGGAATGGATCCAGTCCATACTCAGTAGAAGTCTTCTTCTGCCAGTTGGCTCAGCTTACTCTGCTTCGCCAGATCAATTCCTCATGTTCCATCCTGGTGGTCGTCAGGAATAGTTCATGAAAGTTTAATAACAATACACAACTCACATCCAGATGACAAGGTCAGAAAGAAAAAGCTTTTTTTCTTAAAACACTAACAACTTTGTTATTGTGGTCATAAAATGTCTCCTTTGTTGCAGAAATGTCAAGATTTCCTTTTGACTGGACGACCGCCACACCTTCTTGTTACTATCACAACCTTTAAAGCAACATATTTCATTTGGACTTAAAATCCACACTGTGTGTGAATTGTACGTGAACAATAAATCTCCAGCACTCAGCGTCTCTTGCTTGGTCCGAACAAAATAACTTGGCTGAGTGGCAGGGTGTCTTCGGGACTGATAACAATCTGAGCTGGAATTCCCAAGAATTCCATTTGAGGAGACAGCGAGGAGCCATGTCTCGCTGGGCAGGTTTCTCTGTCTCGCTGTGCTGACAGATCCCGTCAATGCTGCTCAGCTTTCCACATCCTCGCCAACACACACATGCTGTGCATACATATACATACACACACACACACACACACACACACACACACACACACACACACACACACACACACACACACACACACACAATCATTCACCGTCCTATGACATTTGCTCTTATCTCACACACATAGTCATTATAAAACTCTGTGCCTAGTGAGTAATGTCATCATGCAAGTGAAAGCGTACGAGCATGGCGAGTATATAGAGGTGGAGCTCAATGCGAGCTGCCTGTTAGTGTTGTTTTTGCTTAATCCGACACTCCGGTGTGTTTTCTCACACCCATGGCTCGGTCCTCTCAGTGTGCCGCATCTTCTCTTTCTTATCAGTGGATTCCTATCAGGTCAGCCAAACATGTCAGAGTACGGTGATCTAAGACATTTCTCTGCTCGGCGAGGCTCAGTGGGTCTGGAGGAATGCAGCCGCCAATGATTACAATATGTGTACGGGCGGATCTGAGAGATGTTGCCTGTGTAAACACATGAGTGGCATGAATATCATAAATCACTGCGTATTGATGCATGAGTAATGCTATGCTAAAGATGCACAGATGCGAATGACGCGAATAACGCGGCGCGAAGCGAATAATTTGCGTGGCGTAAGCCAATCAGCGTTGAGAAGCTCATTCAGAAAGTCATTCAGACGCTGTTGTGGGACTACGGATAATATTATAAACCCAGACACCATAGAGTTTGATGTTCCCACGTATGTGGAGTTTACACAACAAGTATAAAGCAGAACTAGTGGTTATTTCCATGGTGGATGGCGGAAACGGTAACTGTTTTTATGGAGATAAGCCACGCCCCCTTTCAGGCGCGAGTAACATTCGCAACGCTTTTGGTGTGAACGCAGCTTTAATGTCGAGCAAGTAAACTGCCGTGAGTTTGGTGTGAACATAAGTGTGTGTCTTTCATCCGGTTCATCGTGTCCTCATGAAACAGATGCTGCTGGAAGGTTCTAGCCTGACGACTGCTCACTGAGATCCGCCCGTAAAGTGCGAGAGAAGCTGTGCACATTTACACACGAGGCACAGCAGCACTTCATTGATTATTTAATGTCATTATTTTTTTCCCTCATGTATTTAAAAAAATGACACATAGGGGAGCTTCATTCATTAATTGTTCATGCCACAACGGCCACCGTATCCCAAATAGATGAGTTTGAGCAGACTAAATAAAGTAGTACTAGATAAATATAAAAGATACATAGGCTTCGGTTACCAGCAGCTCTCTGAAGACGCTCATAATTTCACTGTGACTTCATGTGGCCATTGAGGATAGAAAGGGGCCAGTTTTGTGTTTGCATATTACCAAATATAAATATGTAGCATATGCAGATTGTTTTGAGACGTCTGGTTTATTATGTTTAACTGCTCCTCTTTGATTTACAACACTGTCTTCCACACACCCCTGCGCTGACTTTTTTTCACTCTTGTCTACTTGCGCTTTTGACATGTTGCGAGGCGACCGCTGCTTAACCGCCAACGTTATTATGTGGTGACATGGAGCTGGCTCTGTGCAGATGTTTAGCAATGTAGTACATCCCGTTTTCTTTTCATTCAGGCTTCCACCCTGACACTCATTAAGTCAAAGTAATTAGAGGCTTGTGTCAGCGGCACTTCCATATTGACTAGTACACTGTAATCTAGGGAGAGTTCATTTCTCAATACATGATGATCTGCCACACACAAAGCGGCCATCTCAAAAACGTTCATGCGTGCACAGACACCGCCAATACACACACACACACACACACATACCCGTGTCTGGTTTCTGTCCACATGTGCAATCAAGAGCGTTGGCCACTGAGACACTGCAGCCATTCTGTCTTCCAAACACAAACCCCCCTCACTGGGGAAGCATAGACAGCACTCTTCCTCCAAAAGCAACCTGTGTGGTGAGGGTCCCAAAGAAGTAGAGCATTAAACACACAGAGTCCACATCACTGAAGACCTCACTTGGTCCCTGAACACATCCCACCATGATGAAGAAAGCCCAGCAGAGGCTCTTCTTCCTGAGCAAGCTCAAACAAGCTGGTAAACGTCTACAGAAGCGTGATTGAGACCATGCTCTGTCAGTGCTTTACTGTGTGGTTAGAACAGCAGAGGATTGTGGGAGTTACCCTCCCTGACCTGAACACGGTGCATGCCGGTCGCCCCCAGAAGAAGGCCAGCAACATCTGCAAAGACATCACACACGCGGGTCGCTCTCTGTTTGTTCCCCCATCGTCAGGAAAGAGATAGAGGACTAACTATCAAAACCCGGACTAACAAGCCGAGGAACAGCTGTTTCTCCAGAGCGGTTTCCTCCATCATTCGTAATATTAAGGCGAGACATTTTCATTCTTGTTCATGCTCAGGTCAGTTTTGAGATTTTTCTTCTATCACACATCTTCTTTCAGACTAGAGGAAAGAAAACACACAAAAAACACAGCTGGGTGTTCATTTTACTACATTGTATATTTGTGTCTGTAAGTTTCTCCTTAATCCACCGAAAGTTACCATTAGACGAGGACTTATTTTAATATTCAAACATAATTGTATCTATTCTTCTTACTGTTTTACTACTGTTTATTGTTATTTGTTATTTTATTTATATTACTTTTTTTTACTATGTGTCTCTATTGTATTCAAGGCTGCTGTATATCCACTGAGGGACTAATAAAGGATTATCTTATCTTATCTTATAACCTTTCAGAAATGATATCTATTAGTTAAAATGTTTGCCTTCTTCAGCTGCAGTGTCTCACCTTTAATTATTAACAATGGATCAAGGGATTATGTGTCAAGTGAAAGGTGTACCTCAGGGTACTAATACGTGCCTCCTGTTCTTCTCAGCTCATTGTTTGTGTCTGCTCTCATTGGACTGGTGGTGACTTCTAGTGTCTACAAGAGTCGTATGCGTGACACAATAATTAAGCTTTCATTAATTCATTCTGTTGCTGCCCAAACAAGAAAGCCTGGAATACCTGGTTCAAAGCGGAATCTGGGGCCGTTAGCTTGTGGTGTGAAAGCAAAGTAGAGTAATTACAGGGTTGTGTAGTAGCAGATAAGTGGTTTTAATATTGCAGCGCAAACATCTGACACTGATCAACTGCTAATGTTTGAAACGCTTGCCAATACAAATGCTGTTGAAATAATTATCTTACAGTCATCAAGTAAGGTGTTACCGGGTTTCTTTTGGATCTTTTCGTACATAACAACATATGGAAAAAACATTTTTAAATTACGGTAACACAGAAAATGGATGCGCACCTGAAAAGCTTCAGTGGTTGATTGGTCACGTAGTGGAGCACGCCTACAGTTAGCTTTATGTTACATACTGTACTATCCTGTACTATAGTGTATTTTAATTGTATACAGTACAGTTTGTATTTGTACTGGAACTTGAAAAGCGGGCGCATTTTCGCGGACCGGCCTTCACGGTGTGTGCGAAAAATATGACCTAATAAATATGACGTAATACGACCGGCATAAAGACAGTTATAAAGTGCATGAAGATACAACTCAGCATGACGCTGCATTAGTGGAGCCCTGAGCTTGTTTCTCTGCTACGAGCCGGTCCCGTCTCGGGGTGACGGGAGAAAAAGGCCGAGCCCCGACGTGTGTTGTTTATGTCCAGTCTACTGACTCTACTCCGTAACTTAAACCTTTATGTCACTCTGTCACTTCATTAAAACCCGCTTCACAAAGACAGGATGTTGAAATGGAGGCAGGGTTTCAGAGCTTTTTTGGCGATCTCAGTATACTCTGCCTTGATTTTAATCCAGAACACCGAGTTGAAACAGACTTTTAAATTTCACTTTTGGGGTAACATATCACAGAACCTCGTAATCTCTTGACATGTGTCAAGAGGTTACGTTTGAGGCTACGCACAGACGGATGTATCCGGTCTTTTTTCAAAATAAAACATTTTTCCGCCTTTTTTTTTCTTTATAAATTCTTTCTCTGATTGCCGGTACCAAGGGGCCCACAGACCGGTACCGGCCCGCGGCCCGGGGGTTGGGGACCGCTGCTCTAATGCAATTAGTGGGCTTAAGTCAGTAGATTTCATATGATGACATTATTGATGATTTTGCATCAAGGAAGGCCAGAAAGGTTAAGTTTTAGTTTTAGTTTTGGTTTGTGTTTTCTGTTCTTAGTGCAATAGTGTAATAATTATTTTTTCTTTAGTGTGTTTTTACATGTGTGTTTATTTATTCTATATTGTATTTGTATATTATTCTTAATATTTTATATTATTGTATCTCTGCTCTTGTTCATTTTTTTCTATATCTGATTGTATATATTGTAGCGACCCTGGGTCAGGAAAGCTACGAGACGTAGATGGCTTATAGGGTGTTTATTAAGAGAACATAGAACAGGCTACTGTTGGCCGTAGCCTACGCCAAAACAACAGCAAAAACCCCGTGAAAGCCTCTCAACCAGCTTCACGTCTGCTCCGGGTCATAGACTCTGCTCCCGAACGGCTCGTAACACAACACCACACAACAACATCCTCGCTCTCCAATCACAGACACGCTTCACAGCTACCAGCTCATGAGACGTTCACTTACATCCTGAACATAACATTTATAACACAACATTTCCCTCAGTCCGTTACAATATATATTTGGCACTTTTATGCAGAATTGTGTGCATTGATTCTCTTAAGTGTGTTATTCAAATGTTCTATTGAAGGATTTGTGCAATTGAGAAATGTACGTTTATAAGTTTATTAAAAAAAAATCCCGGTGGGGGATAGGGGCGCTCGGAGGCTGTCTCGCCGGGGCGTAATTACATGTAGAACCGCCACTGATAATAGCAATGCTGTTTTCATCTGTTAACTGCTATTAAGAGAACATATGATGTAATGCTGTAAATGACTTCCTCAACCTTGTGACTGCCAGTTTTTCCTGATCCGATGTGGGGTCCCGTGACAGGGATGTTATGTGTAAAGCCCTCCGAGGCAAACTTGTATTTGTGATGTTGGCCTATATACAATAACCTGAATTGAATTGAATGACTGCATACTTCCAGCTATTGGTAATTGTGCAACAAGTCAGTGTGAAGACTAAGTACGTGATGCATCGTGCATCAGATATCTCTCAATAGTTCATGTAAACCAAACCAAGAGGGAATGTTGGAGGGGTTAATATATCAGTGTTCCAGTGTCTAGTTGCTCTACTGAATGAATGTTGGTTTAACGTTCTCAAACATTCAAATACTGAACGTGCATATTTGAACGCATATGCATATTGTGAGACTATCATCAATACAGAAATAATCATTTTGCATGTTCTCTTAGCTTCCATTCTAGATGAATGTTTCTTCTATTGTCAGGCTTACCATAAAGAGGCATTTTGGTATTACATTTCCATGAAGCTGAACTTACCATCTCCTGCCTTTAAGTTACCAGTATGGATAAAACCAACCCTGCCTCCTACAAAATGACTTTCCCTAGCCACTACACTGAATCATCAATTACGTTTTGAGGAAAACTAATTCTCCTGGATCACAGTCGCAGGTTGGACCCACGGTGACACAGGTCCTTTAAATGTTCTGGAAAGTTCCATAAACAGCTTTATCCTTAATTTTAACTCATGAAGTCCCTGAGTGACGCCTACTGAACATCTTGGTGGGTCATGTGATTTTGTGTTCCCATAACAACCTTTCCAAGATGTCTGCTCCAGGTTGTGACAGATCTGAAGGAAATGCTTAATTTAATAAAGCTTGTTTTTTGTTGTTAAAGGTAAGATTCGCCCATTTAAGAATTATAATGCTTACATAACATTTCCTTTAATGTATTGAACCTGTTGTGAGCACATTTCTTGAAGAAACTGATCAGATAAAAATCATTGTGCCACATACGTCACGTCGGGAATTCAACCTAAAAGTTTAACAAAAAACCTGATGTGATATACGAACAATACGAAAAATAATTAGGATCTGCTCTGTTAATTTGGCTGATTCAATTATATTTAGCTAACATATTTTATATTGTTCAATCCAAAGTATATTAAAACAAATATAAACCCCCAAAGCATGTTATATTAATTAAATTATTAATAATAAAAATGCACCATTAACACCCAATGTGACAAATATTTAACATTTCAAATATTTGAAACTATTTTGAAAATAATATCAGAAATGTGTTCTATGTGGTCTATTTAATCTGTATTATGTCCCCCATCATTTTCCTTGAAGGAGATATTGGTCCGGGTTCTTATGGGTTAAACACATAGCTAACAATGTAAGGAGAAACAAAACAGACTTGGTTATGTTTTGGCAACAAAAGTAAATTGTTATGTTCAGTAAAACATCAGGAGTTTGCTTAAAATAGGTATGTTTGTTTGTTCAAGATAAAGAAAAGATAAATGTTTATTAATAACAGATTATATATTGACAGGTTTATGGATCAGCAATACTACAATTCATCCTGTGCATAGCATGAATTTCAGAATTAGGCAGAACTCCAATAATTGAGGCATTTTACTAAAAACTCAAAATGTCAACCTCACAATGACTGATTAGGAAATGTCAGGTGATCACCAAAGTCGACAGGGTCCATCCTGTGAGGACCATGAATGCCTGTACGAAACGTGCATGCGTTGCCAAAACCAGCCTCAGCCCTCACAGTGACAGGTCTCGTAAGCTTCCTGGGGGAATGGCATCAACTCTTCATGCAGGTGTTGTCACTCTGTCATCACATTAACATTCCTGTGTAAGACTTGTGTCAAGAAGCGGAAATAACCAAACAAAGAAGAAGAGAGAGCTCTACAGACACACGTGGGAACACACAAGGGCCTGTAATGGAAGTGGAACAAAGTCAAGTAGCATTCCTGCCAGATAGGATTCATATGATTTTAGAGAAGGTAGAGCCAAAAGAACACATATGATTCATTTGCGTTATAGGATTATTAAGCCAAACAATAACACTGTCATGAGGTCAAATGTCTTATTTCTGGACGCTTTCTCTGGAAACCATGAACGACTGCGCAAAATACTTGGGCTGCCCACATGGTGTCATGCTGTCTACCTGTGGCTCCTCATGAACTCATTCAGAGAGGAAAGAAGTAGGACGAGCAAACAAATGGGGGCGCATTTTCGCGGACCGGCCTTCACGGTGTGGGCAAAAAATATGACGTAATAAATATGACGTAATAAATATGACGTAATAAATATGACGTAATACGACTGGCATAAAGACAATTATAAAGTGCATAAAGATACAACTCACCATGACGCTGCATTAGTGGAGCCCTGAGCTTGTTTCTCTGCTACGAGCCGGTCCCGTCTCGGGGTGACCAGAGAAAAAGGCCGAGCCCCGACGTGTGTTGTTTATGTCCAGTCTACTGACTCTACTCCGTAACTTAAACCTTTATGTGCACTCTGTAACTTCATTAAAACCCGCTTCACAAAGACAGGATGTTGAAATGGAGGCAGGGTTTCAGAGCTTTTTTGGCGATCTCAGTATACTCTGCCTTGATTTTAATCCAGAACACCGAGTTGAAACAGACTTTTAAATTTCACTTTTGGGGTAACTATCACAGAACCTCGTAATCTCTTGACATGTGTCAAGAGGTTACGTTTGAGGCTACGCACATACGGATGTATCCGGTCTTTTTTCAAAATAAAACATTTTTCCGCCTTTTTTTCTTTATAAATTCTTTCTCTGAGGGCCGGTACCAAGGGGCCCACAGACCGGTACCGGCCCGCGGCCCGGGGGTTGGGGACCGCTGCTCTAATGCAATTAGTGGGCTTAAGTCAGTAGATTTCATATGATGACATTATTGATGATTTTGCATCAAGGAAGGCCAGAAAGGTTAAGTTTTAGTTTTAGTTTTGGTTTGTGTTTTCTGTTCTTAGTGCAATAGTGTAATAATTATTTTTTCTTTAGTGTGTTTTTACATGTGTGTTTATTTATTCTATATTATATTTGTATATTATTCTTAATATTTTATATTATTGTATCTCTGCTCTTGTTAATTTTTTTCTAAATCTGATTGTATATATATATATTTGACACTTTTATGCAGAATTGTGTGCATTGATTCTCTTAAGTGTGTTATTCAAATGTTCTATTGAAGGATTTGTGCAATTGAGAAATGTAAGTTTATAAGTTTATTAAAAAAAAATCCCGGTGGGGGGCGCTCGGAGGCTGTCTCGCCCGGGGCGTGATTACATGTAGAACCGCCACTGTGTAGACAAAACACTTTAGTATTACACCTGATGATGAACTTCAAACATGTCACAGTATTCTGTTCATCTCCAAAGTAGTGCCTACTTTATTATGGGCACAGGGCTCTCAAGTTTTTAAGACAGGTAAGAGTGACATCTCTCTCTTTCTCTCTCTCTCTCTCTCTCTCTCTCTCTCTCTTTCTCTCTCTCTCTCTCTCTCTCTCTTACTCTCTCTCTCTCTATCTCTCTCTATCTCTCTCACTTTTTATTACCTGATGTCCTTTTATCCAGCGACTCTTTATCAAGCTGATTCTGATCAGCTGGGAAGAGAAATAACACATTGTTGGTGTGAGTTCATCCTGCTACGAATCACACAGGCATCGTAGCGTCCGGGAGAAATGTCACCTAGGGCACTGTAGACTTTTTATTACGTATGTTTCAGGACAAAATGCGACTTTCTTGACTTTTAATTGACAAACATATATGAAATTCCCCAAAGAACACCGATGCGTACAGCTTGTGTACATGCCATTGGAAAAAACGTTTTAGATTTAGTAAAAGATACTTTGAGTTCAAATAACTATGTTGTTCTGCAACTGGCGATAGTTATGTCTATTCACCAAGCTGTTGACTTGGTTTCACACGGGACAAGAACAGTGGTCTCCCTTCCTCTCTAAGATACTGGAGAAGGTAGTTGCAAATCAGTTGTGTGACTTTTTACATAACAATAGCTTATTTGAGGAGTTTCAGTAAGGCTTTAGAAAGCATCATAGCACAGCGACAGCACTAGTGACAATTACTAATGACCTTCTAGTTGCATCAGATAGGGGACTTGTCTCTGTACTTGTCTTGTTAGACCTTAGTGCAGCGTTCGACACCATTGACCGTGACATCTTATTACAGAGACTAGACCAGTCGATTGGTATTAAAGGTACAACACTAAGCTGGTTTAAGTCGTATTTATCAGATCGATCTCAGTTTGTATTTGTAAACGATGAGGCCTCGATGACCATCGGCGTTCGTCATGGAGTTCCACAAGGTTCTGTGCTTGGACCAATTTTATTCACCTTATATGTGCTTTCTTTAGGCAATATTATCAGAAAACACTCCATAAACTTTCACTGTTATGCCGATGATACTCAACTATATCTGTCGATCAAGCCAGATGGAACCCACCAGGTCACTAAACTTCAAGCATGTCTTAAAGATATCAAACCTTGATGACCTGCAACTTCCTGCTGCTGAACTCGGACAAGACTGAAGTTATTTTACTTGGCCCAGAACACCTTAGAAATCAAGTATCTGATGATATGGTTTCTCTGGATGGCATCGCTCTGGCATCTACCACCACCGTAAGGAATCTCAGAGTTATTTTTGACCAGGACCTGTCCTTTGGCTCCCACATGAAACAGATCTCAAGGACCGCCTTTTTTCACCTACGGAACATTTCAAAGATCCGGCACATCCTGTCTCAAAGCGATGCAGAAACGTTGATCCATGCATTTGTTACTTCAAGACTGGAATACTGTAACTCCTTATTATCAGGCTGCTCTGGTAAGTCCCTTGAGTCTCTCCAGTTGATCCAGAATGCTGCAGCTCGTGTACTAGCGAGGACGTGGAAGAGAGATCACATTACTCATTACTCCTGTACTAGCTGCTCTCCACTGGCTTCCTGTAGAATCGAGAATCATATTTATAATCCTTCTCCTCACCTACAAAGCCTTAACTGGAGATGCACCATCATATCTTAAGGAGCTTATAGTGCCATATTACCCCGTTGCGCTCACTGAATGCAGGGTTACTTGTGGTTCCCATAGTCTTAAAAAGTAGGTTGGGGGCTAGAGCTTTCAGTTATCGGGCTCCTCTTCTGTGGAATCAGCTTCCACTTTCAGTCCGGGGGGCAGGCACGGTCACCTCATTTAAGAGTAGACTTAAGACTTTCCTCTTTGATAGCGCTTATAATTAGGGCTGTTTCAGGCTTATAGTTAGGGCTGTTTCAGGCTTATAGTTAGGGCTGGCTCAGGTTTGCCCTGGTCCAGCCTCTAGATATGCTGCTATAGGCCTAGACTGCTGGGGGACATCTTAGGATACACTGAGCTCCTCCTCTCTTCTTCTCTTCCTCTTTCACTCCTCCTCTCCTCTTCTCCTCTTCTTTCTCTCCTCCTGGATAAATTATTGTCTCTTCAATGCACATTACTAACTCTACTTTCTTTTTCCATGGATTCGTGGCTGCCTGGAACCAGCCCTGCCCCCGGTCCTGCCCCCTGCCATGGATCATGGCTGCCTGAGCCACAAAGTGTTGAAGAATTTATTATAACCCCGTTATACAAGGTGATTTTTTTATATGATCGGTTCCAGGCCCTGCTGATGGAACTGGCCTGGAACCGGTCCTGCCTGCTGCCATGGCCCTGCTGATGGAACCGGCCTGGAACCGGTCCTGCCTGCTGCCATGGCCCTGCTGATGGAACCGGCCTGGAACCGGTCCTGCCTGCTGCCATGGCCCTGCTGATGCTCCCATCCGGGGAGAGGGATCCTCCTCTGTTGCTCTCCCTCAGGTTTCTTCCCTTTTTTCCCTGTGAAAGGGTTTTTAATATCTTTATTGGGGGCGATTTTCCTGATCCGATGTGAGGTCCCGGGACAGGGATGTTATGTGTACAGATTGTAAAGCCCTCCGAGGCAAACTTGTATTTGTGATGTTGGGCGAAATAAAATAAACTGAATTGAATTGAAAATGGAATCCTAGGTGGAAGTAACACACACAAACTGTCTCACTCTTCATGCTGTGTCTGCTCCATGCAATGTGAGATTGCATTCGCGATGCTTTCTTAAGAGGATGCGTTGTTCTCGTATCACATGCACACACCTGCTTTTACGTGTGCCGGTTTTCAGAATAGTTCCAAGTTTAATGCCATAACATCGAGTACATTTTTTAGGACCGTTAACTTCAAAATGTAGTCCGATATTCTCTGTTTTTAGACTCCACTGAGTACTCCTTAGGGAAATAGCTGTCTCTTTGGCTGCTAAATACTCTTCTATGTTCATCAGCTCTAACTGTGTATGTCTACTTTTTGCTGCTGAGCAGACAGACTGTGTCTACGGTTTCTGACCCAGTCAACGTCTTTTTAAATAGACTAATGTGCCTAAATTGTCTCAGTAACAGTGGCTTTTTATTGCTGTTTTTCTGAAAGCAGTTTTTCTGAAAGCAGTTTTCTGAAAGCAGTTTTTCTGAAAGCAGTTTTGAGTTGTGGACCAGACAGCTAAACACTGAGCGGAAATTCTCTCTCGCCAAGAAGAGCTGCAGGTTCAGTTCATAATTCTCTGTAGGTTTATTACAACGGGCTACCTTTTCACATCGTCTTTGATACATAGCTAGTATGCCCGATGCTGGCAAGGCTGTAAACAAACGAAAGAATGAAAACCATCTCACTGCAAACCAGATCAGATGGGCAGACCTGTGGGAGGGATTTTTCATCTGGAAGGATATATGTGTATAAAATTGATATATTGGTTAAAGCTTCTCTTTCAAATGTTGCAATATAAGTGCATTTTCATGGGTGGACAACAACAAAAAACAGCTTTATTGGTCAACTAGACACAGTTGCATTGCACAGTCATCAAATCTACAGAATACCATGGTCTTATTCATCTGAAATGTTGCCGTCAACCAGCCAGAAAGAACACATCTGTGTAACCAATTTACACAAAGTTTGGTGTAGTGGGACAATGGTACACTTTACACACACATAGTAGTGCTGACCTCATGTGTGAGCCCTGTATCTGTACATAATGCTGCAGCAGCAGTCCACAGTGAATTGAGAGAGGACATAAACAACATCAAGTGAAACAAAACGCTGGGATAAATCTAGGCCGAGCCTTTCCCACAGGAGCCTGCTGAGAAGGATATCATTCAACAAAGTACAGACAACGCTCAACTGCACACCACTTACTGTGTTCCTCCAGTATGTTCAATATACTGCACTCATAAGGAGTGCTTAACAACGGTGTTGTCTGTTAAAAAAAGACTTTCAAATTTGCAAAGTACTGCCTTGGGCTGTGTAAAATCTATTTTGGATTTACTCCTGGCCCGATTTTCACCCATTCAATTTTGGAGCCAATTGAAATTAAAGTTGGATACACAAATGATTTTTCACTTCAACGTCCTTGGTGAAGGCCTGAGCTCTCTGAGATCCCTTCTGGTTTTGACTATTTCAAATTTAGATCTCTTGTCTTGCCTGCTGAAGAGGAGATGCCTCATGGTAGAGTTTCACAAACATCTCATTATTCCCCACTACCAATGAAAATGGAAGGGAGTAAAATAGAGGAGGTAAATATTAACAACACACAGTTCTTCATAATTGTTTTTTATTGTGAGTAAATATAGTTATTTAAACATCATTTAAACATTTTCTGAATGTGCTCTTTTGATTTAAAGTATACATTCCCAACGCCAAAAAAAATAATTGTATAATGACTACAGCAAGTTTCATGAAGCCTTTAGGTATTATGTATAATATTAACAATGGTACAAAATGATGTAAAACTGCAGTTTTCAGTAAAAAAAAAAAAACCTTTCAATGTGATTTTGAAGCACCCCCAAACCTGTTCATCCAGTTTCTTTTACTCACTGTAAAAATTAAGAATTAAATAATGATTGGTGATACACGTGGCAACATAGTACTGCTTCAAGCACTGTGTAGCAAGGATAAACTGGCGATGAACGTTGGTCAGTCTCTGGAATTGGTTCCTTCTTGCCAGATTGATAATGAAGATTCCTGTGGTCACCAGAGGTTGAATGCTACAGATTTTGTCCTTTGACATTTGTACATAATAAAAACCAACAGGCAGATTGTCATGCAGATTGTTGGAGTACCTGGGGTGTAATGAACATAGTAGCTTCTCTGGCTGCTATTGGGGCTCTAAGGGTTCAGTATGCTTCGACCAAATAGGTTTGACTATTTAAAACATATAACATATAGAAATAGGCCAACTCTGATGTGTTCAAACTCCAAGCCTATCAAGCGTCGGTCTTGGTTTTTAATACCTGCACCCACCCGACCCGACATGAGAGCCAAGCCCGGGCTGCAAACTCTCAACTGAGACAAAGACGGTGTGTGTGATGTGTGTGTTGTGTTATGTGTGGATTCCGCGTCTCCCTCTCTCTCACACACTCCTTCTGCCACTGAAAAGAATGGATAAAAAAGTGTTTTTTTCTCATGACAGTAACACAAGCAATTCTCCACCCAATGAGAATTCGGTGGACCACATTGGTTGACCAACCAGAAAGTGACAGCCCTAGATATTTGGTTGAGTGCCACAAACAGAGTGCACTTGTGTCATATACTCAGAAGAACAGGTTTTGAAGTTGGTCCGGGTAGATGGAGGATATCGTTTTTTTGCCCTATCTCTAGTTTGACAGGATGTTGAATTGTTGTGTTATAACATGGAGGGCTGAGCCCTGGGGGTATGCGCCACAACAGAGCAGGATACATCATTGGAGGGGAAGTTAACCCATACTCATCTGCTTCTATACCGGGGAGAGAAACCCCCTCACTTCAAGTGTTCCTGCAGTTTGCCACTGTACTCCTCTCCTGGTCAGAAGTAGAGCCTCAAATGTAAACATATAAAGCAGGGGTGTCAAACTTGTTGTTAAGGGGCCACATGCTGCCCATTTTGTTAAATCTTAAGTGGGCCGGACCAGTAAAATCATAGCATTAACGCATACATAAGGACAATATTTCTCTATGTTTAAATCATTGGTGAAGGTTTTTGGATGATAAACCCTATTTTAAGGTCTTTCTACAATAAACTCGAAACATAAAGACCAAAAATCTCCTCTGCAGATTCCCTCGCAGTTGGGCAAAATCTTTAGTAATGTCAGTGCTCCAATCAATTGCGACTGTGGCTCAATGGTTAGCTGCCCATCGTACAATCAGAGGTTCAGTGGTTTGAGCCCTGGCTCAGCTATTTATTAATTTTTTCTTCCTGCAATTTTAACAATTATCCCGCGGGCCGGACTGGACCCCCCTGGCGGCCCTGATATAAAGGGATGCATGTTTACGAACACATAGGGAGCAGTGTAATTAGAGTGCAATTACAGTAGTGGAAGTCAGTTATCATCAGCCTCCAGCTATGAGCTCCTAAGACAACATCCTGCCTGTGGTCTTATCTCCGCAGCCGTGAAGGTGGTGAGGGACATTCATGCCTTTACACACACACACACACATACACACACACACGCCTTTTCCGCCCGTGCTGTGTGCTGAAATATTCGGTGCCATGCGATGTGATAGGGATACTTGTCATTGCAGCGAGCACAGAGTGGCAGGATGAAAGATAACCGCATATCCCGGGGGTTACTGCCAGAGTCCTGAACAGAGGAAGGAGAGGCGTGGGAAAAAGAGGGCAGAAGAGGGGAGAGCAGGCCAGAGAGAGGTGTGGGAAGACGAGGGCAAGGATGTTACATTGCTGCAGTACGCATGCCTGACGGCCCACTGATGGTTCCTGCCCACCTGTTCATGCTCCTATGCAAACAATCCTTTTGATCAGCGAAGCCAAGTCTCACAAAGGTCCTGTGAGGGGGTTCAGCAAGATCTACAGGAGGTTTTTTTTAAGAACACATTTCTAGTGTGTACACACACACACACACACACACACACACACACACACACACACACACACACACACACACACACACACACACACACAGTTCAGACGATTCACGAGTGTGGAGAGAAGGGCTGAAACTTGACTGCAGAAAAATTGTGCAAGCATACACCCTAAAAAATGTGACCAATGATTACTGAAGGGTTTTTTAAACTTTGTTTGTCACATTTGGACTTGCACATCTATATAAATAAATTGTTTGTGTACATTACAATGCATGAAATATGATATGAATAATTAATAAGGGATATTATTATGAAGATTGTGTAATTGTATGCATATGAAGGTCACTGTTTTTATTAATGATTAATGTGTGAATGGAGTTGAAAACAACGTTTGCATAGTGCATGTGGATGCCAGGGTACTGTTGTATTAGAACGAAGTGTAGTTCTCTTGTTCACCTGAGGTAGCGGCGCTGAACATTGACTTTTGAGATGATAGAATCTACCCTTTTTCTAGAGAAGAAGAAGAATAGCACCGCCCCTGAAGCTGCAGGCGAATGAATGAGTAAAAAGGCACGAAAAGGTGTGTAAAAATAGAACTAACCAATGGAAGGGCCTTATGTAGCTATGTGAATGTGTGGGATAAACTAACATGCGAGACTGGAAGGGGCTCCTTGAAGGACAGAGGCGGCAGCAAACTGGTTGGACAGACTGTGAATCTGTGAGCAAGAGAGGGCCTCAATTCGAGAATGCATAAGCTGTTTTTGTGATCAACCTTTTATTAAATACTTTTTAATTATACCTCATCGCATTCCGAACTATTACTTCCCATGACCACCTGGGATTTAAAGAATACTCTTCATTACTTAATACAATTATGGCAAGAAAGTGACAATTAATATAATTAATACAAAGTATTGAATAGATTAATTAAATCTAAATAAAAAAAAGTAAGAGCAACAAATGATAAATTATATAGACCAAAAATATTTACTAAATACATATCAATTTCACAAGGAACATGATTCATGTTTACTTAGAATATCATCAAAAGTAATTTACATGTATTGCATATTTGGGTGAAATTGATCTACATTTACTGAATATTTGGATGACATTGAGTCATATATATTAATTATCTGAGTGAAATTGAGTTGGATTTACTAAATGCAATAAATGATATCAACTCACTCTTTAGCTTGCCTAATTCAACACATTCCCACTAATAATCTGAAATTAAATTTAAGTTTGAATTGGTATCACAGGACAATACATCTATTCAATAATATTACTTGTCACTTCTTCTATGTCTTCTATGCCATCTTGGCATCCAGTAAACTTAACTTAAGCCAGCAAATCATCATACATACAAAGTACAGCAGGTAAACATTTATTTGTGCAAATTTGTTACATTTATCTTATATTCTTCATGTGCAAATACACAATTTGCAATCCTGGTGTACACAGACATGAACAGCTGCTACCATGGCAGTCTCCTTAAATGAGTATGGTTTATATATTGAACAACCACCTGCAGCAACTCAGTTGAAGAGGCAAACTACACTTCTCACTGGGATCCTTAAAAAAAGAATAAACTCAAGCATTGAACGGGTTGAACTTAACCACAGATGAGAGTTCGAACAGTGAGCTAACATTTGAATTGTGAATCAACAGGGTCCATTCTATTAAGCAAGCAGTTGGTTCTTGAGGCTGTTTACTTTCGGGGACAGCTTTGAACAGTTCAGGGCCCTGTTTCTCGTACCTGGCTAAACAAAGTCAAGCAAATGTCCTAATCTCCAGCTTAAATTAGCGAGATGATTGACATCAGGCTATCTGGGTTTCTTCACAGCTGATCCGCGCTGAAACGTCTCGTTAATTCTAACCAGACGTCAGTCATCTGGATAAATGCGCCGCTCCTCTTCAGAAGGGATAATAATGGAGCACTGACACCACCATGTTCTAACAGTACAATGGACAATAAACTCAGAGGAACCTCTTTTTATTTCTCTACTGAGAAGCAGGAGATGATCATGAAGGCATATGAGGAAGTCAAAGTCATTCACAGCAAACGCGTTGCGAATATTCCAACGTTTTTGCAACATTGTTGCCGTGAACGCAACTTTAACTCCGCCCCCGCTGCGAGACATAAGCGTCTAAATATATCAGACAAGTTAAATGCATCAGTGTTGAGAAAATGTATCAGCTAACTTTAAGTGCTTCATCACCCAAATCAATCAGATTATATTTACGAATAAATATACACTTATGAGAATATATGTACTGTATGCACGTATGAATCATGTACTATATATGTGTATATGAATTTGAATATGTATGGGCGGATCAGTATGTATGTATTATTCATAATCAGAAATTCAATCAATTGAAGCAGTGAAAATAAATGATGTGTGATTCTCTGTATTCTCATCACGATCACCTTAATCATGTTCTACTATAATGATATGTATGGTGTACTAATAGCACTGTCATATAATTATGAGTGCTTTCAACACATCCATAAGTTTCTTAAGAGCTAAATAAATTTAAGAGCATGCAGCGGCTGATAGTCTGTGTCTGAGACTAACTGATATGAATGTGTTCAGAACATTTCTGACCACATCCAAACATCTTAACTGTACTGGTCTGACATACATATTGTAATAAGTCAAACACAACGTACTGTTACAGTTAAGATGTTTGGATGTGGTCAGAAATGTTCTGAACACATTCATATCAGTTAGTATTTTGAAAACCGGATGTTGGGTCCCGTGACTCCTTCCGCCCGTTTGAATATTTTTCAAGTCAGATTCTGAACTTGATGTGACCACAGAGATCCGAGTGTCTGCTGATGATCGCAGTGGTTTACTGCACTAGATGGAGTTTATCACACACTTTGGGCTGCATTCACAAACAACCCGACTCAGAGAAGACCGGAGCCGGCGCGAAGGAGGCTGTTACCGACGGCCTGACGGCGGCGAGCAAGCGTCTGAACACCGAGCCCCGGTGCAAGCGTCTGAAGACTGGCCTAACAACGGCGGGCAAACGGTCTTCGCCTCCCGGTGCGACCGACTCTCGGGCTCCCGATGCGGCCGGCCCGGCCCGGGCCGGCCGGCTGTCACTGGCCTCACCCCACCCCTCTTTTCTTTTTTCTCTGCAGAGTTTAAAAATTAAAATATGCTTAAATAAAGCAAGAAAACAATAACACAAACACACGATTATAAACGTATTTGTAATACGTCAAACACAAACATAAAAAAAATAAAACAAAAATATGTGTATAATCAACATACGTGTTTAATCAACGTATGTGTAATACGTCAAACACAAACATAATCAGGGAGGAGATACGTTTCTGATCAAACGTAATTGGGAATGCGTATTAGTTCTGGGGGAACGTAATTTTTAGGAGACAGGGTTGGCAGATGAAGTATACAAAATCTATAGCATTGTAACATATTATGTATAAAGTTAAATGTGTATTACTGTTGTTGTAAACAGTCTCTCTGGCAGCTCAAAGTCTGCACCGTGCTCTAAATTACTGACCTCAAAGCAGCATTCACAAAGGCAGCTCAGTGTAACGTCAACTATCAGAACAGCGGAGACCACTCATTGAAACTATACTCCGATAAAGAAAACAGAACCATGGCGATGTGAATATCCTGCTGCGGCCTCTCAGTACCATGAACGGAGACGTGCGACTGCGTGACTACCAATGACGGTGAACTTGGGATAGTCAGCACGACACCTGCCACAGCGTGCACAAAACACAGTAACAGCCTAGAGCTGAATATAAAGTCAGATAAAAAATTAAAAAAGAGGAAATTGCACTCTTTTAACACACTGCTTTTACACTGCTTTTAACAGCATCTTAGGTTAACGTTGCTTGCCAAAAAGAAATGCAGTGATGTGCATACAACTTGTATGCCTCATTACTGACCTTTGGGAGCAAGAATGTCTGTTCCTACATTTACATTAACCTTAATGCACTGTAACTCTAAGTTCTGCTGCTTTTTCACTAGCTCGTTAGGTTAGCTTGTTACGGTGGGGGAAGGGTGGAAACCACAAAACTCGGTCTGAGAACAGGAAAGTTTGCGACAGTAGATGGCCTGGTATCTCAAAAGGGCATAATAGACGGGATAACATTATAAATGAGGAAAGCCATGAATTTACATTTTTTTCAGTCCTTGCAATGTTTTAACCAGCTCAAAGACAAGTGTTTTGCAATGAATGAGCAATGCTCTCAAATTCAAAAACCTCGCCTTAATAAAGATAGAAACTCCATACAAATCGGCAGACAGATGGAGGAGGATTTACCATCAGGTAGTTACTGTAATAACATTAGATATAAAGAATAGCCCAATGATTGATTTGGTGAAACCATAAAACTCACTGATTATATTGGATCAACACTATTTTAGCAATAATTCCAATATATCTCGCCTTGATTATGGTCACATTTTAGTAATTAATGTTACACAACAGCATTTGAGGGAGGGAGCTTGGAGTCGAGCCGCTGCTCCTTCGTGTCGAAAGGAGTCAGCTGAGGTGGTTCAGCATTTAGTCAGGATGCCTCCTGGACGCCTCCCATTAGAGGTTTTCCAGGCACGTCCAACTGGTAGGAGACCCCGGG
Source organism: Taurulus bubalis (assembly GCF_910589615.1). Lineage (NCBI taxonomy): Eukaryota > Metazoa > Chordata > Actinopteri > Perciformes > Cottidae > Taurulus > Taurulus bubalis. The sequence goes on from NC_136600.1 coordinate 2,414,837, forward strand.
GAAGACCGAGGACACGCTGGAGGGATTATATATCCCGGCTGACCAGGGAATGCCTCGAGATCCCCCAGAATGAGCTGGAAAGTGTTGCGGGTGAGCCTGCTGGGCCTGCTGCCACTGCGACCCGACCCGGATAAGTGGCTGATAATGGATGGATGGATGGATAACAGCATTTGCACCACAACGTGTTTCAAGAATAAAAAGAAAAAAATAAAGTTGGAAAAGAAGCTATGATAAAGCAGATAAAAAAGCATAATATTGAGGTACAACAGACGAGTCAAATGTGTGTACAGGTCTGTATACTATACTAATAGCAGTACGTAGCACAATTGTGCTTCAGCGTGGCGATTTCTGCACATGGATTTATCAAAATATTAGTCCTATAAATATCATTCCTGCTGCCATCAGATACTGCAGGGATTTCATGAAATGAAAAAGAAGCTATTCATACAATTGAAAACAAAGGCATTTCAGTTGAGTCAGTCAGCTATTTGAAAAATTAAAACCAGCGAGAGGCCGTGTGCAGCTGAAGACTTGGCAACTCGCATGCAACAGTTCTGATTTGACTTTACAAAGGAGAGAACTTTGACTGTCTGATGATGAAAGCCTAAGAACACAGTGATCATGGAAAGTTCCAGCGGTCACCGGACCTAGCCCTGGCTGTTCTAGTGTTTAAAATGTCAGATTGCAGCACCGTGAAGCTCTAGTGTCTGATCTCACTTCCACCCACAATCCCTATTATTCCTCGTGCTCCATATATCCACAGTGAGGACAGCCGTTGTAAATGCTGGGCTGTAACCTGAGTCTGGGCAGCTGCACTCAGCTCGGTAGGGAAATGGAGGCCTTTTTTTTAACAGATCACTGCTCCAGTCTGAGGAGGAGAGAGGGACAAGGAGGGGTACAAATAGCGTGCAATACTCCTGCATCATAGGTATATATATATATATATATATATATATATATATATATATATATATATATATATATATATATATATATATTTATGGAAGATGGTGATAGAGAAATGTATGTACCAAAACGCTCATTTGAAAAGTTGTATTTCACTGACTTGACACTGTTTCTCACTGTGTGCTGCATTTGTGGATTGTTTGAGGGATCTTTTACATTAAGTAAATGTAAAATGTTTTAGCAGCCTGGGGGCGGCTTTTTGTAATTGTTTTCAATGAGAGCTGCTTATGTGATGCTGAGCTTGTTTTCTGTGGATCAAACCAGCTACCTCGTGGTTACTGGACAACCACTCATCCCCCTAGACTACAGTATATGACAATACCAACCTTAGCTATCATGATGTGAACAGAAAGCAGCAGGCCCGGAGGAAAATGATCGCTTCTTGAGATGTCATGTTCTGTAAATTGATTTCATTCATATTTAAACTGTATAATTAACTTTTAGCACACAATAGTGTACAGTTCATGGTTTGTGTAAGCTAATGATACAGATTCAGTGGTTGCCTACCAATGATTGAAAATTTAAAATAGAAGATGCAGCAATAAAAAAGAAAATGCTGATAGGGCATCTCCAACAACAAGGCCTCAAGAAGATACAAACCAGAGAATGGGAGTGTGACTGCTCAGCAAGGTTCCACGCAGAAGTGAAGGTTTGATTATTAGCTTCCCACATACAGGTTCATTTGTCACAGCAGATTGTGTATGGTGAGCTCTAGTCACTTGGGTACACTCTGGCAAGCGGAGGCCCTTTGAACTAAGCAGAGAAAGGAAGAAGGGTGGTGGATGTCGGAAGGTATTATCATTATTACAGAGGAGGGAACAGGGCAGTGGGGTGGAATAAAGAAGGGGTGAAGAAGAGGACAGAGCGTATCAGATCACAGGGCTTCCTCCAGCAGGAGATGACCTGTCTAAAAAGCCACTCATTTGAGCTCAGGCACAGGGCCTCCACTCTGCTCTGGTGAGAGCCAGCTATTGTCAGTGGCTGAGTCCAACACCTGTTCATTCAGGCTGCAGAGCGGAAGACCGACATCAACAGACAAGCACAGACTAGACTGCTGTCAGGCATCGCTTACTAATAGAAGGGTGCAGTGCTGAGGTCGTCACACTCTGTTTAACTCTACTCTCCTTCCTCTTTTTAATACTGCTTATTTTCTGTCTGCACAGCCACTAATGATAATGGAAGTGCAAACCCAGCATGCACCCATGGACTGTCAGTACCTCCCCTGGAAAACATTGCCTATTTTCTTGCACTGACTGCACTGACACTGGCATCAAAGGTGAATGCAGAGGAAGACATAACATGAAGAGAACCACCTCTGGGTTGGTCTCTGCAGATGAAGCCGGTGGAGGTTTGGAAGGAGTTGTGAAGAGTGTTAAAAGACATCGGGCCTGGTGCTAGAAGCACTCGTGTGAGCAGATTCCTTCTTCAGTGGCCTGGATGAGTGATTTGAGAGAACTTGCCACTATCACCAGTTTTCTCTTATTTAGAAGTCACAAACAGTATTTTTCGAGTGGTCCAGACCTGTTGTACGAGTCGTGTGCAATTAGTCTGCTCAAATCCAGGACAACATTTTTCACTAATGCGTGGCGTATTTCATCACTTTGAAGCAATTTTGAGCCTGAAAACCCCAATATTAATTACGCCTTATAATTATGTTGAGAATATACATTTGACACTTTAATAACAGACTTATTTTAGCGTACTTTTAATTTGTTTATTCTATCAAAAATGGTCACATTATATTTTTAAATAATGACTTGTACCAATGCACTATGTCTATTGTTATGCACAAATCACTAAGCCAAATTAATGATGTGCAAAAGTACTTGGCAATTAAACGGTTTTCATTATCTTGTTTGACACTGCAATTCAAATCATGGGCAGTATAATTATATATGTATTAATTTAAGGATATCACCATTCATTTAAATTGGCTATTGTTTGACAATATCAATATGAACATTTCAAACAATTTGTCCCCTCCTGTTGCAGTGGCATTTCTGTGACGTCTTTTATATGGAAACACTTCTTTATTTCAGAAGACCCTTGGCTGACACGACACATGTTATTTGTCCCCATTCCTTGACTTTAGCAGGTCTCTTAATTCTGCAGCTGAAGCTGTTAACAAGTATACAAGTATAGAAGTATAGAAGTATTACACGGGTGTTAATTCAACTAATTTGCCATTCTCGTGAACACTTGCTCATTTCCTCACATGTGCCATTCATCATGTTTAATGGTCATTTACACAGTTATCTGAACTGGTATGTAAGACTGAAAGAGAAAGAATGACCAAACGTTTTTTTGCATGAGGTCCAATGGGCCTTGTGCATAGAAATGTTCTTACTTTGCACACAATATAACTGCACAACTGCACTGCGCAAAATCACCGCCGGATTCATGACAATTTAGTTTTCACCACTGATTCTTCATTATAGAGGTTGTTGCTGTGAAGAGAGAGCAGCACGGCCCCTAAAGCAAAAAATAAATCAACTGCTGAAGAAACTGAGATGATAGATTCTGAGTTGGAAGGCAGAGAAGGAGCACTTTTCCAAAGTGTTTCTCCGGGAGTCACAATGATTACAAAATTGCGGCTTGGATACAATAATGGAGGTGGAGAATGTTTCCTCCCCTGAGATACAAACTGTGGCTCAGGTAAACAAAAAGGTTGTTGCAGATAAAAATGAATAATAGACCAGAAAAAAAGAAGGAAACCTGACCTGTCAGCCAAACATCCTTATATAGGATATAAGGATGGGATATATGTGGGATGTGTGACCTTCATCATTCTGTATCAGAACATGTGCAATATGAGAAAATATTGATGAACATCCCGCATTTTTATTTTTTGATTGTAGAGCGTAACATTTTGATGTGTTATAAAGAGTGTGATGTTAATCCTATCCACCCTTTTGGTTACACAGGATTCCACTGCTCTAAAGGTGGGAAGACATCCGGCAATGGGGCGTGAGGAAGAAGAATGCTGGCAAGCAAACATCAATGTTAACAATGCTGCAATAAAACTGTCGTGAAAATCAGCCTGTTCCTGGTTTATTGAGTCAGCGCCGCAGCATGCAGTGTTCCTGTGCAGTCGAGCCCGGCTGCACCTTTACTGATCCAGAGATAGCGGAGGCTGGACGATGTCAGACGATCAGATATGCTGTCTGGAACTCAGACGCCGACGGAGACGGACGTCTGAAGTCTCCGGCCCCTCGCTCCCCTGCAGGGCTATTGACACGGCTCCATTGACCTCTGACAAAGACAACCTCAGCTCTGTGTGGAAGGAGGATGTCATCAGCTTACAAGGAAAACAGGCGCTAGATGAGGCTCAGCAGACACGTCTGTTTGCTGTCACACAAACGCGAAATATAGCCTATAAATGGACTTTAATGATACAAATACATGTTTCTTTTTGGTTTATGACTGGCCTTTGTAAGCTCCTTTTGTGTTTGTATCTCATTTCTGTCTGAATGGTTGATGTCACTTATTTGCTTGTATTATTGACCATATTTCCTCTCTGTAATTAAGGTCTATTCCATCATGCCCCCTCCCGTCTGCAGCTCACAGGTGTTCAGGACAGCGGCGAGAGTGCCGTGGCACCAGGGAGCCGAGTCAGGACGGGAGACGGCACATTTTAGAAGTGCTACACACACCTCTCCAGCTGCTGAACTAGAAGACGACCAGCGGTGTTATATTTGTGGGGATCTGATAGAAAAATTTACTCGACACTGGTCGTAAAATCATTAATCAGGACATTTATTCTTTCCAAAGAAGGAACAGTCAGAAATGCAACGTAATGCTTAACAAATCGCATATCCTAGACTGCTCTCCGAACGAGCGGAGAGTAACCTCTTAAATACATTAATCACACAATCACAGAAGCCCTCATGACGTCTTGCACTGATCGTGAACCTTCCTCCCGTCATCCCATAGATATGTTTTAAGCCCTAAGAACAACAATGATGTGTTTTGTCTTCAGTCCGGAACATACAGATATAGCAGATCGCTTGACTCCCAAACTGAGCTTTGTGTAAGGAAAAGTTCACACCAGAGTCATAATTAGGGTAAAGTTCACTCATACGTCACAGGCCATGAAACAGCAAATATGATTAATAAACAAAACATATGATTATGAATGTAACAGTAAAACAGTATATGATTAAGAGTAAATACGTTTTTCTTCCAACAGGATCCATCCACCAAATAGCTAAACTGAAGTAATAAATCAAGACAGAGCTCCCAGTAGCAGAGCTGACTGCTCTGTAGTCTTAAACATATCTCCATTTGATTGTTTGTTTCCTCGTTTTCCCCCTTTTCTTTACAATCCAGGTTTGGACTACTACGTATTATATATAACGCCTAGACCTGACGAGTCCATAACAGATGGCTCTGTCTGGTTGGATTGAATTTAAAATAAGTTACTTTTAAATACATAACTTGTCAAAAGACATACAGTATGCCATAGCTCCATGTGCCCCCCAACAACCATTAGGGGTGGAATCTATAATTGATCTCAACAAAACACTATAACATTATGCCGTCAGGTCGTTTTTATATGTTAAGACTGGCACATTTACAGCTGTTGAACCTGCGTGTCATGACTCAGAGTTTTAGCTCGTTCTCTTTCTGGCTGATAATCTGTTCAAACCAGTCCCATCACATACCAAGACTGGCATTTACTGCCAGTTTAATTGTCTGTAAAGTGAACACAGCACTGTGTGTGAGCGCGTGCGTGCGTGCGTGCGTGCGTGCGTGCGTGTGTGTGTTTGCGTGTGTGTGTGAGGAGTGAATCAACTAAAAGGTTGGCATGGTTCTCGAAGAGACTCAGGACCCCTTTGGCTCGGCTCATCTGATGATAGAGATTAGCCTGTTGTTCATGCTCAACACTTTGGTTCAGATTTCCACGTAGTCAAGAGGTCAGGGTCGTCACATGGTGCTTCCCAATGTGACATCAATCAACCATTACTTCCACCTTGAGGGTTTAAACACTCAGATCCTAAAGAGGTGTTTTCCGCGCTCGACCTCCCACGCCGGACCAGGAATGAACGCAGCATTAAAGTGCCCTTTCAGACTGTGATGTCATACCCTTTCACTGTAATTTGTCTGTGGGGAAATCCATGAGGATCAAACAAGCTAAATAAAAAAAGAATTGGTGTTACTCTGAATTTTGAATCTGGTGGAAAAAAACACAACATTTTCATCGGTAAACACTGATAATGTTGATTCTGGCCCAACAACCTGCTCGTAAATACACCATATACTTTGTGGCTGCACACACACACACACACACACACACACACACACACACACACACACACACACACACACACACACACACACACACACACACATAATATATCAGTTAGCTTTGGGGAACTTGTGAGGGATTATCAACATCAAAGTCAATAGAAATGTCAGCCTGGCTATCTTTGGAAATGCCAGCAACCCTTTGCATATCCGTACCACACAACCAATACCACACACTGACACACACTCTCTCTCACACACACACACACACACACACACACACACACACACACACACACACACACACACACACACACACCTGCCCCTAGCAGAGGAGGTGATTAAAGCTGCTCTGGCGAGTGTGGCTTTTGATCTCCAAACATACTGGAAAGCACTTAAAGGCAAAGCCCAGCTAAGCAGCAGAAACAGATGACATCACACCCAATCAGGGTCTCCCACAGCACCTCGGGGCCCCTCCCCACAGCACTATCAACTAGATTAACAGGATTAGGCAAATACACCCAGCTCAGGTCGACACTTGGGCAGAATGTCAGGAGTCGGAGGATGGGTTCCAGCAAGCGTCTGTGTATCAAACAAGCAAAAACTCTGAATATGTCTCTGATCTCACTTCTTTAAAAAGCTTCTAAAGTTGTTTATACAATAGGTTGTTAGGGACATTAGCGCAGGATGTTGCTCAATCGACTCTGGCGCTGTACGTTTCTGAACGCCAAAAAACAGCCTGACATGACGAGTAAACCACAGGCTGTATATAACAAGTGGATGTAGTCACCGTGACGTCACCCATTGTTTGGTGGCGTTGAGACTATAAACTCATGTATCTGTGGTTTGCAGAAATGCACAAAATCAACATTATTTTGCTGATTTTGGTCAGCAGGTGGTCAGAAGGCTAAATAATTCAGTATATGTATTTATGGTGTCCACACTTCTAAAGAATTTGAAGACGTCCAACCTTTCCTGCAGTAGCCTACCTCTGTCTGTTATAACAGTATATTGAAAACAAACAACAAACACATTCATGTTTTGTAGACCCCCTTGACCTCTGCTCTAGCACTTCAAACAGCTTTCACTTGTAAATAATACATACCATACTCTATTGTGCATTTTGAATTAAATTTAATTTTACTGGAAACATTCTGAGTCCCCGGAGGATGAACCCTTTCTGTTTCGGAGCCTGAAGCACCACCAAATGTCTCTTAGTGAAATATATGACCAACTAATTACCAAAAATCAACATGTCTCCACAGGACTGAATATTAACTGTTATGAGTTTAGTTGGGCTCACTGGTGACCTTTGACCTTTTTGCAATACCTCATGGGAATATTCCGATGAGTCTGTGTTGTGTTTGAAGTCCAGTGGGAAAAGCCCATAAAGCTTTCAGAAGGACAATAACACAGGCGTAAACGGATCCATCGGACCTCACGGTCTCCTCCCTGTTTACTCTACACGGAGGAGGAAGCTTTGTTGACCTCTCACCCTGACTCACTCATCTCCATCCACTACCGGTAACGGGAGACTGCAGAACCCCTTCAGTCTGTCCGGGACCCTGCACCGCCCAGGGCTACCGGCCGCAGCACAGCTCATCTCCATGTCCCCCTGCAGCTGCACCTCCCTCAGCCAAAGAGGAAACAGACAGAATGGATGACTTTGTTTAAAACGCCTCAGGAATCACAACACATATGAGGCTCCTTTGAGGAAATTTTAACTGTTTGTGTCTTCATTTTAAAAAGTCAAACGGTAACACCAAACACAATTTACAAAATGACCTGATAAGTGGTCTTCCCTGATCATAGTACATACTTTTGGAACCGTTTTTTTAATTGTTTATCATTTTAGGTTATTTAAAGGGTGTATTTTATTCTAATTTTATATAGATTCATTTGAATAATTGTGAATGGAGTTATTTATTTATATTCCATAAACTGCACTGATTTTGATATTTGGCATTACACAGAGATTTAAAGCTTTCAGAGCATTAATATAGCATCAAACAACAATTGTCTATATATGTAAACATATAGTATAGTAATGTCTACTTGAGCAGAAGAAGAATTGCCTCAGGTCGTGTTGTACGGGCTTCTCTTTGCTTTGTTGACATAGACTGGGACATATGCTTTTTAGCGCATGTTAGCGCATGCCAGTGCATGTGAGCGCATGTCAGCGCAAGTTAGTGCATGATAGTTCATGTTAGCGCATGTTAGCACATGTTAGTTCATGTTAGTGTATGATAGTTCATGTTAGTTCATGTTAGTGCATGATAGTGTATGATAGTGCATGTTAGTGCATGATAGATCATGTTAGTGCATGTTAGCGCATGTTAGTGCATGTTAGATCATGTTAGTGCATGATAGTGCATGTTAGCGCATGTTAGTGCATGATAGTTCATGTTAGTGCATGTCAGCGCAAGTTAGTGCATGATAGTTCATGTTAGTGTATGACAGTGCATGTTAGCGCATGTTAGCGCATGATAGTTCATGATAGTTCATGATAGTTCATGTTAGTGCATGTTAGCGCATGTTAGTGCATGATAGTTCATGTTTGCGCATGTTAGTGCATGATAGCGTGTGTTAGTGCATGTGAGTGTGCCCCACTGATGACAGTCTGCAATGTGCTACTACAGCAGTTGTCATAGATATTAACAATCAAATCAGTACATTTATGTGAACACCTCACATCACCTCACTCTGCAGTTCCCTGCAAAAACAATTAATGATGCTCGAAAGGGTTTTGGAATTATTTACAACGCTACCAATCATATTTAGTAAACCTAATAACCTAATAACCTTGCTTGATTTAAAATAGTTACCGAAATGTTGTAGAAATGCAAATGTGTCACAGGCACACATACACACCAAAAAACCCATTACCAATCATTCCCAACATTGACTTTGGATTTGCTGTCGTCACACACCAACCAGGGTTAGAAATGTGTGGCTGCTGGCAGAGTTTTTGGAGAACATAATTGAACCCAGGAAGCTGGGAAACCCAAATCCTGCCAGCGTGGTTTACAGTTCAAGCAGCTTTGCAGTGACACTGCATGCAGCGGTGACCCTGCACCTCGCCTAATTAAAAAGGACTATGAGGGAAAGCTTTACGGCAGTGGTCGCGATGGGTTCAAATGCAGACTAAAGCATTCAAATGTCAGCTTGTGTTTGCTAGAAGAGCAAATGAGCGAGAAGAAATAGCCTGTGGTGGGATCCTTTTCTCAATCTATGAAGGCACTCTTGAACCCCACATGGCACTGACATGTGATCTGCCTCTGGATCTCTAATCTGGATTGGGAGAAGCACATGCTAATGCTAGCTGTAAATACATGCAGAGTTCATCGGGATCAGATTGGCCAGACCACATTTGGTGGTGGAGCAAATTGTAATACTGCAAGCAAAAGCTACACGTAGTAGCTGTGGCTAGCAAGTCCTCTCTTGCAAAAAATGATGTCCGTTCATGGCATAGCTTCCCATCACGATGTGGCCAGAATGAAGACAATGCAAATGCTTTTTTTATACCACATGTGAAGGCCAAGCCCTGTGGTTTGGCTGCCATTAACCGGAAAACAGGTTCATAGACGGATCACATGTTAGGGGCTTTTATCGGGGGAAAATCCAAATCCCGTTCATCGGAATATTTTAAAATCACCATTGTCCACCAATATCATGGAATTCCAGCAAGTAAATGTCTTCTTAAAACTCTGCTCTCGGGAGAATGTCCACCTGTTGTTGGTATTATAAGAAAGGCCAAAGGGTAACCAGAGTTATTGGGTCTATGTGGTATTAAAGCCCCTCCCCTAGGGGGGAGAAGCCCTGCTGGCCTTAGTGAGGTCTGTTCAAGTAGTAATAATAATACTTGTGTTATTTTATATAATTTTTTTCAGAATTTATTTGTGAAACAAATCTGCCTTCAGAGTCGAAAAAGTTGAAGCAAGTAGAACAAAACAAACCACTCTGGCCGCATTTGGATTTTTCAGTTATTAATAAAGTGTACTTATAAACGATCTAGTGAAACGTTACGGCCGCCGCCCGGAAATGACGGCGAGGTTTCAGGGTTTATGTAATTACATAAACTTAACGGTAAGTTTCACTTGTTAGGAGCCGATAGAACTCTTCCCACAATACTTTACTGTATTTCAGCAAATTAAATGAAGTTAATCAACGTTGTGGTCCCGGAGATCCTTTAGATAATGCCACTTGACTTATTTTTCTAGTTTCTTGTCCGATAATGGGAGCCGCGGAGCGTGGAGCTATGAAGGTTAAGGCATAGGGGCAACTGTGGATCAGTGGTGGAGCAGGGTTGTCCTCCAATCTGAAGATCGGCGGTTCAATCAGCGGATAGTCCTGATGGCCAGGTGGCACCTTGCATGGTAGCCCCTCCCATGAATGGGTGTGAATGGGTGAATGATGACATGTAGTGTGAAAGCGCTTTGAGTGCTCGAGAGACTAGCAAGCGCTATCCAAGTACGGTCCACTTACCATTTATGGGGAAATGCAAAAATATAAAAGAAATGTCTAATTACCATAACCATTAAGTCTGCTGCAACTCCAGCAGTGGGCAGGCTGGAAGGAAACACCTCAAAACCTCAGGGCCTGGTCCAAAACACTGGAAATGTTCTGCTCACCCAGTGGGTGTTTCTAAAGTAGCCAACAAGCATTTTTTTTGGTATTATTGTGCGGTGTGCAGCTAGTCTACTCATGAATCAGGAAGAATGTTTCGAGCTGCAGAGCTGTAACGGGCTGGAACCCCTGACCCTCAGGGGTGAACATAATATCAAGTGAGCCGGCTCGTTTTACATCTGGGTAATGAGAGGAAATAGTGCTGGCACAGTTTGATTCAGACTTTCTTCTCTTTATAAACGGTCTAATCTAGATATATGGGTAACTGGCTGGTTGAGTGAGTGCTGTGGTGTTGGGCCAGTGGCACAGGTCTCAGGTTTCAGCAGGAGATGGATGAATGAGTTTCCTGTCATTGTGAGCGTGGAGAGCCTCTGGGCCTGAGCTCCAAACAAACACAGCACTCATCCATTCCCGAGGAGTCCGACAACACCAAAGACCGCACAATAATACAGGGTGCTCATATAAACCAATACAATGGAACACAAACAAAGAATTAAGACTAGAGGCATTGTCAAATTGTAACTTACGAAACTCTTTTACTCCTATATTTCCAGATATAGTTTCTTTAAATGGAGAAAATGTATATAATATTATAATATAAATTGTGTAATTCATTAGACGGTATTTATTTCAATAATACTTGATTGAATCATTCAATGTATTGAATGATTCAATTCAATTCAAATATTAGTTCACACACATGAAAACAATTAAAAGTACAAATATGATAATATCAGAAGAGAGGAAATGCACAAGTTAATGCATCCAACACCACAAAGGTACACCAAAGTTACTATGAGGAACTTTCATTTGGTGGTGATTGGTGGTCCCTGGTAACAAAAGTATCAGTGTCTCCAAGCAAAACCTCTCATTTTACTGCAGCAGGGTCTGAGTCTGAGAATATATAATCTCCTCGTGGATGTTCTCATTTAATAATAATAATAATAATAATAATAATGCATTTAATTTTTATCGCACTCTTCCTTCAAAGAATCCCAGAGTGCCACACATATAGTGAAAAACAAATAAAACCGATTTAAAACATAGATAAAGCAACCCATAAAAATAAAAATAAGAATGTAATAGCTGCCAATAAATAAACTCATGGTAAAAAATGCCTTCCTGAATAAAAAGGTTTTTAGGCCAGTCTTAAAAGAGTTCAGTGTCTGAGTTTCCCTCAGGTGGTCAGGGAGACCGTTCCACAAGCGTGGCGCCGCCGAGCGAGCGGCCTGTGGATCTGAGGGTGCGGGTGGAGGTTAGGGGAGTGATAAGTTCTTGTAGGTAGGGGGGTGCATGTCCGTTGATGCATTTATATGTGAGTACTAGGACCTTGTAGTTAATCCGGAATGAGACAGGGAGCCAGTGCAGTGATTGGAGAATGGGTGATATGTGGTCATATTTCCGGACTCCCCTCAGAACCATGGCAGCGCTGTTTTGGATATATTGTAGTTTGGTGATGTTCTTGTCAGTGATCCCAGTGTAGAGTGAGTTGCAGTAGTCCAGTCTTGAGGAGATAAAGGCGTGGACGAGCTTCTCTGCGTCTGACAGGGTTAAAGTGGGGCGGAGTTTGGAGATGTTTTTTAGATGATAAAAGGAGGTTTTGCACAGGAATTTTATATGGTCAGTAAAGGTCAGGTGGGAGTCAAACCGAACTCCCAGATTGGTGAAGAAGAGGGGTATGACCTGACTGTCAAAGGTGAGATGAGTTATGGACGATGTCTGAACCTAGTGTGGAGTGCCAACAAGGAGGGCTTCAGTTTTGCTGCTGTTTAGCTGGAGAAAGTTGTTGCTCATCCACGCCTTTATCTCCCCAAGACAGGCGGTGACACATGACATGGCTGCAGAGGGGTTTGGGGCAGCTTTGATGTAAAGCTGTGTGTCGTCAGCATAACAATGGAAGGACATCCTATGTCTGCTGACGACACGGCCGAGGGGGAGCATGTAGATGATGAAGAGGATTGGTCCGAGCGCCGACCCTTGTGGAACACCACAGGAGACGGGGAGCAGTCTGGACCTGCATCTTCCCAGTGAAACATATTCAGTTCTGCCAGAAAGGTAGGACTGGAACCACTGGAGTGCAGAGTCTGATAGTCCAATGGTGGTGTGGAGGCGCTCAAGGAGGTCCAGGAGGATGAGGAGTGAGGGGGATCCTGCATCGACTGATATCAGCAGGTCATTTGTCACCTTTAGCAAAGCTGTTTCAGTGCTGTGGGCTGAACGAAATCCTGACTGGAATTTTTCAAATAAGTTGTTGTTTTTGAGATGGTCTTGAAGTTGAGAAGCAACTACCTTCTCTAACACCTTGGACAGGAAGGCAAGGTTGGAGATAGGCCTGTAGTTGGCTAGACCCTCCGGGTCCAGGGTGGGCTTCTTCAGAAGGGGACGGTGACAGCAACCTTGAGAGCAGGTGGGACACAGCCAGAGCGAAGGGAAAGGTTAACAACGTTGGTGATGAAAGGACTGAGAGTGGGGATATGTGACTTGAGCAGAGCAGTGGGAATGAGGTACAGGATTTCATATTTCTGAGGATTTTCTCAACATTTATTTATGTAGGTGAGGCATCAATATTACAATATTATGACATTTTTTCACAAACATTAGAAACATATACTGTGAGAAAGTTACTGAGTTATTGAAATCCAAGACAAATATTTCGAATTGATTCAGAAACTTGGTTTGTGCAAGTGGTAAACATGGCCCGTAATTCTTTTTCATAAAACTGTAATAATTTCGCTGTTTATTTTAGAGGAGGCAGGCGGCTTGAGGCCTCCTCTATAAAACACTGGAACCATGATGAATCTACAAACAGCTCACTTGTGGTCCAACAATATCTGCTGCTACAACTAAAGCATGAGCAGAGTGCTATGTTATGGTTATTTTCAGACAACTTGGCTAGAGTTAAGTATGGGTCATGGCCTCGGTTAAAAAATAAAAAAGTCCAAAACGTCTTGTCAAGACAGCGCATGTTTTCTTTTTCAGCACGGTATTTAACCAAAACCATGATCTTTCTGTGACCTGAACCACATGATTGAGTCGCCCAAACCCAACCACATGGCTGACCTGCTCTTTGCATGCCCACCCTGGCTGTGGCTCACAAAGAAACTCTAGCTGACTTACAGACTGACAGCGATTACCATTCCTCTGACAGATGTTTTGCAAATCACTTATCAACCTAATTTTTAGGAGGCAGGGTGAAATCAGCAGTTATTAGAAGTCTAAAGAGCTTGGCCTGTTGTTCATACTCTTTCTTTTTCTTCTAAATAGGGTGCTCTTTCTTTGCTAATATATATGCACGACTCATGAAACTCTCTTTCTTTGTTAATATATATGCACGACTCATGAAACTCTCTTTCTTTGTTAATATATATGCACGACTCATGAAACTCTCTTTCTTTGCTAATATATATGCACGACTCATGAAACTCTCTTTCTTTGTTAATATATATACACGACTCATGAAACTCTCTTTCTTTGTTAATATATATACACAAGACTCATAAAACTCTCTTTCTTTGTAAATATATATACATGAGACTCATAAAACTCTCTTTCTTTGTTAATAGACATGAGACTCTTGACACTCAGAGAAAGGAAACCTCTAATGAAAGAACCAAATGGAAAACATTTCAAATGAAGGATTTTTAAGATTCTGGAGAGAAACAGAGTGTTTGGGCCTTTAGTTATCCTTCTTGTTATCCTTATTGTTATACGTTATCCTTCTTGTTATCCTTATTGTTATACGTTATCCTTATTGTTACTGCATATGTTCCATCCACAATGGAACACAATCGCACCATCGAGAGCATCCTGACCAACTGTATCACTGTGTGGGGCGGAAGCTGCACAGACTACAACAGGAAAGCCCTGCAGCGCATAGTGAATGCAGCTGGAAGGATCATCGGTGCCTCACTCCCCCCCCCCTTCCCTCCCTGCAAGACATATACGACACCCGCCTCACCCGCAAGGTGACCTTGATTGTGAGCGACCCCTGCCACCCATCACACGGTCTCTTCAGCCTCCTGCCCTCTGGTAGGAGATTCCGGAGCCTCCTAGCTCGCACCACCAGGCTGTCCAACAGCTTCATCCACCAGGCTGTCAGGAAGCTCTCTCCCACCGTCCCACTCCGTCCTCTTCTTGAGACTCACATGTCTGAATGCTGCTAAGGAGTCACAGTCATTTATTTATAGCCCTTCAGTCTTAATAGTTCCTAATGTATGTTGTCTATATGTCATATGTTGTTGTTTTTGTTAACTTTTAAACAGTTTTGTGCACTTTATTATTATTATTATTATTATTATCACTATTGCACAATTCTCTATATGTTGGACAGAAGAGAAACATACTTTCGATTTTCTGCATGTTTGCACATTGCACAAAGTTGACAATAAAACTGACTTTGACTTTGACTTTGACTTTGAACATCTCAATGCCTCCAAAACAGATGTGTTAGGTCTTCATGAGATTGTCCTTCGTGCTAGACTGGTGCTCCTCTAGACTCTAGAGGACATGACATGGGACATTTTTAAAACGACATTCAGTTTGATTATTGCTCTTGCTCCTTTATCTATGTGTGTTTTCTGAGCTGTGTTGAGGAGAGGCCTACGCTAGAAGGTGTAGAATTTGTTGTGACAGATACCTTCAGATACCGTCTGGACTCTAATTGTGTGTTTTGCCTCAATAATAAAATTACAAAAATAAACTGTAAATATGCAGGATATGCATGTGATTACAGGGCAGTCAGTCAAACAGGTCTGTTTATTGTACAGCTCAATCATTTGCTGCTATATTAATGACCTGCATTTTGAATTTAGCACCTTTGAACTGCCAGTGGTCGTGGGTTGCCACTGCTCTCTGTAGTGTAGATCCCGGTCTCGCACCAGTGAAACCGTTCCCTGCTAGTTTTCGGCTCATTTACTCCACCTCTCTTAAGTACCTTAGAGTGTTATACAGGACTCAATTGGAATTGATAAAACTCTCCATTAAACAGTTTGTTTAGGAATTGCCTGTGTGCGCCCACACAATGACAGATTGAGTGCAAATGAACGATTCAGACGAGGGGAAATTGAGGCACTGAATATTTGGACTGAAGGAAGATTAAAGAAAAAAAGTAGGGAGGTACAGCGCTAATAGAACGTAAGCTCCTCACTGCAGGTCTGGTGTTCAGCCAGCCTGGCTTGCTCTGTGTTTTTCTCTCCTCTCTCTCTGGGCTGCTGCAGGGTTCCTTCTCACCAGAGGTAACGATGGCCTCATTTTTGGCTTTCAGATTTGGAAGGAAGAGGAACATTCTATGGCGGTCTTCTGAGAGGTGGTTATATTACTGGGACGCCACTAATAAAGGCTGGTGCCGGACTGGGATTCTACGTCTCTCTTTTTCCTTCCCCTCTGAAGCCTCTCCTAGCAGCCCTCCCCTTTATTTCGGCTGCAGTATTTGGGACTCATCAGAAAGCACATCCATCTCCGGTCTAAGACAACTAAATAAATAGGTCTTTGTCTGTTTGCTGAAAGTCACCGACTGCTACTTTCTGCCATGATCCCCTCCTCCTTGACAGCTGTTCTGTATAAGTCACAACACTCACACTGCAGATTGTTGGCTTCCCAAACCAGCGCTGAGGCTGCCAGCTCTGGCAGAGTTTGCTGCTCGGGCCTCACACAGTGCTAATACGCACACGATCCATCTCCCTCCGTCCAAATGCTCCTCGCTCCGCCAAAAATCATATCTGGGAGATCACGTTTTTTTTTGAAGAAGGCAGGCTTTGCCCTCGCCTCGTCTCGAGGTTGGTGTCGACTCTCAGGCTGCAGATACGCTGCAGCGTCTACATCACAGATGAACTAGCAATGAACGTGACGAAGATCTTTTAGAAGGCTGACTGCAAGTAGATACTCATTGAGAGTCAAAGTTGCTTTTTTTGTGGAGCTTTCAACAGCATTTCACACAGACTGCCTCCAAGGTCAAGCATGACGTTTCATGCTGCTCATCTATTCCATCAAAAGCAAGATCGAGGTGTCTCACAAAACAGAGCTGCAATGTCATTTAAAGACACAGTATATGCCGTAGTAAAAACAATGTTTATTATTGATTAATCTCCCTAAAATGTCTTCCAATTATTAGTTTTGTCCCACTGACGTTCCACAACCCAAAGATATTCCAATTCAATGATATAATCACATCAAAACAGACAAAACCTGCACATGCTCTCGTTATAGAGGCTGTTGGCACTGTTGGCAGAGCCTGTTGGCCATTTATTTTTACACATGTGAGAAGAATCGGCTCCGTTTATTACATTCAGTTTGTGTGTGTGTGTGTGTGTGTGTGTGTGTGTGTGTGTGTGTGTGTGTGTGTGTGTGTGTGTGTGTGTATTCTGGCTTAATGAGTGAGAACGAGTGAAAAGGATGCATTTATTCGGTTGAAGAGTCTTTCTTCTTCTTAATTGTCTTGTTTAAAGTAACTTCGTACGATTTAAAAGATGAAATGACCGGGTGGGGGCATCTTCCTTTTACAAACAAAAAGGTGCTAAAAAAAAAAGTACTCAACTATTTCTGTACTCAAACCAATATTAAAAATATTTTGCTGCAACAGGTTCCTCTGGGGGCTCATGTCAGCCAACCGTAGATGGATATTGTTACGATATTGCTGACAATACTAGCATTATTAGATTTTATTTTTGTTTTATTTGACTTGTTTTACACTTGCATCTCACAGACAAAGATCTGGTTCAATTTCAATTCATCACCAATATAAAGCAAGAAGCTCAACAATCGCAGCCCCCCTTGCGGTCGCATGCAGTCGGGCCGCTTCATGATGACATCGTAAAATCCACTGCCTCAAGACAGGCAAGACAGATTTAGAAGAGCAGGGCTAATCCCTGGATGTGACACAGAGCTGCAGCGCTGTTATTTTCATTGTGTTGCTTTTGTCTGAGTTGTGTGGGTCTTTGTGCTTTGTCGCTTCATGCTGCTCACTGACATTATTGAAGGTGGGCGTGTGTTATTGAAGGTTCAGGTGATTTTCACCCGGCATTAGTGATAGAGGGTGAAAACATTCCGGATGTGTTTTAACATTGAAGGAGACTTTTCCTTCACAGGACAAGACTCACATGTCCCAGGAACATGTGGACCAAAGAACATTTATATTTTGAATCATGTTTTATTGACGAATCCCTAATTTTTCACCCGATTTTGATCCTTTTTTCAGGGTCCCCCCATGATACCTGTTTATCGTTTTATGAGAAGTTCTATAGGGTAAAATAAAAGATGAGTACTTCAACTTGCCTTGTATTGTTGTACTTTAATATATGTTGATGAGAAATATATTTTATAGGGTGAAATATACCCGACGTTAGTGATAGTGTTACTATTTTTAACGTTATTGTTCTAGGGAAGAAGCCCTTCATACGGTACTGAAGAAGCGGCAACTTCTCTTACCAGCCCACTGGTGAAGTTTGTGTCTCGCATGTTGTTAGTTTGAATCCCTGGACAGCTGAGTACACTGTGGGCAGGAATGTACATAAGGACTGCCAATGCACTGAAGACCTCCTGGTTGTGCAGACGTGTTGATCCGCTGCATGAAGAAGAGGCATCGGCAGAGAAACTATGCAGCTTGTTAAAATCCAAGCATGGCTCTTCTCCAAGTAATAGATTACAATTGGCGAATAGAATAAATTCAACTCAATATGGATTTATCAATGAATGACAGTGCGCTCTACATGCATTCTGTGTGCAGCAGCATGGTAACAGGTTAAACACACAGTCGGATCCCACACTCCATTTTGGGTATGGAGCATTATAATGGGATGAGTCATTCAGCATTCATGCCAGCATGGTTCTCATTACCCTCGCCATCGCCTAAAGTGTGCCGGCATAAACCCCCCTCTGCTCCTCCCCTTTGGCAACACACACGCACACACACAACACACACACATACACACAACACACAGACACACACATACGCACACAGACACACACAGACGCACACACACAACACACGCACACAGACACACCCACACCCACACACAAAACATACTAGCACAGGGACACACACACACACACACACACGCACGCACGCACGCACACACACACACACACACACACACACACACACACACACACACACACACACACACACACGGGGAGCTGCATGTGGGTATTTATACCCAGGTCTGTGTTTCCCATTAGGACCTCTGCCTCACCGCAGAGCTCTGGGCTCCGTCGCCTCAGAAGCTCCCTGCAGTCCCAGCTCTTGTTATGAAGCACTGCTGAGGGGAATCCTCCACAACGTGCGCACAATAACTGGGATCTCAGCGTGGTGTGAAGGATACAAGACTGCTGCCACTTTATTTTCCTCCTTCTGTATGCATTGAGCTGTATTAACAGTGGGGCAGAATGCCTCCTCTTGTTTTGGGATGGGCTTTGTCCACTTGTGTTTTGCTTCGCGATATTTGAGTTGTTATGGATGCATTATTACGATCTGGCATCTGGTTTTTATTGTATGAGTCTTTACATAGTTTTTTTTTAATGGAATATCATTCCTGGTTCTGCCTTCGAAAGGTATAAAATCCCCCAAAATAAGTACATTTAAAAAGAAGCTCTGAGTCATATGGAAGCCAACCAATCACATGCTACCTCTGGGTTGTTTTTATTAAGTAGAGATGATGTCTTCCAGCTGGAAGCAAACGTGTCAGCGGCTGCAATACTGAGGGAAAAGGAGCGTATGAAAGATGTTCACCACATAGTTTTTAACATCCAACAGAAATATGCAACTTTTTGCTCGAAGACATTGTGGGAAATTTAGGAAATCTCAAGCTGATGTAAAAGTGAATAAAGGCACATGGAAAATGGGCATCCCACTTGGCAGGTAAGTTCACTTCACAGGGCTGCCGGTTACTGTGAATCTGTAACATCTTCATGGATCCACTAAGATACAAACACCAGTGGATTGAACCAGTAAAACCACGCGGCTCTTCCGTTCAACACAGTGACAGCGCTCCTCTCCCTCTGTAGCTGGTAAAGGCGTGAAACTGTAGCTTTGCTACTCGGGCCTTTCTTCTCCTGGCAGCTCTTATCTGCTCTTTAAGAGACAGTCAAGGTTGAAAACAGACGGCTTCCATTAGGGGATTTCATGCTCGCATAGTTTCATTCAGCTCAGCCTCAGACACAGAGAGATTGGATTTGATAGGTTTCCTCTCGAGGGAGCAGTTAAGGTGCTGTGACACTCGGCATCGAACAACCGGAGGCTGAATGAAACCTGACTTTATCTGTAAAGTAATGTGTACATTTAAAAAAAAGTAAATGTCAAGAAAGAGAGACCCAATGCTCTTTGTCACTTATAAAGAGTCCCTTTTCAATAAGGAGTATCAGAAAGATGGATGATAATGGAAGATTTGAATGTGTTAAGAATTAAGAGGTTTCATGAACCTTAATTCAAGATAACCGCAGTGAGCCACACAGTATAAGAATATATATATATATATATATATATATATATATATATATATATATATATATATATATTCAGTGTTGTGACACGTCACCGTTTTAGACACCTGCTAATGTTGTGAACAGAACTATTGGTGATGTCCAGGCCACAAAAGATCCCGCTTTGGGTTGAATTAAGTATGTTTGTTACATACACTCTGACGAAGATACGGTAAAATACCTTTGTCACCAGAAATAGCCTGAGACTGTATTTAAGAAATGGACCTGGTTACCGTGACGTCAATCATTGGCTTGTGGACCGATGTTTTGAAGCCATCAGTTTGCCATTTTGTCCGTCGCCGTCTTGGTTTTTGGCCGTCCCCATATTGGTTTTTAACCTCTTAGCGTTCCTGTAAAATTTGACGAAAAACGCCTATCTAGGTATACCCAAAGTAAAGTGGAAGCTGTACTTGAACTATTTGGAGTAAATGCATGGTCTTGGTCTCTTTTGAAAGGTAACAATCTGCAGTTTTCTTCCCTCAATAGTCAGAATCACTTTAAGTGCTGCTGACACTGAGTTATATGAGTTTGAACACACTAAAGTATACGGTTTTATTTCCGCCTGAACATTTCTTTGAAAATAGATGCCTATAGATTACTATAAATGTGACTTATGGACTGGAAAACACAATGGAACCATAGCCTGAAGCCTTTTTCTAGTCTAAGTGAAACGCAGATAACAATATTACAGAAAATGAATATTTTACACATGTTTTTCTAATGAAATGATAGACGTTTTTACATTTTGAGACTGAAAATATTCATGATATATATACTATATACCTATTAAAAAGGCTTATAGTTTTGCAAACTTATAGAGGTACTATTCATATTTACTACCAGTATTGCTGACACAGAGAAAATTAAGTATAAATGCATTTTCATGCGAATTCAATGCCAAGAGAGAGGTTGACTCTCTTCTTCAACGTAGCTTCTGGTTGGGTAATGTAGCCTGTCAGTCAGGACATGAAGCTCCTATTGGTTCAAGTGACGTTTCATTGTAAAGGTTGGATTTCGGCGGTCATTTTGATACCGAGTTTTCGTCTGTGCTCTCATGCAAACTTGCTTTTCTTCTAAAAACAAAAATATGTTCTTTCATATCTTCCAGCTGATATGAAATGATACCAGTTGGTGGATATTGATGGATGTAATCACGTGTTTTGGACTAAATCTTTTATGGGATTTTTTTTTATTGGACCTTTACGACGTAACAACGCCGTTGTTGTTGGCATGTTATGGATTTATGGATCAATATGAGTCGTCATCGGTGAGTTGCCTGGATTTTGCTATCGTTTGTTTGTTTGTTGTTGTCTGACAAAAGTCTTGTTTGTAGCTGCTTTGGTGGTCTAAACTTGAAATGGGTTGCATAGCTGGAATCACAAGAATCGTAGGTTTCCAGAAACATGTGGCACTCGTACCGAACTCGTACCGAACTATAAATAAGAGGCACAGTGAATAATAGAATGTACAGTAAAGGACGGCTGCAAGATGGCAGCAGGTTAAGAGGTTTTAACAGCCACCATCTTGTTTCTTTGGAACAGAAGTGACATGAGAGGGTGCAGCAAAGTGCAATCCAACGCTGAACAAAACATTTTCAATACGCTGCTTGGACAGATGCGACCGTTATTTCCTTCAGTAACGACGGCTTGAAATATCTAGAAGAAGAAAAAAAGAACATGCAGACTCAGCATAAAAAAATCCGATCTGACAGACCACAAATAGCACGTGGCGTCTCAGCTGTTTAATCGGTACACAAACAGAAATGTCCTTTGTGTTTGTAGGAGGAGGCGTGTGCCGATCCTACTTCTGGTGCTCTGCCAGGTGCAGTGACAGTGTCTCGTTGGCACAGAGAGGTTGCCAGGTGACTGCGGAGAGAGACCGAAAACAAAAACACTGTCTTTGGTGTCCAGCGCTGAAGATAAAGATGCCGCACAGAAGAGCAGACAGAAGAACTGAGAATGACGGTTCCACATGGAAGAGTTAGCGTGCAGAATTCTCCCTGAAGCTACAAACTGTTTGTTTTTGTTGCTAACAGTAAAACAGTTTAGAGGTTATATATTATTGTAGCCCTGATTTTTATGTTTAATTTGATACCTAACATGTTTTTCTTTGGGGGTGGGGGTTATACCATGTTTTTTTCTTGATTTGTACCTTGTGACCTGACATAAAAATAATTAAGGGACCCTATGGCTCATTAAGAACAACCGTAATTGAAACTTTCATGAACTGTGGATTTGACTTTCTGGTTTCATGCAGATGGCAGAGGCGAGCAACAGAGAAAAGAGAGAGAGAGAGAGAGATAGAGAGAGAGAGAGAGAGAGGAGATTGGGCAGATGTGGTGAGTGGAGATACGGGTGGAGCTGTGAAAGATAATCATCATCTCCCAGCACAGTGCCTCCTGTGATTGACACCGTGTTGGGAGTTGCTCCCTCTCTGGCTCTCCAGAGAATAGCTCAACTGTGCGATCTTTGATAACGCCGTCACACGCCATTACAAACCTTCATGATGATTTGTGTGGAAGAATTGACATCAGCTTCTCAGGGTGAAAGGGAGAGCACCGGAGCTCGAGCGGAACCAATCTAAACTATAATGCAGATGTGTGAGCACATGTGTGCGTTAGTGTTGTCATAGACCAGGAGATGAGACAAGGGAAAAGCCAGTGATGTGACTGGCGCAGCACAGGCGGTGACACGCGTGGGCGTACGAGTGAGAGACAGCCTAAGAAGTACATAAAACAACACATCAGTCATCCACAGGTGGAGGCAGGCGGGTGCAGCGCACAGCGTGAGGCCGCACGGCGCCGGCTCATTTGGCGAGACGCCGCCGCCGCGGCACAGCGCTGACCTCGAGGTGGTCTGGGTTCAACAATGAGGAGAAAATAGAAGTCTTTGGGAGAGGAAAGAGCAGCGGAGGTCCACTTTGCTGAGGGTCTTATTTATAGCACATTGTGTTGAGATGTTCTGCACAAACAGGTTGTGTGAGCTGGCAAGTTCAAAGTAACAGTGTCAGTAGTCAGTAGTTAGTTTTTAGTTAGTTTTCTTTTTGTATCTTGCATTTCATTAGTTTGTTTAACTGACTCATTATATTTGTGCGAATTCTATTCCCCTACATTACTGTTCAAATGAGATATTTTTTACCCAAAACCTGTTAAATTGAAAATATTTAGTCCAAAAAGGATCTGAATAGGCTTAAAAAAAGGTATTGTTTCTATATTTATTCTATTCTCATTTTGTGTATGTACTTTGTACTATGCTGTACTTATTCTTGGAACTTCTTTTGTCACCAAACCCAAAATTGTCACCAAACCCACAATTGCCTGAAAAAGTACTGAGAAGACATGACCGCTGTATTCTCAAGTGTACAGCCCTGTACTTGAGAGCAGTTATTGTACTTTTACTTCCATTTGCTTTGCATAAAACTTCTTTATCTCATTTATTTCCTATCAATTTATGTTCTACTATTGCAAACAGATCAACACACACACACAAACAAAATGAAAATACTCGTTCGCTGAAAAAATGAAATAAAGACTTTATAACATATTTTCAAAACGTTTAAAAGAGTCGTTAGAATGAGCTCCATTATGACCTTCTACAACACACTGCTTACACATGAACGCATGAATGAAACTAAACCGTTTATTCACGAGTACTTTCACTATTGAGATATAGGTAAATGTTGCTGCTGAGACTTTTTAAATTGTACTTTTATTTCTAATGGAACAACTTTTTTCATTTCTACGAGCTGAAGGTAAAGTATCTGAATGCGTCTGTAATGTGGTCAAGTGAAGGGTTTCAGGCGGAGCTAGAAAAGCTGCACAGCATCCCGCTGAGTTTAAGTGAGGTTGTTTTTAGTTTGAATACCAAGCTCACTACCTTGTGTGCATCATTTTCTTGCGAAACCTCCTTGGTGCCAGACGAGGACTCCTGGGTGAGCCGAGGTGATTCAGGTAAACACAGAGGCACGTGGCAGCAGGAGCACTCATCTTGTACAGCAACCTTTCCGCGTTGGCCTCGGGGAAGAAAAACCTGCAGAACTGGTCCCAAAACCGCTCTTGTGGCTTTGGAAGCCGGACGGTGACGCAGCCGTTTAGATTGCCGTTTGTCGTATAGTGCACCCGAGGGTGCTGCTCGTCGGTCTAGAATGACCCGCAGCTACAACAGCAGCTGCTGCCAAGCAAGCTCATCTTATACATTAATATTAGAATCCTCTTCAGCGGTTTCAGAATAGTTGTCAAACATGTAAATCGGGTTTGGTTTATTACTTTATTACTGAGTCAACACAGTTAATAAAACATAGCATAATTAGCATCTCTAGTTCATGTATGTGGGATATCTCTCGTTGCCTGCATGCATTATATATGCACATACATATCTGTATTCATACGTATGTGGATGAATATTAAGTCATACCCCCCTTTTCAACTTCTATCAATAGGTGTATGAATTATGATTGCATTGCAATAACAGTATCTGAAAATGTCCTACAAAGACAGAAGTGCAGTCCGCAATATTGTCTTAGTTTAACAAATGGACATTCACATTAAATTATTATATCTAATGATAAGTCAATACAACACATAACATAATAAACCAGCTCTTCCCTTTGGTGATAATCCTTCTTGTTTTAGTATAAACTCTTAAAGACAATCTGAGAGAGTAATGTGTCTGTTTCTCGGCTGCCAGAACACTGCTCCTGCGTGGCTCCACGTTTAGCTGCTCCAGAAGCATGACGTGTAAAACAACCTACTCCATGTTTACAACCAGATCCTCCAGTGGAACCAGATGCGAGTGTTTCAGCTCCTGAGCCAGCCACAGCTCTCATGAAGGATACCCTCTCATCACAGCTCTCATGAAGGATACCCTCTCATCAGAGCTCTCATGAAGGATACCCTCTCATCACAGCTCTCATGAAGGATACCCTCTCATCACAGCTCTCATGAAGGATACCCTCTGCATCACAGCTCTTATGAAGGATACCCTCTCATCACAGCTCTCATGAAGGATACCCTCTTATCACAGCTCTCATGAAGGATACCCTCTCATCACAGCTCTCATGAAGGATACCCTCTGCATCACAGCTCTTATGAAGGATACCCTCTCATCACAGCTCTCATGAAGGATACCCTCTCATCACAGCTCTTATGAAGGATACCCTCTCATCACAGCTCTCATGAACGATACCCTCTCATCACATCTCTCATGAAGGATACCCTCTGCATCACAGCTCTCATGAAGGATACCCTCTGCATCACAGCTCTCATGAAGGATACCCTCTGCATCACAGCTCTCATGAAGGATACCCTCTGCATCACAGCTCTCATGAAGGATACCCTCTGCATCACAGCTCTCATGAAGGATACCCTCTGCATCACAGCTCTCATGAAGGATACCCTCTTATCACAGCTCTCATGAAGGATACCCTCTCATCACAGCTCTCATGAAGGATACCCTCTGCATCACAGCTCTTATGAAGGATACCCTCTGCATCACAACTCTCATGAAGGATACCCTCTCATCACAACTCTCATGAAGGATACCCTCTCATCACAGCTCTCATGAAGGATACCCTCTCATCACAGCTCTCATGAAGGATACCCTCTCATCACAGCTCTCATGAAGGATACCCTCTGCATCACAGCACTCAGGAAGGATACCCTCTCATCACAAGTCTCCATCGACGACACAAGAAGACTGACCTGTAAAACACACTGAGGACTAACCTGGAGAAAAACAAGGACCCGGCCACATCCGGTCCAACGCCGTCTCACGGAGGGTTGGAGCTGCGTTCCATGGATGCAGGAAAGGAGAGTGTTTGATTCTGAGCCCACTGAACAGGGAACATAAGAAGCTACAGTAGAGTTGCTTCTTTTACACCGTTTACGTTTCCTTTCCTCATTCAAATGCAATCGGCTTGTTTGCTTTCTTATTTCCAGAGCAAGTTGAGAGGATTAATATCCATTCATGTCATTCGATACAAAGATATGCTCGTATCCAAATATAATAATAATATGGATACCACGTTGACAATGCACATATGATAATATTGTGTGATTCATCCTAAATCATAGCAGTTAGCCGTTAGCTGTTAGCAGCTGATACTAAAAGAGATTGCATTCAGTTACATTGTGATGCGTTTAAGCTCCGTTCAGCAATAATGACCATCAGTCAAAGGTAAGTTATAATGTTACCATGATGTGTTCAAATGTAATCTTATCAAATGTACTTCTTTGCAAGAAATGTGAATAAATCCAGTTGTTTGATGATTATCTATTCACAGCAACATGAAATAGATATTTTACGACATATATATAAATATATATATATATATATATATACACACACAGTAAAATATCTATTTCATATGTGTGTGTATATATATATATATATACAGTAAAATATCTATTTCCTATTTCAGTAAAATTAAGGGTTTGTATTTTTTATACAAAGCAAGTATTAAAATAAAATACAATCATTTATTTTCTCATCATTTGAATTGTGTGTCTATAAACCCACTAACGAAGAAAGAAGATAACATTTATAGAGTTTGACTCTAAACACTTCGGGATGGTTGACATTATTGTTCAGTAACGTTGGTGAAAGTCTGGAGACTTGAATCCCTAAATGTAACTTAAATGCACTAAGTGGGTTAGTTTTGACGGATGCAATCAAAATGTGTATTTTTCTAAATGATTTGTTCTATCTCATTTTTTCTTTTGTATATTTTCTATTGCTCCTAAATAAAGCAAAAGTATTCTTTGTCCGATTAATCGACTAATCATTGGGATAATAATCCATAGCTGCAGCCCTACTTAACGTTACTGTGACTCCTTTTGGCCAGAATAATGGTGTAAAGCTTTGGAGGAAAGTGAGTACATGAGTACGTCTTGGAGGTCCTTGGTCCTCCTGTCCACGCGGCCTTAAAGCAGGCCAATGAAGGAGGTGAGGACTCCAGCATCTCTGTTCCAGCTCCATATATCTCAAAGGGTTTCATGTTCTCAGCAACCTGTGTTTGTTTTTATGTTGGTGGTTCATGTAGAAACCACCCACAGCCCACAGCCTTCTGTTACTGAAAGCTACGCCTCAAACTTGTGGTTTTCTTGACGTCACACGTTGATTTCTCCAGCGGCAGAACACATTTCCTCCGTTCAGCCCTCGTTTGAAACGCCCTCCTCCCTTTAGCCCTGGGATCCCGGTAACATGGGGGCGACCTCACCAGGGTCCAGTCCTCCTTTCGGCACAAAGTTCAAAGGTAAATATGAGCTGGTAGAATTAGTCAAATCAGCTTGGTATCATTTGTGCTGCTTTCCCTCCACCTTCTGAGCTAAAGAGCAGATGGAACTGGGAGCTTCACCTGAGCTTCAGAGGAATGAACAGAATGACGTCTGTCAGCACCTGAAATCTAAGAAGGGCTTCAGAGCCGCTATGGAGAGGAAGAAGGTTTTTGTGAAAGACCTTTTCAGAGCACAAAAGGGCTCTGAAAGTCAGTTTGGCCTCGTGTTACGATAGACCTTAATCATCTCGGTTCTGACACCAATTTAAGGAGAAAAAAAGACATTTTTCAACAGCTTGACAGTTGCAATGGTGAGATGTTTTTTATTCTCATGAAGCAATCAATGTAGTGTATATATACGATTTTTTTTCTATAAATATAAAGGTTCTCTTCATAGCAAATGCAAAAAAAGGAAATTACTTCAAAGCTGCGACTATTGTAGAGCTGTCAGCACGGTGAAAGGATTATTATGAACCGGGAGCATTTGACAAAGAGCGGGTCCTGATGCGAGCGAGAGCCTTCCTCCCGTGATGAAGACCTGCCAGCCGCGACCCAAAGATGACCCCCTCAAGCTCCAGGTTCAAAAGAGTTAAAACATTTTCTTTAAAAATGTGCCCGTACAGGTGAGTCTTTGTTACAAACATGTATGATATGTTACGGGTGCACAGGGCCGTGTGGAGGTCTGGACACCTCTACGCTTTTGGACAATGTGTTGCTCTGCAGGTTTATTCTAGAACGGTTGCAGGCGTTATCAAATATTGTTTTCAGACTTACATCCCTTGTGCCATCAGGCTTTAAAAAAAAAAAGACAACCAGAATGAAATACAAAAACACATGACAGAACACCTCAACTCTGCCTCTCGGATAAAGAGCTACGAGGATCCCTGGTTTTTAGTCCTGAGGCCAGGACCACCAGGACCACCTGGACCCCGGAGCCGCCGCCTCCCTCTCCACCGTACGCTCCTAGAACGCATTCAAATCCTGCTGGAATTGTGTGCTTCTGCTGGCATTTAAAGTCTAAACGGCTACAGTTCTGAATCAGGTTTAAAAAAAAATATAAAATGTAAACCTGCAGCTCCGACTTAAACATCCGGATCCGAGCAGCGAAAGATTTGAAGGTTGGAGCAAATATTTCTCACCGACAAGATTAATCTCACACTAACAATCTGGCTGCTTTCATCAGGAATCTATTTGAAGATGATTTGAACAATTAACTTTCAAAATGTCTTTCTAACAGACAGAATGACTCGACTTGATCAACGCTCCATGGCGTCTGGTTCGTTTCTTTCAAACGTCGAATCTTATTGCTTATTGTTGGGGAGCTAAATAACCGGTGAAGTCCAAAGAAGTGTCCAAGGATTTGACACGGAAGGAGCGCTGCACACGTCTACGCACACACACTCCATCTGCACGTCGTCCAGCTGTGTGTTTGAACACTTCCTCTGCAGGCGGATCCTTTCATTCCAGGTCCGCTGAACACGAGTGCATATTAATGCTCTGGTACCACGGTGAGGGAGATTCAGACCCCTGCAGTTCACACACTCTGTCCATTTAACACCGAGACCGCTTCACTCGTCTCCTTCCCTGTTGATGGGAGGGGCCAGTTCATCTCGCCTGCTCTCATTTAGGCGAGAGTCTTAAATCTGCACTGTGCACTAATAACTGTCTTTAACTCAATTAGATGAGCAGTTCTTCCCCCAAATAAAAATGACACGTCTTAACTGAAGTGAAATTTATCTTTCCGGATTGTTTCGGTGCGAATGGCCGAGTGTTGGAGATATTGACAGTTTTATCAGGGTTCATACACATTATGACCAGTGGATTTCATGACTTTTCCATGACCAAACATTTTGTAAAATCTGGGTGTAAACATGAAAAAGTGAGTAAATGTAGTATTTAAACTAACAATGAGAATACAAAGCATACAGTAAACCTTAAATGACACAAATGAATGAGAGACAATACTTTGATTAAAAGAATAAACATTTATATAGATGCCTGTATGTATGCCTGCTTATATTTTGAGCGTCTTTCTTTTAAAAGCATATTCATTATTTCAAACTCAGCGTAAATAAAACAACATGAACATTTGAATATAACACATTTACATGACTTTTCCAGGTTTTCCATGACCGTATGAACCCTGTTGTATATGGCAACATCTCTACAGCTGATTAAAATGTGCATTTTTGATTTGGGGGAGAACTGTCCCTTTAAGTGTCAGTAACTACGCAGAATTACCCAATTTGAAAGTGTCTGAGGAGATTCACCAGCAAGAGAACTTTCCAGGAAAGACAGAATTTAAAAAGTATGGCCTGAGAGGAGGTTTTCTTTTAAAAATACAAACAAGTCGGAACTGAAACAAGCCAAATGCCCAGTATGGCCCTTTCAACCTGGCGTACCCACGTGGGCTTCATTTGGGAAAGGAATGATAGACCTGCCGAGAGGCCCCCGGGCCACAGACCACAAAAGCATCTGTCACGACGCATCTGTCTCCGGCTGCACGCCGGTTCTCTCGCCCCACGCCGACCGACCGGAACAAGCGGGTTAGTCGGGATAACCGGGGCCGCGAGGAAGCACTCGGGTTTCACGGGACTCTGCTCAGAATAGAGCCGGCGATCAAAGAGAAATACTCCACAGTGAGTCAGGTCACGGGGCCGCCGGTGCTCAGCTGGCTCTTTGTGAGTACAATTCCATTATGTCCAAAGTATGGAAAAAAAAGGAAGATTTTTTTACAACAAAAAAAAAGGATAAAAAAAAATCTTTAAATACAAATATATACTTACAAAAATCTCACAATTGTATATGTACATTAAAAAACATACCAAGTCTCTTCTGTAAGTCCGAGGAAAATCACGAGAAAATAATGCAGTGGATTATCGTTCAGTTTGTGACTGAGCGGTCTGCATGGGGCTCAGACCGCCTCACACCGTAGTCTCGCCCTGTTTACTGTTGGCCAGTCTCGTGTAAAATCTCCGCCACGAGTTGAGGGTCTTCCCGGACCAGATCCAGAAGCCGGAGGTGATGCCCACGATCAGCGTCATGAGGTACTTGATCATGAAGACGGTGAAGTCGGGGCTCATGCTGGGCCGGCTCTGGACGGGACACGGCACGGCGTACGTCTTGCACGTCTGGGCGACCCACGTCTTCTCCCACTGCTCCCGGAAGGCCTGCTCGTAGAAGTTGCAGGCAATGACAATGGTGGCCGGCACCGTGTACAGCACGCTGAAGATGCCGATCCGCACCATCAGCTTCTCCAGCTTCTCCGTCTTGGTGCCGTCGTGCTTCATGATGGTGCGGATGCGGAACAGGGACACGAAACCCGCCAGCAGGAAGGAGGTCCCGATGAACAGGTAGACGAACAGCGGCGCCAGGACGAAGCCCCGCAGCGCGTCCACGCTGTTGATGCCCACGAAGCAGACCCCGCTCAGAACGTCCCCGTCCACCTGCCCCACGGCCAGGATGGTGATGGTCTTGATGGCGGGCACGGCCCAGGCCGCCAGGTGGAAGTACTGAGAGTTGGCCTCGATGGCCTCGTGGCCCCACTTCATCCCCGCCGCCAGGAACCAGGTGAGGGCCAGGATGACCCACCAGATGGAGCTGGCCATGCTGAAGAAGTACAGCATCATGAAGAGGATGGTGCAGCCCTCCTTCTTGGTGCCCTGCACCACCGTCCTCATGTCATTGTCGAAGCGGTCGTTGCAGACCACCTTGTCCTCCAGCAGGAACCCAGCGATGTAGGCCACGGACACCATGGTGTAGCAGCCGGAGAGGAAGACTATGGGCCGCTCCGGGTAGCTGAAGCGCTTCATGTCCACCAGGTAGGTCAGCACGGTGAACAGCGTGGACGCGCAGCACAGCACCGACCAGATGCCGATCCAGATCCGCGCGAATTTCAGCTCCTCCTCGCTGAAGTACATCATCCCGTGGGACCGCTTGGGCTCGCAGGGGGCGCCGCAGTCCTCCAGCCCGAGGAAGCGGTAGTTCAGGTAGGGGGGCACGACGAGCGACGGCGGGCAGCGGAACTGGCCGCTCAGGTGGTGGTCCGTGCGCACGGTGGGGTCCTGCTGCCCAGGGCCGGGGCCAGCGTCCGGCTCTGCGCGGTCCGACATGTTCTGCCCCACGCACAGCTCCCCGGCGCCGTGCACTGGGAAGGTCTCGCACGCGAGGCTGTCGGGCCACTGGAAGCCGAACTTGTTCATGAGCGCCTCGCAGCCCTGGCGCGCGCGCTCGCACAGAGAGCGGCACGGCGGCAGCGCCTGCTCCAGCACCGTGCACACGGGCGCGTACATGGAGCAGAGGAAGAACTTTAGATCCGGGGAGCATTGGACCTTGACCAGCGGGTAGAACTGGTGCACCTCCAGCCCGGCGTCCTCCTGGTTGGTGTGGCCGAGCAGGTTGGGCATGATGGTCTCGTTGTACGCGATGTCCGTGCACAGCGGGATGGAGATGGGCTGGCAGAAGCCGTGCTCCGGGATCGACATGCCCCGGTCCCCGCCGCCGTACTGCCCGTGGACGCGGAGGAGCCCCGTGTTCAGAAACACCGCGGACAGCAGCAGAGGCAGCCCCGCGCGCAGGAGTCCGCGCTGCGCCATGTTTGGAGCACTTTCTGCCGGGTCGCAACTCCCGCAGCAACGACTAAGTCCCTGGACGCTTCTCTTGGTTGGCGTTTCTTTTGCGGGCTTGAGCGCAGACAAATCCCCGCAGCTCCTTTTTTCTTCCCTTCCGGCTTCCCCGGTGATGCCGGAGTGTGAGTAAAAAAAACAATCCCCGGATTTCTTTTTTATGACAATCTTCGGCTTTTCCCACCGGGTGAAAAATCCACAACGAACGAACCCCCCAAAAAATAAAAAATAAAAATCCGAGCCGTACTCCCCGCAGGAACGGGTCCGCTCCAGTGCTCGGTGCCCGACGCCGCGTCAGTGTGCCGAGCGAAGCTGCTCCTCTCCGCCTCTCTCCTTCAGGGGGGAGTCAAGCTGCGCGCCGCACGCAGCCACTTCCGGTCAAACCGTTCCAAAATAAAAGCCTCTGATAGTAAAGTTTATTTATATTGCACTTTTCACAGACAAAGGTCACAAAGTGCTGCACAGGAGTCAGGAAAACAAAGTGTTAAAACCAGACTGACAATAACAGGGGCCAAAAACATTTCAACAGTTTAGAGACACAGAGAAATACACATTAAAAGATGGAACAGTAAAAAATACAATAAAACAAATACTGAAAATAAATTAATAAAAACAGATAAAAAGCAGGTCATAGAGCATGTATTCAACCAAATGCCAGTGTAAACAGGAATGTTTTTAGTTGTTTTCTAAAAGTTGTTTTCCAACAGAGCCGTAATTATATTGTGTGTTCATACTGGACGGCTATATGGATATTAATAGGATATACCAGACATATCGGAGGAGATAAGGCTCGCGGAATCAATAACTTCTTTTAAATCACTTCTTAAAACCCATTTTTATAGAATTGCTTTTAAGTGATGTCGTCTTTTTATGATCTATTATGCAGTTCTTTTGTTCCCCTGTTTGTGTTTGTATCTTGCATTTATTTGTTTGTTTTCTATTCCATTTGTTCTTTTGGGTTATTTGTTTGGTTTCGTTGTATTCATTGCCTTTATGGTCCTTTTTGTTTACCAGTATTTAAGTTATGTTGTTATGCTATGCTTTGCTTCTCTGTAGTTTGTTTTTAAAGGTGCTATATAAATAAAGTTATTATTATTGTTTTGGCTCTGTTGTAGCACGTGTCGCATGTTTATGGCAAATACAGGCAAAAGAGTACAAACTGAAGTACTTCCTGTTTAGAACAGCCTCACTCTGACTAGCTTCTGACTAGTCTCTCTCTCTCTCTCTCTCTCTCTCTCTCTCTCTCTCTCTCTCTCTCTATCTCTCTCTGTGTGTGTGTGTTTGGTTGGAGTGCAGAGGTTCATTCCAGTCCACTCTGCTGATGGACAGGTCTGCTGAGCGTCTGTAAGGACCGGCGTGTGTTCGTGGAGCGTTTGTAATAAACGAGCGAACACATTTAGAGGTCACCTATCGTGAAGCATCAAAAAGTTAAAGATAAAGGTACAAAAACTGAGAGTACCTGTAGTTGTAATAGGACTAGATGGTTGAAAACAGAGCTACATAATAATGTCAGCTCTGCTCCAGAAGTCCCACCCGGACATTTGATCTCTTATCTGACATCACGAGTTAATTCATGTGTGGTCTCAGGGTTACAAAAGGCGCTCCCTTGTGAAAATCAAATAATATACGTATTAAACAATAAGAAATTCCTCGCGAAGATGACCCGATGTTTTCGATAACCTGTTATCACAAGAAAAGGACTTTATTTTATTTATTTTATATCCTTTATTCTGAGATAACGAGATATGTAACACATCACTTCCTGCTCTGAAGCAGCAATGGACATTGCTGGGGATTCCTGGGGACCCTAAAAAATTATGCACAGGGTTGAAATTATTTTATTATTATTAGCCTGCCAATTCAAATCTGACCAAACACATAGGATTAGTAGTGAAACAGGCGATTGCTATGTAGGCTGTGCTAAGTTAAGTTTTTACTACTGGTGGGGTTTTGCTGACACGACTCATAAAATGATCACTTTGTTTAATTAATAAAGAAACTGCTCCTAACTGCCCGCTCTTTCATTAAAGACATGAATGGTATACAATAAAAATGTATGTCATGCCGTCAAACTGCACCTTATTTTGACTTTAAAGCTTTTGAAAGTATCACCAGCAGTTGTACCACCAAGTCGGAGCTCGACAGACACATCTGAAGCATTAATACATTTTATTTCAGGTAAAACCACATTAAACAACATTTACAGAAGGACATTACATCTTCCATAATAACATTACATACAGGTCGTAACAAATAATGCAACAGCTATTCTACTGTGTACTATATTGTTTCACTCGGTGAAGCGACTGACGACGCTTCTGTTTTTCCAAACCACTTGTGAAAGAAAATGATGTGTTTTCAGTGCAGCATACGGAAAAAGAGGAAATAAAATGCGAGAGAAGCTTTGTTGAACAAAAGTTGCAAAACACAGATTCATTGTTGAAGCACAGCGAGGATGCACGATGGATCCATGTTTTTCCTTCCGATACCACTTCGGGCCACATGATAAAGAATGCCAAAAATAGATGCCTTATATTTATATTCACCGTATATGTTTATTCATACATGATATATCTTTGATAGCATTAAGGGGACCTTTGCAACCCTGTATACGAACATAGTGGAAGCATCACTATTTCACTTCCTAGGTGCGTCACCACCTTATCGGTTTTCCCCTTTGGACATTTCTACTGAGAGTATTTCTCAAGTCCCTTGTCACAGTGCTAAATGTGCAATTCCACCAAGTCTGTCCTTCACTGGACTTTATTGAAATATTTGAAGAACATTCAAGTTGGAACAGAGTGCCTTCGGTAACTCTGCCCACACAGGACTCAAAAATATAAGTTTTTGTACAAGGCTAACAAAGCTCCACAGAAGTAAGAGTGTTGAGGGGTAATCAAAGCGATGTGTGCCACGCCAAAAGTACGCACGAGGAGAAACATGCCAAAAATAATTATTCAGCTGTTAATACTGCCTGCAATCCCTTAAAGCCACATGAGGCTGGGCAATCTTCGCACAGCTCGATGGTATTAACCCTCTTCTGTCACGCCGCTTTACTGGCATTACCCGCCCCGTCTCCTCCCCTTTTTTTCTTCTGCCGCACAATCACAGCCTGGGGATGACACTGAAAAGCCGCGAGATAACTTCAAGTTCAGCCTTTCTATGAGCTCTCCTCAATCTGTGCTAAAGGTTCAAAACAAGGGATGATATTTACATTTGAAAGAAGGGCGGGTTTGCTTTGCGTCAGGCAAAGAAAGGCTACATATACTGTATATACAGTATATACAGTATAAGCACTCATATACTGTATATCTATCATTAATGGCAATGCAAGTGCATGAAAGTAACCATACAGGCTGGAATGTAGGGCAAAAAGATTTTTCTTTAAAGTGCATTTTCAAAACGCTATTGGGGAGAGTCTAGCCCATGATAATTTATTTTGCCTCTATGGCCGAAGAAGCTGGGCTGGAACACAGTCATTAAAGCATATGTTCAGATATTTTCACGTCCATCTTAACTAGAGTTCTTTCGATACCGATGCCAGTATCAGGAATGCCTCCGATAGCCTAAATGCTGGATCGGGTATCGGCGAGTACGCAAGTCTATGCACCGATCGTACATCACGTTACCCTGTCATTCATCAGTTCCTTCACACTTTACAGGAACAACAGCAACACGCGTCTCTCGCCACCCGATCCGTACATCCGGTATGATTGGATTAGCGCATGTGCAACTCTCAACAGAGATGAGATGACAAGAAAGTGAGGCAGCTCACTCGTTAGCTAGTTTCGGCATTGCTAGCAAAATGTCACCAGTAAAGCGGCAATATGTTTGTAACGCTCTGGCATCAGATCTGTACTCGGTGAACTCAATATCAGGAAGGAAAAAAATGGTATCGGAACCGCTCTAATCTTAACTCAAGTAGCTACACTGTCTAAAATAGAGGAATAAATCCACAGTATATATTCTGAGCAAAAATGTATTCCAAAGTTCAGCCAATATTAATATTCAGCAGTCGGAAGTTTCCATCCATATGTAACACAAATGCAACCAAATTTTCAGAAAATCGCCACAAGAAAATGATAATTGTATGCGTTTCCATCCACTACTGTTATGCAAATATTAGGAGTTGTTTGCGGCAATTCCTCAATCTGGTGCGCTCAATGTGCCGCCATTTTTCATCTCTTCAGTGGGAGCAGAAGCTTGATTGATGTTTAAGTCACCTGCTTCATGTTCCATCTGATTTATTCACTAAGTCTGTTTGTTTTTTGTCTATGCAACTCTTTCATCTTCAAATCTTTTTTGCAGTTTGTACTTTCATGTAAATCTTCCTTTTGAGAAACACGCACAACATAAATGTTTTTATGGTTAGCAAACAACTGTCATCTTACACCTCCAGCCACCGGACAAATGTTAATCCTATATTGCTTGTCAATTAAGCTCTGGTCCATCATATCAGCCAATAAACATAACACACAAATGCCTGAAAGGAGATACTCACTCGATTTGGCTAACTCAGACTGCCACTGACGAATATTAGCGACGGTGGAACTTTGGAATGCATTTTGGTACTGTTTAAATATCACTTCATGGACGGTAAAGAATGGAGGAATGATTACATTTTGTGAGTGATGTATTAAGATAGACATTAAAAATGACCTTCTTTGAATGCGACAGACTGCAAAGCAAACACCAGCAGGAGGGAGGCATGGAGGTTTACAATGTATTGAAGCAGGTAGGTGCAGGAAGGTTACCCTAGCAGGCAAGACATCTATATTATAAATGTGTGTGTGTGTGTGTGTGTGTGTGTGTGTATGTGTGTGTGTGTGTGTGTGTGTGTGTGTGTGTGTGTGTGTGTCTATAATTTCCAATTCTCCATGACGCCACATTTGCAACCTCATCTCATCGGCTTACCAACAGTTCAGGGCCAAAATTATTGTTTCAGTTGATTTCAAACTGATTGATGAAGAGGAAGCCATTGTATTGATAGTACTTCACAATTATCACCATACATCTAAGCTTGTAATATTCAGATATTTTCACACAAAACATCAAAAGAAAGACATTATAAACTTCTTTGCAGATGATACTATACGTTATACATTTGACGTTTCGTCATAAAAAGTTGCAAAACATTTAGAACGTGTATGATGTTGAGGGGCACACATGTATTCTCCCCATAAGAGCACGTGTCGGTGGTGAAGGGACTGATCAAAGGTAATCACCACCTACAGGACACACACTGCACACACACTACCACTCACTGAAAAGCACTCATACCGACACTTTTTTGATTCATCAGTTACGAAAAGCTCTGGATCAATCTTAACATTTGACTCATGAGCTTGACAAAAAGTTGGAAGTTATTGACATAGATCCTCTGTTTCTAATAAAATATTGCAGATCTTTTGATGGTTATTAGATAAAGTGAAGGGGAGGATTGTCGTGGGCTGGATCAAACAATAGGCCACACAACCTATTGCCTTGGTGTTTCACCGTTTGTACATTAGCTCTTTGCATGGATGGAAGCCCCAATGCTTAGCTATTGCCAATGTTTAATACACTAGCACATACACACCTCTCTATCAAATACACACACACACACACACACACACACACACACACACACACACACTTACAGCTGTTGCCAATTATGGTATTGCACACTGGTTGGTGCTGTCCCTGTTGTCCTATGTGTGCACCTTCAACATCTCCAGCAGAGATCATTTATATGTAAAAGGCTTTTCAGTTGCAACACAAAACTCATCTCAGCCAGGTCTAGTTCCATCATGGAGGTCCAGTGAAAAAATTCAAAAGGGATTATAATTTTTCTACCATCAGGGTCTTACTTTTGTTTTTCGCTATGAAGAACAACATGGAGGAGAATAACAGTCCATTGACCGAAATATATTGCCATGACTGCAGCGCGGAACATCACAATGTTCACCAGCCTCTTCTAATGCATGGTTAAGTTGGTCTGGTGCAACCGAGGAGTTCTGCACCACAACATTTCTGTCTTGGAAAGCACCAGCGCACCTCCAAAGTTACTGAAGCCTTTGTGGTTATCATAGAACCCATGTCGATCATGGATGTACAAAGATAGAGCATGATAGAGACTGGATAGAGCATTGGAGGTGACAATGAGCAACGGAAGTTGATCGACGGCGCCTGAAGCCAAAATGGTTTTCTGACTGTTAAGAAATTTCCCG
The DNA here is from genome assembly GCF_910589615.1 of Taurulus bubalis. Lineage (NCBI taxonomy): Eukaryota > Metazoa > Chordata > Actinopteri > Perciformes > Cottidae > Taurulus > Taurulus bubalis. The sequence continues at coordinate 2,453,253 of NC_136600.1, forward strand.
GATCTTTGGCATCCACGGGAATGGGCCAAGATTAGAGCAAGCACACTGCCGTTTTCTTGACTCCGCCTCCAAACCGCTCCGTCTCGGGCTTAAACACATAAACGACAGTTCACGAAGCCGAGGGAAATAACTCTGGATTTGGCTATTCGGGAATTTTACAACTTCCAGGTTCTGATGATTTCAATATCTAAACGTTTACCTCAAACATTGTCCACTGATTTACTCTCGCCCAATGTAAGTCTATGGGACAGTTCCACTGTTTGGCCAGTATGAAATATTAGCGTCATAACCCAGCGCTCGTCCTCTGTGATGCAGATAGGTTTATGATGTCTGCACACATAGATCTGATCTGATCACTTGCAAATAACATTGTTTTCTTCATGGAAAGTATCTAAATCACCCGCCCGAAGGCAAATAAAGAAAGAGAAATATATGCCAAAGAACAATATGTTCATGTACAACTACTAACCTCTATTTACTACTTATTTACCGACTAGATGTTGGCTTTAGTGTTTAAACATATTAGTGATTGATGGTGGTCGTTACGTGACAAATAGCACAATTAGACAGCTAACAAGGTCAAACAAAAACAGTGAAATGTCATCATTAAAATATAAGTTCATCCCTCAGCAGAGATGGACTTTTAAAACAATATCAGCTGTTCTCAGTTGCCGAAGAACAGAGAACCTCCAATATGGCTGCCAGAGGATGTGTTGCACCACCTGAAAAAGCCCTCCATTATTTGTATTGTCTGCGGTTCCACAAGTTAGAGTTGAACCGGGTAAGAAAGTTGAAATGGAACTCTTCAGGATCATTCTTTTCTAACCGACTGCATGTTTTTGTTTTCAAACTTTACTTGTATGCATGTCTCCTCTATGTGTCTGTTTTGTCTTGGCGCAAGCAATATAGTGGTAAGAAGATGAATCGATATTAAAATTGTCCATTATATAGTTTCTAGATGAGTATATCATACATACAAATATACATTCTTAAATAGGAGGCTAGTTACAAACACAAAACACAATATGTACCAATAGTAAAGTCCTTTTGTTTATACTGTGATAACAACATATGAGTTATTGGAACCTTATAAAAAGTAAACAAAATTTGATTTGCAAATGATAGCCTGAAATCTTAGGTACCGTTCATAATGCACACATGCATTCGTAACTATACCCAATGCTAAATCTCTTTCTCATGCACACGTCACACACGCACACACATACACCCACACTCACGCATATTGTGAAGGTAATAAATAAAGAGAACTGGGGCTCTTCCATTCGTCTGGATCCTCCATCTCTTGTCTTCATCTTTTCTTTCTTTCGTTTCCAACAGCCACCTGAAACACAGACAAAGAGACAGAAAGCACAATCTGTCAGTAACACAGTCAGACAACTGGCATTGTAGAAAAACAATACTACAGCAATCACTTCCCACATATCATATGTTTCCTTGCAGAGCGTATGGGTTGCTGTCATTGGGTGAAGGCACTACAATGAGTGAGTAATCAAGCATCCCATTTACTCTTTCATTTTCAGGTTTCAGGAGTCACAAAGACGTTTTATAAAGTATTGAATCAAGGTTCAGTGATTGCTCAAGTTGTTGATTTATTTAATTGCACATTAATAACCCCCTGTTTAAGTGTATATTGCTTTTATTTAGACTTTCTGAGGATATTGCCAAGTTAATGGTCCAATGGTCAGCAGATGTATAGTGCAACCGAGTCTACATGGTGATGTGTTCATGCACACAACGGAGAATGATAGAAAGCTATTTTCAATTTCTTACCAATAGTATTATTAATAGGCTGATGCTTTTACTAACATCGGGTTTATATCATGATTTATTGGGAGAAACCAAGCAATTCCACAGCAGACGATATTTTGTTTCATATTCACATTTTTTCACAACTGTTGAGTTTCAACTGTAAGATTGTAAGATAAAATCATCGTCAGTTTTCCAGATTTCTGATGGTATGACTCAAGACAATTATTTATTTGATGTGTTTGAGGCCACTAGTCTTGGGTTGCAATCAAGTCCATGTCTCAAAAGCTGTATAATTAGCTGCATGGCTCGATATCATCAGGGTGAAGTGAGGAAATATGCTTTTATGTAATTTGGTTAAAATGACAAGGGTCAACCATGAAGAGGGGAAGGGAGTAACACTTGCATGGGGTGAAGAGGAAGATGAAGTGGAAGATGACCAAGAGAGAGTAGAGGGTGAAAAGAAGAAGGTGGGAGTAAAAGATGAAAGGGAAGGATGCTGAGAAAGATGGAGTAAAGAATAGGAAGGTGGACACAGTACAAGAAAAGGGGGCGGAGAGGAAGCAGGAGCCGAGAGAGAAGAGGAGGAGGGAGCTGAGGACTAACACATAATGAATGGCCTCTCTTTCTACCTTGACTTTCCCATTACCTCCCTCTCTCTGTGTACTTCTCTCTGTGTACTTCTCTCTGTGGCGTTCGCCCAGACTTTGGTCGTCAGTTCCCAGTGGAAGCAATCCAGTATATGTCAGGAATCTCAAATGTTGGATGAGCGCCTTGTTTACCTGCTGCTCCTGTAACACTACCCCAACCATGCGTACGTTCTTTGTCTATGACCATGCATGTACATTTTTCTGGACTTAAATGAGGGTTTATATGTATGGCATGTTTATATGTATATCCATGTCCAATATATCCAATATATCCATATCCAATATAATCAGTAATGGTAATTGTAACTAGAAAGTAGGGCTGGGCGGTATGGCCAATCACGGTATTTTGTAAGATTCTGGAAGGGTATATCACAGCAGTTCGGTGGTGTAATTTTATAAATGTACAATTATTAGTGTTACGAATTGTTTATGTGTCACAAACTGTTGTGTTGTGGTGTTTTACCCTGTTAAAGAGCGTTAGTCAGGGCCGGAGTGGGGCCACTTTTCAGCCCGGGAATTTCAAGCTCAAGACCGGCCCACTTTTTCCATGGTAGTGGAAATTGGATAAATGAAGCAACAGTTCAGCTCTTACTATCCTGTAGTTTTTTTTTTATTAATACCATGGTCCAACAAATAATGTCATGGTTAAATACAACAATAATAATCCACTTAAGATGAGAAGTTAACAAAAAATATTCCACTATTCAACAAGGATAGGTTGATAAATTAACAAAAGCAGAAATAAAAAAATAAAACATTTGAAACGTATCCCACTCTTCAACAAAGAGGCATATTGAACTAATGTTTACAGTTTAACTCACAGTACAGTATACAGTTACATTGTGAATAGCACCAACAGCATCTACAGCATCAGTAACCGCCTAAGCAGTGCACTGGTTTCAGCCACTGGATCTATAACTGTGTCGCTGCTTATAGACATGAGGATTTCCTTCTCTGTGCACATTAACATGAACGCCTCCAAGTTGTCCTGCCTCAATGAGCTTCATAGCCTAGTCTTCACAATTTTTTTCTCTCACATGCAGCCTGTGTGATGGACAAAGTCAACATAAATGTATATGCTAACCCAATGACAGGATAAGCATCTGTGAGGAGGTTGTACTGTGAGAGTATGAAATGGACACAAATGGACACATCTTATCTGCTGCTCCGAAGCTACAAAGAAAAATTAAGAGTCATATTACTGCATACTTCAATATCAATATTATATATCAATATTTGCATATTATTTTCAAAGTCTATGGATCGCCATGTTTTGGGTGATATAAAAAGGCTAAAATTTTAATTCAATTTAATATTTTGCTTGGGAATAGGTTGACAACGCTACAACGATATTAATCAAGGCTACAACGTTAGCCGAATAGCTACGTTGCTAATCATTAGGCCATTGTCTCTCTTTACCAGTTGCCACTTGTGTTTGTCCTCTTGAAAATAAATCGGTAAGCTTGGCACATTTGGCAGCATCCTCCTCCAATGCCTTTCTTTTTTTCAACCTGGCTTTTTCAGCCCCTCCTGCCCTTTTCCTCCCGTCCATCCTCCATAACGCGTATCGTTGCGGTCAGGCCGGCCCAGCTATCGGTAGCCTATCTGAGAAAACTTTTTGGAAAAGGACCGAACCAACTCTATTTGGGAGGAAGTTCTCCCCTCCCAAATAGAGTTGGTTGGTTCCAAAATGGACTGAACCAACTCTATTTGGGAGGGGAGAACTTCCTTGCATGGTACAACCCATGGAGAGGCTGCGGTGTCAGAATGCGGAACGTGTGTAGCCCACTTAAAGAGAAGATGGACTAACGTGACAAATGTCAACAAATAAAATTCTCGACCGGCCCAGAAATGAAGCGGCCCACCGGGAACTCTCCCGATTCTCCCGATTACCCACCCCGGGCCTAGCGTTAGTTGTGGGCTATTAATTGTTGTTATAAAATTTTAACCATGACTAAAGTTATAACCATGACTAAAGTTATAACCATGACACGTAAGTAGCTCCGACCGCTGCACCCTCAGAGGTGAAAAATAGATTATGCTGAAGCAATATACCGCACAGCCCTACTAGAAAGGTGTACTCAGTAGATGGCAGATCAATGCTGTAAAGTGTGACTCAATTAATTCAATGAACAGACTTCATTCAAACCCTAAAACAAGCAGCAACAAATGCAGTTGATCAGCAAGCATCTTGCCAAAAACTAAATGAAACTCAGTGGACTGCCCGCTGAGCAGTCCAGCAGCGGCGAGGTACAGCAGTACGTGTGCTAGTAGTTCTATCATCTGGTAGCTAGTAGCCTGACAAACCGTCCCAAACATTAAAAGTGAGCAAACTGTTTCCCCACACCGAGTCTCTGGGCGCAGACTAGGGATCGAGCGCTGCACTCAGCCGGCCAGTTCAGAGCAGCGAGTGAGGAGTCAGCAGGCAGTCAACAGGCAGTCAGTGGCATTATAAAACAGGCAATAAAAGATGTTTTGAGAAATTTGAGTCACCACAATGACAAGAGGTCCTTGAGCAAGCAGCCACAACTGGGCACCCAACATATGATGCCATTTGCGCGAAGAAGATTTCTCGATCGCTCGACTCTACAGGCAGAGATAATACATTAAAATGTAATTGTGTTGAGGAATATGCACCATGATCTGTGATGAGGAGTCACACACAGACTCTATGGGTGAAAACAATACCAGCATTGCTGTCTGGTGCACTGGGGAAGCTTTTTGAGGTTTGCTATCTCTGATAGGGTTTGTCTTTTTGCATAGGTTTTACAATGTGAGCTCACCAGACTTCATGTAGTAATACGAATAATAAAGGCTTCATTTCTCCGGTCCTAACGGATGCACCAAAGCTAACATGATAGTGAGAAAGATCTGTACACGGCTGCACACTCCTGTAAGAGGTCTCATCAGTCAAAATCAGTCTCCTGTGTGGGTTTACCGTGGCTGTGCGGGGCCTTTAGAATCGGTTCCAGGTCTGAACAAATCGTACATCCGTCTTCATAAAAGCTCCACGTCCAGAGCCCTTCAAATAAAAGGTGACATTGAGGAGATCTTTCACATCCTCATTTTATAGGTGGAATAAAGGCAAAGGTTTTAGGCAATAAACACGAACACTGGTGAACGCACTTCACATGACCATTCCCGTACAAGGAAGCAGGCTTTCTACACGCCTGGCGAATCGCTTTTCGCGATGGCAAAACCGACGACGACCAATCAGGTAGCGGCCGCGGGTGTCGACGTCATCGTTTCCAAACTTCTCCCTTTACGCTTGGCCACACAAGGTTTCTATTGTATGCGTCCTCTGGAGCGTTTTTTAAACTCCTCCGTTTTAGGTGTTCTAAAACTCCGACATAGTGCAGACGCTCAGTGTAAAGGTAGTAAAAGATATGCGTTTTAAAATGGAAACGTAGTAGTGTGGACACTGGCCTTAGCAGCTGCGTTATTAGACACATCATACATTCTATAAGCCAACAAGGGATTCATTGTTTTAAAGCGATCTGATGTACTAAGAACAGATGTAGGCTTCCGCTCTCTTGGGATCAAAGAGCACCAAGTAGGTGTGTGTGTGTGTGTGTGTGTGTGTGTGTGTGTGTGTGTGTGTGTGTGTGTGTGTGTGTGTGTGTGTGTCAGGGGGTTCCACTTGGGAAGCAGATGGAGCTGGTGGGTGGGTTTTGTGTGGAGGATTTAGCAGGCGTGGCCAGCTGCTGGCTGTCCTTTAATAGAGATCCTCTAGCCCTCCCCCCCCAAAATCCCACACACACAAACACACACACACACACTCTAGAAAGAGTATCAAAAAAGGGACGCAAAGAGAAACAAAAAGACTAACAGAGGCACTACGCTGATTAGCAATAGATCTGGATGAATCCTCCACAGTCGTGTTGAAACCCAAACTTTCTGCTCTACCGAGACCTTCCTTGGTCAATGGACTGTACGAGTATATTTCCAGTCTCTCGAACACTCAAAGCGCTTCACCTATCACCCACATCGCAGCTAAGGACACACACATGAACTAGAGGAGCTGGGGATCGAACCGGCGATCTTCTGAGCCACAGTCATGACTCTTCTTCAGTCTGCCTTTGATGCTTTCCATTTTTCACGCTAGTTTTAAATGTAGAAAAGACTAAGAAGTCTCCTGCCATTAATGGCCCTCTTGCTGAATGGTAAAATATAAGTAATAATACAATATTCAACATTCTACTCTCGTATAGAAGTAGGATATCCGTCTTGTTGTTCAGTCCTTTGCGGTGTTGGTGGTCTGTATTGCTGTTGCCCCATCAACACCTGAACCCTCACAGGGAACTACGCTGCAGCACCAATGACACGCTGGTCCAGTCCCAATGTCCCCTAACCTCAGACCCTGAACCCTCAGGTACTCACTGATCCCCTAACTCACTAAGTGGCTGAGTGTGTGAGGCTTTAGGGCTTGATGGTGTAAATATGAATGGGATGGCACTTTGCTGCAACATATCACGTGACTACATAAAAAAATATTGTGTACAATTGTGTATTTATTTTATACTTTTTATTCACTGTTTTGAACGTCTTCCTCATGAGATGAGAAGTCATTTTAAATCGGGAGCCTCAAAGTCTGCGAGTCCTTCAGGTGGACATTGGGATCGGGCCTCTGTTCTTGTTGGTCCAGTTATCTGCACACCGACTTGGCGCTCTAGTGTTGAACATCTCTTCTGTCATCGTTCCTCCCAGATTACATCCATCGAAGGGAACTATCAGGCAACAGCACGCACGCACACGCACACGCACACACACACACACACACACACACACACACACACACACACACACACAGTGCTTCCATGTAACTTTCTGCTGGAATGTAAACAACATGCGAGCGTTTCAGGCCATGTGCTGCGTGAGTCTGTGCTGTTTCTCAAGCCGGCTTGACTGAATCAGACTGACAGACCTCCATCCCCCATGTGACCCAGAGGCCCAAAGGTCACGACCCTTGACCCCTCCCCCTGCAGGGAGGTCCTGTTATGTCTGATCCTGTTTAATGAACTGAGTCAGTCTGGCCTCAGATGTCGACCAGCGAACACCCTGAGCTGAGAAGGTGCTGACGGTTTAATGAGCTGCTTTATGATGTGTGTGTATATACACGTGTGTGTGTGTGTGTGTGCGTTTGAGAGGGGGAGGAGCCTGACTTAGTATTTGTTGGATATGAGTGAGTACATGCGAGTGAATAGAGGATTTAGAAGTCATTTACATGGAGACATTTTTCCATATTTTGTTTCATCTCCCACAGAATTCTGACTGTACTTTCCAGTGATTTTTGGAGGAATGTCGTGTTGGGGCCAAGTCTATGTTGAGCTGCCACTACAACCAACACACACTCCTCTGTGTCTACAGCGTGCGGATCATTTACAGAAACAGACTGAAACCGCTCCAGTTAACAGTTAAACACCAGTATCCACACACACACACACACACACACACACACACACACACACACACACACACACACACACACACACACACACACAGAGAGAGAGAGAGAGATTTTCCGCGGCTTGTCGGTTGTTTTGACTGCCAACATTAATCAAGACCAAAGTCACGGCGTGTTTGTTTAGTAGAAACCTGTTAATACAGAGGCTACTTGGTTTATTCAACATGTTTGCTCTGGTTTCTGAGGTAATCCAGTCTGGATTAACTACTAAAACCAACATGCCGGGATATAGACGGGACTGGGTCGAAACATCTGCTGCTCTTCTTAGCATTGTCACTGTATTGATGGTAGAGAAATCCATCCAGACCATTTACATTTCATTTAGCTGACACTTTTATCCAAAGCGACTTACATTGTTCCTACATACCGTAGTCACAGCAACGGGGAGCAGTTCAGGGTTAAGTGTCTTGATCAAGGACACATCGACATGGACTAGTGGAGCCGGGGCTCGAACCACAGATCCTGGAACCACCGATCCTCTGATTGAAAGATGGGCATGCTAACCAGCTGCTTTAGCTGCATTTAGTCTGCTTCAATCGAACCCTGGTGCAGTTCGCTTGGGTCGCTGTGAACCCAGAAGTCCCACTGTGACCTTAACGACTGGTCCGAGAGGCCGGACTGTTTCCAGGCGAACCCACATTCCACTGGATGGCAGTGAGAACATAATCCAACCCACGTGCAGGAAGTAAAGCGGGAGAGTGACGGTCATGAAGTCCATTCAGATAAACTGAGAAGGGATCCGTGTGCAGTCGATCAGGGGCAAGTCCAAGAGAAATACAACTTGGGCCCTGCTCCTTTTTTCACGCCTCTAAATCAATTTATTTTCTTTATTTGATCCACATTAACTAGCACACTGCGAGGCCAAACCAGACTAAACAGAAAATAAGCGACTCCGACTCGCCAAGCGGACTCCTTTAAAAGCCTCCTCAGAGAATTAGAAGATGTGAGGACTAAACAAGTACAACTACAACGTGACCTGTTCACCCTGAGCTACAGTGGAAAACATGATCATCAGAAAACAATAAAAAGATTCTTGTTATCTCTAGATCACAACTTAATCATTCTATTATCTCAAGATAACGCACGTGGATTCAAATGCAACATCCTATTTATTTTGTTTCATTATTTATAACATTATTCCATTATGTCGTTGTCTTTCTTTTGTGGTTATGACTCATACCTCATTATCTTAAGCAAACGATGTACACGATGCAACGTTTGCCTAAGATAACCCAATGATGCATTAACTGTCCCTCAAGTTCCTCAACCGTGGAGAGCAAAGGGACGAGAGGAGGAAAATCATCACATTTTCATGACACACACCCAGAGCATCAGATCCCCACTACATGGTAATTTAGTGTTGTAACGCTGCTCACACCGTTCAAACTCCTGAGTTTAGTCGCTTTATGTGGTAAATTTGCGCCATTTGCCCTTTTGCTTTTTCACGAAGGAAAGGGGGCGTGGCTTATCTCCTTAAAAAATGTAAAAACCCTTACCATTTACACCATGCACCATTGAAATAACCACTGGTTCTGCTTTATACTTGTTGTGAAAGTCCCACATACGTGGGAACATCAAACTCCATGGTGTCTGGGTTCATAATATTATCCGTAGTCCCACAACAGTCTGAATGAAGCCGCTTCCAGCGCTACTTCAGGACCAGCAGCAGTTTGATTTAGCAACGGCAGGACGGCGGTGATGACGGGCGGAGCATCTCAATGCTGATTGGCTTTCGCAACTCAGCGTCACGCGAATTTTGTATTGCATTTATTGCATTGACTTTGCATGTAATCTACTCGCTCGTAGATTGCGGTTGCTGCCATTAACGCTTTTGGTGTGAAGGCAACATAACGCCCACCGTGTGGTTAACCCTGCTAGCTCTGTGAGCACTGTTACATTGTACAACTAGAACACCCATCTGGTCTGGCAGACCAATCAAAAGCTTCTTATAAATAAATCTGGCGGATCAATAACTTTGTGATGTGGAAGGCTAACCGAGAGAGAGCAAAAACCAAACAAAAGACTGAACCAAAGGAAACTGGTGGTACTATCGATTCCCCCTGATATCAACGTAGCAATTCCACAAAGAATCAACGGGAGGAGTTGTGATGAACCGGTGTATCGGGGAGCAGCTGGTGCACCGTGGGGGCCGTCCGCTCCGCGAGCAGCAGACCCCACAGAGGCCCATCGTCCTGCGCCCTGCTGCTCTCGCTGGGAAAGTACTTTTAGCTTCATGCTCGCGGCTTACAGCCCGCCACCTCTGAATGGCCCCGCCGGAGGCTTCTGATGGCACAGCTGACAGCTGACTGCAACGTTGTTTTTTAGGATGAAATATGTTGAAATCTGTAAAGCAACTAAGGATTTTTATTGGACCATTTCCACGGCCGGAGAACCACTCACAGGACAGGAATGACAATAATCTGGATCAGTTTAGCGAACTGCTGTGTTTCTCTGTCTGTATATGGCTACTCAGTCATGTGACTGTGAAATAAAAAAGGAGGAAAAATGAACGCTCAGCTCCAACAGCCTGCAGACTCCAACACAAACACTTTCGTCTTTGTTTTTCTTGCCTCAGTTGTCTGGGCCAGAGAAAATGAAAATTAGTCTTTAAAGAATGCATAGACGCAATCCTACACACACACACACACACACACACACACACACACACACACACACACACACACACACACGTTTCCTATTAATTAACCCATGTCCTGGCAGCTAAATCGTTCAGACTCAGTAGTTAATAGCTGGAATCACACCGTCCAAACATGTGCACGCACACACACACGCACGCACGCACACACACACACACACACACACACACACACACACACACACACACACACACACACACACACACACACACACAGAGAGAGGCCATGCACTCTGACCTTCATAACTATACACTCAACATACAAACACATCTGCTAAAGCTAACATACAAACACTCTCCTGCTCTCGCTCACAATCCACTGAGCCCTTCTAGTGCAGGTGCTAAGTTATTATGCACACATTCCTGCATGCATTGAGTCTCTGGGTTGTTATGGCAGCTCGTCTGCAATGACGTCTGCAAGTCTCTGCAACAGTGACCCTTTTTAATGCCCACCAAGCAACGAAGCAACACATTACATGTGCTCTCGTGACTGTAACAAGGACGTTCTTTTATATTCATCGGGAGAAGATTTTGAATTCGGAAGCGTTCTGGTTTCCGTTTGTATTGACCGGGCATTGGTTCTCAGCACCCACCGGTTATCGTTATCGAGCGATGATTTAGCTTTTAATTGGTCTCAAATTAGCTCGTAAACCGGCTACTTATTAAACAACCGGGTGAACACATCGTCTCTCAACTCCAACTCAAGCATCGCATCTCAAGTTGCCAATCAGACCGTAAACCAGGAGCAGCATACGGAACAGGAAGTCTGACATGTGCCCCTTTACCCCAGAGGTTCATCTGTCGCTAGACCAACAGCCAAAGCAGCAGCTGCAGCAGAGAAGACGCTGAGTGCAGAGTGACACTCTGCACTCAGCTGACACTCAAAATATCAACGTTTAAATTCCTCCGGTTGCTCTGATTGGTTGATTGTTTCTACAATCGGCAGAAATAGCCGTGAATGAACTGACCTATGTGAACTGCTGAACTAATCCAAGAGGCCAGGATCCAGTCCTAGCTTTACTGCTGGCTGGTTTAAAACCTGTCTGGTTGTCTGTTGGATTTTATTTTAGAACTGTCGTCATGGTCCCATGTCTCAGTGACGAACCAAAATCTAAGGTTGAGGTATTCTCACAAGGCTAGTCTGTTTAACTCTTCTACACCTTCTGATTCTCAACGCTCAATTGTCATTGACAATCTGTAAAGTCATTCAAATTAATGCCAGTGGACTCTGGTACGATGGACCTCAGAACCGTTCTGAACATCGTGGACCATCTTTATATGGATAGGGTTCGAATGATACCGGACATCTGAAAGCAGAATTGGGACAGTAGCAACAATGTGTATTTTCTGCAGATTCTCCCATAAAAACGAAATATTCAGTGCCGTCCACAGACTTGTCTCGCTGGCAGCGTAGAGGCGCTTCTGAAATGGAAGTTAGACCTTAATGGGAAGTTCCCTTGAAACCTGGAACACCGATCTGGAGTGACACTATGACCCATTTTAACAGCATGGCGAGCAGAGTGCAGATAAAGCTCAATCACCACCATTCCTCAGCTCAGCATGTGCTGCTGTGGCGAGGAAATGAGTGTACATCGAGGGTCAGAGAACGCCCCGGGTGGAAACGCCTTCATCCATCAACTTGCAACACACCCACTCGCTGGGGAGCGCTAGGTTCCCATTCCATAAATCCTTGTTTGGGGGTATGTTTTTCTTGTCTGGGGCCTGGCTGACTTCCCCTCACTGGGGTTTATGTAAGGTGATGGAAACACTGAGAGGAGGGAGGAGGACAGAGACGGGAGGAGGAAAGCACTTGAATGTAACTGGGAAAGGAAAAGCAAAGAAGAAAAAGCTGGGGAAGTGCATTTGCCAAGCGAAACGTTGGAGAGATTTAAAGGAAAAGGATAAAGAGAAGAGAAGAGCAGATAAAGTGCTAAAGTTAGGAGCAGTGAGAGGAGCTTCCTGGCATTTAGAGTAAAGGTTTCACTGTTCATGTGACTGGCCTGTCTAAATCACCGGGCCTCCCACCGGGCCCGGCCACAGGGACCACCATCACTCTCAATTAGCACATGCTGTCTTTAATCTATACAGTACAGCTGGGCGATAAAACAATCATGATCATTTTCGATAAAGTTGTTTTAAAATCAGTTTCCTCTACCTACAGAAACAATTAAAAAAACAGCCAATACGTTGTAGCCTCCATCGTAGCACCCTTTATTATGCATGCAGCTAATTGTAATTCATGCTGTGGAAGTCTGTGATATTAACATTAATCACAATGTGGTTGAAAACAGAGTCACACATATAAAAGTCGTACATTGTCTCTACTCTTATGCCGTGTTCACACCGGACGCGACGCGAATTTGCGGCGGAATAAATAACCACTAGTTCTGCTTTATACTTGTTGTGGAAGTCCCAAACATGTCGGAACATGAAACGCCCTCGTATTTGGGTTCATAACATCATCCGTAGCCGCACACAGCTCGGTGAATTTCACCGACTCCTCCAAGAACTGCGTCTCGTGTATCTCCGTAAAACGATACCGATTATGCCATCCACCATGGAAATAACCACTAGTTCTGCTTTATACTTTTTGTGTAAACTCCACATATGTCGGAACATCAAACTCCATGGTGTCTGGGTTCATACTATTATCCGTAGTCCCACAACAGCGTCTCAATGAAGCCGCTGTCAGCGCTGGTTCAGGCGGAGCAGCAGCAGTTTCATTCAGCAACGGGGAGACGGCGGTGGTGACGGGCGGAGCTTCTCAATGCTGATTCTCAACGCTGATTGGCTACCGCAACTTTGCGTCACGCGATTTCTCCGCCAGAGTTGGGATAATTCAACTCACGCAAATTCGCGCCGCGTCCTTCGCTTTGTTCGCCCCAGGTCAAACGTTCTGTTCGCGCCGCCTCCAACGCGTCTATCTCGCCGCAAATTCGCAAATTCGCACTGCAGCGCGTCTGTGGATTGACTTTACATGTAAACTGGTCGCGCCGCAAATTCGCGTCGCGTCCGTTGTGAACACGGCATTACAAGTCCCTGATATAGGCTACTCTCAGTTCATGTTTGAGTAATTAACTGAGTATTTGTTGAGTTCTCATGGTATGAGCTGTGCCTGATTATGCCTTTGGAAGCCAATCAGGAAAGAAAAAAGCAGTTTGGAAACTTGGCTTGGTCACAAGTTAGGGTGTTTCATTTGAGGGCAGTTAGCTTTGTTGAGCCAGCTGAGCATTTGCCAAGCTCATGGTGAAAGGCTCTACTAAATTCATCATCATTCCCACGACAGCTCCAGTGGCTGTTTTGGGGTGTTTACAAGTCAAATTGGTGTGTGTGTGTGTGTGTGTGTGTGGGTGTGTGTGTGTATCTACACATCAAGTACACGTGCCAAGAAAGACAGTAACAGGACAAAGCCTGAAGCCCTGCTAGCAGCTACTGGAGGCTGCGAGGCTCATCACATCCCACATGATTAAAGTGTTGGACAGAATCAACAATTTACAGCCAGACCATTTGTGTGGACGAATACCAAAAGATATCCAGAAAGTAGTACAACGAGAATTAAGAGATTATGGTTTGAGAGTGGTGTTAGAAGAGAGCTCATTCGTGGCCCATTGTTTTACCTGTGCAAGTGGAAATGTTCGCCAGATGGTGGTGGTCACATAATGAGCAAAAACAATAAGATCCATCCTCTGTGGAGGAGGAATACCGGTAGCTAATTATTATAGAAGTCTAAACATTCACAATTGAGCTACACGGTCACATACCAAAAGCTCATGTTTGTCCTAAATGTTGGGGGTTCATCCTCTGAGGATCATGAATCTGTGCAATACATGTCAATGCACGGCCCATTTAGTTTGAAATGTGCTCTGAACAATATTGTTTTGCCGACACGACATGGTTAATGCGTGGCGTTGATTTTGATGATAAGTGTACGATGACACGTCAAGGGATCATCAAAAATAATTACTAGTTTTCCTCTGAGGATCATGAAAATTCAACGGTGTTGGACATGCAAAAACAGGAAAAAGGACAGGAAGTATCGAGGGAACATGTATGGGAGTCTAAAGGCCTCATGGAGGCAAAGCAATGATCATGCTGCTGCTCTTCCTCCTCTAAATGACCACATCTAACTAATTGGAAGTTTTATCAGAAAAAAGCTCAGTATGCTGACGGCACCTGCTGAAACGTCACTCATTGGACTCCATGACAATACAACTGATGGTTAATTCATGTGATGTGTGATCACATCTCATCTCCACATCCATGCTGTGCATGATGAATAAGTGGGGGAAGGGCTGATCAATGCCTGTGCTGGCGTGGATTTATCTTTTCCTACCTCTGTCCATAGATTCTTATTAAATCTCAGACTTTTGCGATTTATCATTTATGAGCTGCAAGGAGGGGAAATCGTGACTTTAGTCATGAAAATAAAGGAACAAAGCTGGGGGTAGATGCCACTTTTTTATAATGTGACATAAGAAATATACATAGCTGAGATAACTTGCTTCAGGTGGATGGATAGAGGAGCTATATTTAGGCTCCCGTCAAAATGTGAGCGGAAAAAGATTGCGAGTACAACCACTTACGACTTCAGGATTTTAAAATACACTCGTATCTTCTGCCTACTCTCCATAAAATATTCTAGGGAAGAATTCAGTGCCTCTCCATGACCAGTTAAAACATTAAAGCCTAAACATTGCTGAAACACTGCGCAGTTTGATCTCTTTGACAGGCTATTTATATAGCAAGGCTTAAACCCTCACCCAACCGAGGCTCACAGTGAAGACATCAACACACCGCAGCCGGCCTAATCTCTCAAGATAAATCTGTCATGAAGATGATAGCAGAAAAAAAAGAGATTGGTATTAATTTAAAAGCCAGTTTTCCATTCCGCTTTACCTTTTTTTTTGGTCTTGCCAACCACTCCCTGCGTCTAGAGATTAAATTATCAAACGCTCAATGACAACTGAAACGGCAGCATAGGAGTCACAGCTTTAGTAAGTTTGATGAGAATGAAATAAAAAAGTAGTTTTATAGAATTAAATTCTATAACATAGACCCCTAATTCTTTGTCTACACTAGCAAAGAGCTTCATGTGTCTGATGCTGGCAACGCTCTTCCTCTCCACAAAAGGAAACTAAACGGAGTAAATTGGTTGCTGTCATACTGTTACTGACGGGACGCACGAGGGTGTGTTTGCCTGGGGTTCTTTTCACATTCGCTTTTTAGCATCATGTATATTGATTGTAGGATGTTTTGTTCAGTAAAGTTGTGACATTTCTCTCTGCATGACAGCGTGTTAGAATGACATAAACAGGTAGAACGGAGGCCAGTACATCAGGTCGAGCACAGAAGAAGAAAAACAACTGACATCATCAAATAGGATAATTGAATTGAAGACTGTGCAAATATCATTGAAAATAAGGTCATATTTCACAAGGCCTGATGAATTTGAATTCAATAAATGTAAGACTATTCAGGGATTTGCAGACACACATAATGGAGCGGATAACTTTCTGAAATGTACGTCACACAGCACCCTTAAGTATGAAGCTGGATTTGTTCTGACTCTGTAGTTATGGAAGCACAAGGGGGTCTAAATATTTAAATAAATTACAAGCAAGTGATAATGCATTAAATATCTCTACCTATGAGAATATTAAAAAGTGTCCTCCCCATGTTACAAATGACTGCTACAAAAAAGATATCTGACTGCTTCTAGAAAGGCATGTTAGCGAGCCAATAGTATAACGACGTTGGTGTCGCATGCTCTCTCTCAGCGATCAAGCAGCCAAAAAAGACTGGCGGTCGACGTTAACTTGACGGACTACCGAGTGACAAAAGAGTCACGTGAATAGCGACTGACGTGAGTCACGGGCCGTACGTGACAAAATGTTAACGTTAGCTTTTAGATTAGCTTGGGACACGAGCAGCGGTCTCCTGGACAAAAGTCCTGTGTTTGTGAGCCATGCACCACCCACTCTGTGTGGTCGCTCACCTTCTACTGTGCCAGAAGACGAGGAGAACTGACCACGCTGTGGCCTTTGACCGATTTGATCGAGAGAACTGGTTGCTGTGTATATCCTGCACCCAAGATGGTGCGACATCTGGTTGCTGAGTGTTTTCAATGTTCTCAAAAGTGCTTTTAAAGTTCACCTGTAGGCCATTCACACAACCTGGTTAACGCTAGAACACTAACGTCTTTAACCCAAGAACACTAACGTCTTTAACCCTAGAACACTAACATCTTTAACCCTAGAACACAAACATCTTTAACCCTAGAACACTAACGTCTTTAACCCAAGAACACTAACGTCTTTAACCCTAGAACACTAACATATTTAACCCTAGAACACTAATGCCTTTAACCCTAGAACACTAACGTCTTTAACCCTAGAACACTAACGTCTTTAACCCTAGATCACTAGCGCCTTTAACCCTAGAACACTAACATCTTCAACCCTAGAACACTAACGTCTTTAACCCTAGAACACTAATGCCTTTAACCCTAGAACACTAACGTCTTTAACCCTAGAACACTAACGTCTTTAACCCTAGAACACTAACGTCTTTAACCCTAGAACACTAATGCCTTTAACCCTAGAACACTAACGTCTTTAACCCTAGAACACTAATGCCTTTAACCCTAGAACACTAACGTCTTTAACCCTAGAACACTAACGCCTTTAACCCTAGAACACTAACGTCTTCAACCCTAGAACACTAGCGCCTTTAACCCTAGAACACTAACATCTTCAACCCTAGAACACTAACATCTTTAACCCTAGAACACAAACGTCTTTAACCCTAGAACACTAACATCTTTAACCCTAGAACACTAATGCCTTTAACCCTAGAACACTAACGTCTTTAACCCTAGAACACTAACGTCTTTAACCCTAGAACACTAACGTCTTTAACCCAAGAACACTAATGCCTTTAACCCTAGAACACTAACGTCTTTAACCCTAGAACACTAACGTCTTTAACCCTAGAACACTAACATATTTAACCCTAGAACACTAACATCTTTAACCCTAGAACACTAACGTCTTTAACCCTAGAACACTAACATCTTTAATCCTAGAACACTAACATATTTAACCCTAGAACACTAACATCTTTAACCCTAGAACACTAACATCTTTAACCCTAGAACACTAACATCTTTAACCCTAGAACACTAACGTCTTTAACCCTAGAACACTAACATATTTAACCCTAGAACACTAACATCTTTAACCCTAGAACACTAACGTCTTTAACCCTAGAACACTAACATCTTTAACCCTAGAACACTAACGTCTTTAACCCTAGAACACTAACATATTTAACCCTAGAACACTAACATCTTTAACCCTAGAACACTAACGTCTTTAACCCTAGAACACTAACATCTTTAACCCTAGAACACTAACATATTTAACCCTAGAACACTAACATCTTTAACCCTAGAACACTAACATCTTTAACCCTAGAACACTAACATCTTTAATCCTAGAACACTAACATCTTTAACCCTAGAACACTAACGTCTTTAACCCTAGAACACTAACGTCTTTAACCCTAGAACACTAACGCCTTTAACCCTAGAACACTAACGTCTTTAACCCTAGAACACTAACATCTTTAACCCTAGAACACTAGCGTCTTTAACCCTAGAACACTAACATCTTTAACCCTAGAACACTAACATCTTTAACCCTAGAACACTAACGTCTTTAACCCACTTTTTTCAGGATCCTCCCATGATACCTGTTTATCGTTTTATGAGAAGTTGTATAGGGTAAAATAAAAGAAGAGTACTTCAACTTGCCTTGTATTGTTGTATTTTAATATATTTTGATGAGAAGTATATTTTATCAGGTACATTATATCGGGTGAAATATACCCAACGTTAGTGATAGTGTGACTATTTTTAACGTTAGTGTTCTCGGGTTAAGGAATAGTGGAAGATTGTGCTCTTGCTGTCTGTGATACAGAAGGCAAACTTCAGTCTCTGGACTCAAACACATTGGACGCCCACTATCTAGTCCAACCTCGACCTTTTGGTTGTCAAGACGAAGCAAACATTTCACTACAAGGGTTTGAACTAACAACCGACGCCGTCATGGTTTCGATGAGGACGTTTTTATTTCTACAAGTTCGAAAACACAATATTTCACAAGAGGTGAATGTAAATACTGGGCGGTTGAACTCCGGGCTCCATGAAGCTGTGAAACGACCGTGTGGAGAGCAGACTCGGGCTGCAGCCAACCGTTTGGGGGTTGTACAGCAAAGTGAGGAGCCAAGAGGCCAGTTGGTTAATTATAGATCCCTGTGGTGTCCCTTTGAGTCTGCTACTCACCCTCTGTTTAGGCTTCTTGCAAGCCTGCTTGAGCTGCACATTCACACTCTGCATACATTTCATACATCACTTTCAGAAATATGTATGTAATGGACGGTTGGTCTCGAGAGCATTGCTGTGAGATCAGATGGTTGCGGTGGTGCCCTGGCAGCGGCGGTGTCACTTTCCTGTGAATTACAGCTTGTGCTGAAAAGAATGGGTGTTGTCCACACTGGAACATGGACACCGTATCCTCTTCCACAGAGCATTTGTCTGGAAAGCCACCCTGAATTGTTTGGCTGGAGATGGTATCGACAAGCTATTGTTCCTGCTTGAATATGTTGAGAAAATATACACTGAACATGTAACACTGATGTTTTCAGAGAGTTTCACATCTGAACTCTTCAGGAACATGTCGCATATTATATTGAATTCTCGACTGAAACAACAATACTGCACATATTGTGCTCCAAATTCAATCAAGCTTGAAGCCGGTAAACAATATGAAATGCCCGTGAGCATGTATACAACAGTAAATGGGCCGTCTAAGCATGTTAGCATTCCACCATCAAGGGGCTGCTGTTGGTGGCTGTGAAAGCTGCTTTTATTGAGGCCTAAACGGCTGCATTTAGTGAGGAAATCAGCTTGAACATACCATTCTATTTCTGTAAGTTCTCCTCTCTCTTTCTAATGGGATTATAGGCAAATAGAGACAGAGTGGGCATGGCACATAGAGCACATTTAGGTATTCAGGATGGGGGGAGAGGATGTGAGTGAGAGGCTGCAGCTGCATGAATTAATGTGTATGTGTCTACTCCTCTATCTGTGTCTGTTATAGCATGTATATTTGTGGGTATAGCCAATAGTGTTTGGGTATATGCAGACTGTATTCGTCTTTATCTTATAAGACACTAGGTGTTTCTTAAAGTAGAGTCCTACAGACGCTTGCAGAGACTCTCTTCGAGCATTCAAAAATCAAGAAATGGACTTGGTTTTTGTTGTCAGTATATTCCAATTTCTATTAGAAAAATAAAATGTGCATTCCCAAAAACAGTATAAACAGATTCAAAACATGGAGGCATATAAAATAATGAAAATGTACATGATCTGATGTGCCCTTCTCAAAGCTCCACACAGTAATTGAACCACACTGACTGTAAAACATGCTTCATTCAAACAAAGTAAACTCTTCACGCTGTTAACCTGCGGTCTCTGTGCCGTTTTGAGCGTGCGGTAACATTACTGCGTTTGCTGGATGAAAAAGTCTGTTGCTGAACGACGGAATAAACTTAAATTAGGCCTTGTGGGTCTAAAATAAGATTCAGCAACTGGATTGTCATATCTAACCTCAAATATGTTCAGAAACAGACTTTGGCAGACTGCTGAGGTGAAATAACTTCCTGAGTTTACTAGCTTATTTTCCTTGTTTCTGAATCGGGGGACAGGAGATGCATCGTGTGCAAAGGATTGTGGGATTCAGCTAATGTGCAGATTGCCATGGAATGTATGCAACACATTCATGCACCTCAGAAGATGAACCCTTTTTAGGATACTCCATGAACTCTCCTTTATTGCCACTGTTTGGCTGAACTGTCAGCTTTGCACAGAAGCTTTTTCCAGTTTGTATAGTATCCTTTGAAAAGTCAGCACTTTACAATTCGGAGCTGTTCTTGAGACACGTTAGGCCAATCACAAGGTCTGGAGCAGAATAAACAATAATAAAGAAAAACAGACGCTGCTAAGGAATTGTCTATTTGCCTGTCGGTTTGCATTGCCCAATAAATGTGTGGTCTCAAGTCTACTGTGTGTGTAGACATGACGGAGTGGCACTTTCTCTTCTTGAGAGTCCTAATAAAAGGGCTACAAACAGCAGTACACTCCATTGAATCTAATCTTGCAATCATGAATATCCTTCATCGACAGAGATAGCGGATTTACATCAGATTAATGCTCAGTCCTCATTAGATTTTCTAAAGGAGAGACGGGGAGAGTGAGATGGTAGGGATGGTCATTATAACACGCTATGTAATTACACCAACCCCCTTCTCCATAGCAGTTATACATTCCATAATCCATATTTAAATGCAGCGCTGACACAGAAAATGTGATGCAGAGACCAAAGTGCGCCACTGGCTCTGTCCAGCTCTCTGAGCCGGCCGTGGGGATGTGCAGTGGGGTTTTTTTTTGACAAGTTTGGAAGGCTAGGGACTGTAATTTGAAGGCCCACTGCTTTTGGATAATGAGCTCTATGTGTTTCCCCTCTCTTACAGATACAATTTCAGACAAAAGCACAACCAAATGAGTGACTGGTCTGGGTCCAAACTCTTGTTCTTTCTATTTTACTTCCTCAAACTGTACAAGAAACCCGCGTTACAATTAAACAGGAGGAAATGCGATTCTTTTGTGAATCATTCATCCTTTGTCCTTTCGCAGCTTCTGTAAGAAAGCAGAGCAACATGCTGCTGTTTGGCCTCCAGTTTACAATTCTGTGTGATGAAGATTTAGTTCAGCATCGGCCCCTCTGGAGAACACTATTGTCAAGTGTATTAATTAGCCTATTTTGTGTAAGTATAACGATCTGCATAGTTTAGTTAATTTACGGGGCATGCATAAGAATGATGGAGGGGGATTGCAGAGGAGGAAATGTGCTTGGGAAATTTGTTTCATATTTACATAATTATTTAGAAGCTCCTGCTGATGCTGAAACT
Organism: Taurulus bubalis; assembly: GCF_910589615.1. Taxonomy (NCBI): domain Eukaryota; kingdom Metazoa; phylum Chordata; class Actinopteri; order Perciformes; family Cottidae; genus Taurulus; species Taurulus bubalis. The sequence goes on from NC_136600.1 coordinate 2,474,821, forward strand.
GAAATTTTGGGCTTTAATGTATTCCAAAAAAAGGCCTGTGTTTGCTCAGGGATTGTGCACAGGGACTCAGCTGGTTAATCAAGCATATGTATAATTCATTTTCCAAGCATGGGGTCTGGCACTGAGGCTGTTAAGATGAGCATTTCTAAATGTAATATTTTCACTTTCTCCCTGTGAAGTCGAAGCCATATACTCTGAAGACTTGGACTATATCAACAGTGCCCGACCTAAACACCGCACCATGCAAGAGGAGGATTTTCAGCGGATGACAATATGGATCTATGGCTGCCCCCCGGCCCCCTGCCTTAGATACACCCCTGCTGGGAGCCCCACCAGTCGGTCTCAGGCTGCTTACACAAACAATTAGAAGATATTTTTGGCTTCCAACAGAAAAGAAACAAGGAAAAAAAACATGCAGTAATTGTGCCTTCTGTTTGAGCAGCCACTTTGTTTCAGCACTAGAACACATCACACACACACACACACACACACACACACACACACACACACACACACACACACACACACACACACACACACACACACACACAAAGTAGATGAGCAGATATTAAAGAGTGAATAATCTCTATGAACCACCAGAGATCCCCTTGATGTTAAAAAGACTAATTACCAGTCCGCACTGCCGCGTGCAGTACACTGGGCTCTCTGTGGTAAAGGCTCGTCAGGACCAGTGACACTGGTATTTTAGACTGACGGTAGTGTCCTGCAATCATTGGTGGGTTTACTGAGGCTGCATGCACTGAGAGGACGGAGGCAAACACTGACATTTTAATTCCTGAATCAAGAAATGACATTGATCTGGACGGATGCATCGATTCAATGATTAACGATCCAATGTGACCGATGCAAAGTGAAAGCATCGATTAGGATAGGCTTTTATTTTGAAATTCCTGTCTGTTTCCCCATTTCCATCCAAGTGCACCTTCTTCCTAAACATCCAAACAGGGCTATTGGCGTTACCGAGTGGCATTATGGGATTTAGTGGCATTCATGGGACGGGACAAAATGCTTTTTTCCTGCCTACAAATTCTTCACAATAAAAGTCTCCCATTATTTTCGCAGCTTACTCGTCCTTTCTGCAGGATGCGGAGACTTGTATTATTGGAGAATAACAGACAACAATGCTCCGGTTTTAAACCCATTTTGTTGTATAAAAGCTTTTATTTTGAAACAACAAAACCAGGGAATGTTGGGTTATGTAACAGGATGGGAGCTGTGCTCCAGGCCCAACATTACAGTACAATACACGTACTGTCTTTGTGTTGTTATGTGCTTTGGTTTCATTGCAGCGTCTGATAATGTGCGATACAGCTGTTAATGCCGTCCGTCCCGCTGTTTTATACAATCAATCAAACTGCTGCACATGCATCATAACAGAAGTAGGTCACACTGACTGGATCATATGACTCCATTATACATAATACAGTAAAATAGCTAGCACCATGATGAGACGTTTTTTTGGGGTCAGAAACTACCAGCAGGAACATTTTGTTATTCATGTCAGCCAACACCGCCATCTTTACACGAGCGGCTGCTGCTTAATACGGCAGCAGGGTAGAAAATGAAGCATTGCCTGTCAGTGAGTGACGGCAGCACAGAATAACTGCTCAGCTCTAACCTTTCAGTAAAAAGAAGCCGAGCTGCCCGGAGGCATAGCATGTGAAAAATGCTCACTATTCTCCCGTCGGATCAGGAAGTCAGCTAAGCAAATAAAAAGAGTAATAACTTAACAACATAACCAGATTACTATGTGTTTTTGTGTGACTAATCAGCTGCTGTTTTTTTTTTCCTGAACAGGAGAGAGATGTGATGTCCCGCTGAGAACAGACGTCTAGCTGCAACCGGATAAACACCACCAAGGGTTAATAAGCTCCCAAACAACCCCGGTGCTGGGCTTCACAGGAGCGCTGGGACTGGGATCGGGGCTGGAGGGGGGGGAGGAGGAGGAGGAAGAGGCAGGACCTCCCTGCGTCCCACTGGGACAAAGTGGGATCCAGCCCCACCACCGCTCCTCCCTCTCCCAGAGTGCTGGAGCTTTAAGTTCGTCTCCCAGGTAACACACACACACACACACACACACACGCATACACACACACACACACACACACACACACACACACACACACACACACACACACACACACTCTTAATAACAGGCCCTGCAGTGCAGAAAGCGCAGGGCCTTGTTAGCCAACAACCAGGCGTGAAATCACTGCACCGTACTCCCACCACGATGAGTCAATCTATACCTCCTGCTTCTCTTTGTTCATGTCTGTGTGTGTGTGTGTGTGTGTGTGTGTGTGTGTGTGTGTGTGTGTGTGTGTGTGTGTGTGTGTGTGTGCGTGTGTGCGTGTGTGTGTGTGTGTGTGTGCGTGTGCGCTGAAGATGAGTGTGTTTGCAGGTTTTCCTCCAGGCCACGCAGAGCTCTATCTTTGACTGGGTTGGCTGTCTTTTGTTTAGACTCCTCTGCGGCTCAGCTCCAACACACACCTCATGCTGTGCATCCTAAACACACTATCAGAGGATTAAGTTAACTTTCCCCGACTTTAAATGAGAAGGTCTCTATTGAGTGCATTTCCATACACCTGTTTCTGTGCATGTGTGTAAGTGTTATTTGGAGAGTGAGTGTGTTGGTAGCTTAGAGTAAGCACTATCCGGCTGATGAAACAGAGTCTGTCTTAAATAAATGATGACATCGTATGAGATGGTTCTGCTTCTTTGTCTCCTTTGTTTTCTTACACTGTGGACTCAGTGTTGACCCCGAGAGCCAAAGTCCCGCTAGCTAGCTGCTAGTCCACTAGCATGTGCAGCTCAAAGCTATCGTTTTTTCTTGCAGGCATTGATATCAAACAAGTATTTGAAGGCATTCAAAAATACTCCTCTACCCATGGCATCCACCAGTGCTTCGTTCTCATCTCATTTTGCCAAATTTGTCAACTTTCCCCATATTCTCGTGACTCTTTACGAGCTGCCGTCAGTCTGCCAAGCTAGCTAGCTTCAGCAGTTCCAGGCTCACGGCTGGGAAACAGTCTTTATTAAAGGCTGCTGGCAAGAAATGTATTGAGTATCAATGACATCACATTTTAGAAATTGACCACCTGTGTTTAAACAACTAGGGTGAATGAAGATATTGTGTTTTACATTTCAATAACAGACCCAAAACAACAACAAACAGACCTTACTAATTGTAATCGAGTACATACAACTACCAATATTATGTGTATCCAACGCCTCTTATTCATCTGCGCTATATAGCTCCATTGTTCCAAAACCAACACATTGTCACTTCCAACTCGCCACATGCCGAGGCGTGGTCAGTGGCCCTACGCTTCAAACTATGACGTGAAAGGTTCCTCGAGTGTCAGTGATGGACGCGTGGAAGTCAGAACGTTTCTTACGTCAATCAAGCACTCTTGTTAAGTAACTTCCGGTTCCACTCTTCAGTTACGTAAAAAAAAATGGTTTGACACGGGACACGGACAGCGGCCTCCTGGGTGAAAGTCCTGTGTTTGTTTGGTCCGTCCATCCTCCAATCCCATCTACCTGATGGAGGTTTAAATTGTATCCTTCATTACCATGAACACACACACTGTAGTTTATCTTTACACGATCACACACACGCCGTCCCGCTGCCACATGTGGATTAATCCACCACTGAAAATAGTCCTAAACAAACGCAATATTTCTACCTTTGAGTAACCTTTGCTGAGAGTAACATGGATGCAATATGAGAAGGGGAAGCAACAGTGAAGAGTTTGTGTTCGTCTCATCGTGTTGTGCTGTCTCTGACTACAGTCACACAACACCAGCTGATGAGGTCTGTTTCCTCGACAGACTTTTTGGAAAGAATTTGTTCGGCATCGATGGAAACACAGCGGCACCCAACACTCTCGTTTCTGGATGTCAGACAGATACGCCGCATCAACACGTAAACACTTCCTGCTACAGTTCTCTGTTTTATGCCACCAGAATTCATTTACGGAGACGAGTGAGCGGCAGCAGTTGCTGCATTGAAGCTCTGTGCTGCTCGTTCTCTCCCACTAATCACAAGGTTTTGGGCTGCGGCATTATGCTAACTTACACTGGCAAAGGGGAGGGGCCAAGGGGCTGCTTTGATAAGTCGAGCATGGCGAACATGAATGAGGCAGCGACAGGCGAGGCAAAACACACATTCATTCCTCTCACAATGCCGAGCAGCACTTTTAATTAAACCTTATCCAACATGATGAATAATGCAACAGCTCCCTCGCAATCCGCCGTCTCCTTTCTGTTGCTCACCACGCTGCGTTCAACCATCCCATCCAGTCACATGCATACATTAGGCAGAGGAATGGCAGAGAAGAAAGGCTCTCCTCTATCTGGTGCACAACATAATAAATATACAAAATGTTTTTTTCTTAGTTTTGCCAACAGTGGAGAAAAACTGCGGCGGTGCAGAAATGAGCAAAACTTGGTTCAGATGTCTGATTGTGCCTTTAATGTCTGCTGTTTTGTTGCTTTGCTTGGGCCGTGTCAGAACCGACAAGTGCACACATGTTGCTGCTCAAAAAGCACTCTGAAAAACTAAACCAAAAACAGGTATAACTTTGACTGGATTCAGCCTCTATTGCGAGGGCAAAGGGCTCAGTGTGAAGCTCGTGGAAACAAAGTCCAAGATAACATGTTCCCTGTGGGAGAGAGATGGCCTCACTGCATCAGACAAGACCAGCCGCTGAGAAACACATCAGTCTTCCAAACTCATGGACACACTCCTAAAGGGATAGAGAGAAGGGGTGGAGGAAGGGTGAGAGGGCTGGGAGGGAGGGGGAGGAGGAGGAGGAGGGCTGCCGGTCAGAGAGAAAGGCAGCAAAAGGGATATTCAGAGCATTGAGGAGTGAAAGGATTGTATGGGAGAGTGAACCCATTACAGGGCAGACTGGCTGGGGGCATGGGAAGACACGGAGAGGGCTGCAGGGAGGTGCTGGGTTGCATTTAGCCCGGAGAGGATCAGCAGAGCGAGGCTTTGCCAGGAAACCTCAGAGACTTTCCTGAACCCAGACAGGCCTGCTGCAGGGAGAGCTGCAACACACAACCTGTTTAAGACCAACAATGTGTCTCTAAGAACTGATGTGTTCCTGCACATTTATGTTCTGATTAAAATCCTCAAAATGTACCCCGTGGACTTGCACATAGTGTGGGCTCTAGAGGTTGACGCCACAATTTCTAATTCTGCATCTAAAACTTCTGTTGCAACAACACTGAAATGGGATGTTATGTATGCTCATCACAGCATTGAACATGTAATTACTACCTTAGGGGTTTCTGCCTCCACCAACCAGTCAAGGTACACTTTACATCCACGTCTGGGCAAATTGTGACCACTTTTTATCTTTTTATCCTTGTGGACCGTTGTGTGGAATTGTGATAACTAGCGTTTTAAATCTTGAGTTATGACCAAAAATGTGTTTTGTGAGGTTGTGGCAACCTTTGACCTCCAAATCCTAATCAGTTCATCCTTCAGTGAAGATGGAAGTTTGTGCCAAATTTTAAGAAATGCCCTGCGGCCACGGCTGTTGTCGGAGCAGAAAAGTTGTCCTGCACCCGCAGATCACACTTTAATCAAGGGGATTTTTTTCTTGGACAGAAAGTAGTTCCAATGACGCAAAGAGAGGTTTTGGGATTATTTTGAGCACATGGTACACTGTGTCCGGAAATAATCTTGTTCTGTAATCTTGAAATGCAATGAGCACCACTAACTAATCATCAGTCACCTCGCAAAACTGTCAGACCCAATGAAGGTGTAATCAGGCCGACAGGGAGAGTGGATTTCATAGACACCAGTCAGCACTCAATACTTCCCTGGAAGAGTTCAGAAATCTGTTCAGAAGGAAAAAAACAAGCAACTATATGAAGTGTTTTGAGGAGAGCGGGGAGAGAGAGAGAGTAGAGAGGGCTGAACGATGGAGGAGGGGTGGAGGAAGGAGAGAAGTGAGGTGTTTTTTTTGTGGAGAGGAATGTGTTGCTGCAACAGAGCCAAGCAGGTCCCACAGCCCTGCACGGCCCCGATAAAGCTCTCGCTGTTGGGCTGCTGGATAAGATACTGAGGTACCAGACCCGGCTGGTTATGAACATGTTACTCTGGGAGGGCGACTGAAGGCCAGCGCTGAATGTAGTAGTAGCAGTTCTGTGTTCTAAGACAAGTTTTTAAGAAGCCGCTCAGGTCATACAAGGTTTTTTCCATCAATCAGTTGTGTTTATCTTTTTTTCTATGAAGTGCAGGGATCAGCGAACAAGTATTTTCATATGTGTGTGTGTGTGTGTGTGTGTGTGTGTGTGTGTGTGTGTGTGTGTGTGTGTTCTGTTTACAGTAGTAATGAAGAAAGTCACAGGACAGTCGAGCAAACGGACAATGTAAAGAAATACAAATAATAATAGAAGTAAAAAATAGAAAATAAGGAAAAATAATGAATCAAAACACACACACCCACAAACCCACCCACACACATGGCCTTTGCGTGTGTTCACAGTGTTTGTAGTGCATAGATTTGGTTCCAGTAAATCAGATGAAGGACAGAACCCGACGCGCCTCAGTCACTGGGCAACACTGACAGGTCTTGGAAATAGGAGATGAAAGGCTGCCACTTCCTCGTGAAATGGTCATTACAGCCTCTAAGTGTATATTTTATTTATTCGAGACTCAGGAAAAACCTTACATCCTTATGTTCATCTTTTGAGGATAACACAAGCCGAGTAGAACGCTGGGAAACAAGCCCATCGCCCAACAGAGCTTTGCTATGGAATAATTCTGCCACACCTGGGATTATGTGTCGCGACAGCCTCTTTAACACCATGTCTTTATACAATATCTGTGCTGTTCAACTAAGATGTGATGAGAGACTTGGTTATGGTTTGGGGAAGCTATTTAAGAAACAACAACATTTATTGTTGGCTTGTGATAAGCAGCCTCTAGGACGAGAGTCTGAGAGAAAAGCTGCACAGTGATCCAGCACCGACCTCCACACCCTGACCCTCTGCTCCGCTGCATGGAGATATAAATGGAATGCCTAGGGGATATTAAACTGTGCACAAGGGCAACATATTGCATGGAACGTTATTAAGGTAGGCTGAGGCATATTCATAAAGATCAGATGTGGTGAGGGCTGATGGGAGGACAGTGTGCTATCTGCTTCTTTTTGGGCCTCTACTGCAGACAGAGCGTTCATTTTCATCTTCCATTAACAGCACAAAGCCCAACATGTACAGGAGAAAAAGAACAGAGGTGATGGGAGTGTAACTGCATCATCAGTTGGTTTGAGTCCAGGTGATGATGTCTGTAGCTCGTCCTATCTTAGGTTTCAAAGATGGCTGCGCGCTATCCAAACTCAGATCTCCTATCTTATCGTAATTTAAGAAATCCTAACTAGAACTGTGGATTTGATTCCTCAAAGGCACTCGTTGTGTCCTGTCTGCGTCTTGGATGAGAATGTACCCGTAGGCTAGTCGAGATGGACTAACCGTGACAGCTCTCACTTGCTACTAGCTAGATAGCTAGCTATCATGGACAAAACAAGAGGGCGTTCAACCCATTTCAATCATTATATTTCAATATTTCAAGGGGTGTCCTCAATTCATGCCATGTCATTCTAACTTACCTATTAATAGCTGATAATATATGTAATAGCTCAATTTACGCCCTACAATAAAATTTGTTTTCTTCCCAAAAACAGTTCGGAGACATGTTGCTGCAATTCTTAGAATCCTAAATGTCACCCTAAACTGAAATAAAGAGACCTGGAGCTATATGTGGGCTTTATTTGACCCATTACTCGACTTTAAGCTTTCATTGGTTTAAACTCACCTGAGCCCGAAGCTTTACTAATGACCCCTCATCACATCCTTTTGAATATATTTTTGCATTGAGGCGGATGCAAACATGCACTGACATGAGAGCTCAGGTCAGCCAGGCCCTTGGCCTCAACGTAAAGAAGTGTTAGTATTATTCAGGAGTTGTGGGCTGACCTATCTTACCGGCAGAGTAAGTACACTTATCTCACTGCAGGGACCGGTCAACTGAACACAACTTCAAACGGGAATCAATAATCAGAATATTTCTTTGCGCCCGACGGCAGGGAAGCGTTCCCCCTGCGTCTCCTTGAACACTCCTCCCTTTCATCCCAGGACATTCAGGCCTTGCCACTGTCTTCCCTGCAGCGTGGGCTCCTCTATACAGGCCGCAGTGTTTCCAGACCCTCGCATACAGGGCGCCAGTGTGCCGGTAACATGCACACTCCCCGGCGAGTGTATAATTTGCCAGTCATGTCCAATTCAGATCGAGTCTGTCTCCTGCTGACTCCCTGCCTGGACTCGCTGATGAATGCTGGGAAAACAGATCTGGTACAGTACGGTCACGAGACCCGCATGCTGGAGCCAACGATCAGTGTGAGACGCATGACTCGGCTCTTTTGGATTAAAGCAGCAACGTTTTGGGCTTGAAGTCGTATCATTTGCTCACAAAGTACTCTTCATCCTTGTTTGACTGTTTCTCGCACACTTGTATTCTTGTCGTTGTGGAAAATACACATACAGAGGCGAATCAAGGCTCTTATCAAAATTACAATAAATACATCAGACAGGAAAACGTTTTGTGGCAACTGAGGAAACTTGCTCAGCTGCCGATGAGGACTGTGTGATGTGGTTGAAAGCGCCAGAATAAAGATGCAAATGGATCTTAAATTTAGATTATTTTTTTTGCCAACAATGGCAACCACAACAAATGAGGAAAACAAAGCAGGAGCTGATTTTACCGCCAAATGAGTCCTGAAGCAGCATCAGGTCCAGGTTTTATTATGTATGGGCCAACAGAAAATCTTCATGATATTAGTTAGTTGAAGTTGCAATATTACTCATTATCATTTTGATAACAAGTCCCTCTATTATAAGTAGGCTTGGGCATTATAATGAGATATGGATCGGCCACAATAATAGTCCTCAGGTGTCTACGATAACATAGTGATAAGTAATATTAAATTATGCAACGCCTACATTTGATGCTATAGTATATTCAGTTTCTCTCTTTCTTATTTTCTGGCCCCACCACATTGTTGTAGTATATTAAAAGAAAGTGTCTGATTTTGTGTTACTGTGGTTATATAATTGTACGTTATGCTGCTGCTAGACCGCCTGGTTTGACAGGCGGTCTAGCAGCACCAGAGAGACAAACATTTAGTTTTAGTAGAATATTTTGAAAGAGGAAAACTTTTTCTCGGACTGAGACAACTACAAACACGGACAGGCAGAGTGTTTGAGGGGCAGAGAGGGGAAGAGAAGGTGAACATTTTTCCGTCATTTCTGAACGATAATAATTTGAATGTCAATATTATCAATGAAGCGTCAGAGCTTCACATTATTCAGTGGTGATTACCCATGTGGCCCTGCCTCCAGCAGGAAAGACGCCCGCTCTCGTGAGCGTAAATGCACCTATTTGGTGATTCTTTGGTTTTAGACCAAATCAAAAAGTAGAGCCAGAGAATGTGAACGACGTGATGTGTAAGCTGTGCGATAAACAAGTCGAGATCAAAGACGGAAACACCACATATCTCAGCTCCCATCTTAAAAATCACCACCCAACAGAAGACGAGAGCGGCCGGACCAAAACTGCAACCATGGAGGATTCTTCATCAAAAGATTTTTTTTCAACTCGACAGGTTAGTTGTGAAAGCATCCTGAAACAAATCATTTGAAATACTAATATCGAGAAAATTACCCTTAGAGGGTTATAACAGGGCTGCGAACATTTTATTTGTCGACAGTAACTGACCGACTCTAGCGGACAGATTGAAATGAAATTCTCTGAGCGCTCCCCAGAGGATGAACCCATCCACGTTAAAGAGCCCACTCCCTTAATTCCATCATTAAACACAACATCATGATCTAATGAGCAAATTATGAAGTCATTTTCAGAGCACATTGAGAGGACAAACCCTTTTGATTTTGAAGACCTCGTGACTTTTTCTAACAAGACCCTCAGGGCCCTCAGCAGATAAGGCCCTGAAAAATAGAAGAACTCCTCAGTATGTTGAGACTCTGGGGACCACTGGCGGGTTCTTTACACTTTGAATCATGTTAATGAAAGCAGTATATATGCTCTAATTGGAAAACGTATACATATGCATGCTGCTCGTCTACTGGGTGAACAGGTCTGAAGGCTGCCTTCCCTCATCACACAACAGCTCTTCAGTACAGTAGCTACACGTTCGCTGGAAAAAAGCTCCACTGTCCACACACGCAACCTTCAGATTGGCTTTTCATGGGGGACCATGCTCTGCTGTGGTTTGTGCAGACTCGTTGGGGGTCTGGATTCTGGAGTGCCAGCCCTGGAGCAAAGCCATGTAGATGTGGGGAGAGCAGCAAAACGTATGCAGAACCATATCTTATGTTCACGCCTGAGTTTACTCGCTCAACTTTATGTGATAAATTCGCGTCATTCGCCTTTTCGCGGCTGAAAGGGGGCGCGGCTTTTCTGTGGCCTAACTGTGTGAAAACAGTTACCATTTGCGCCATCCACCGTGGAACCACTAGTTCTGCTATATACTTGTTGTGGAAGTCCCACAAACGTCCAAACATCAAACTCCATGGTGTCTGGGTTCATAATATTATCCGTAGCCACACACAGCTCCGACCTGCGTCTGAATGAAGCCGCTTCCAGCGCTACTTCAGGACCAGCAGCAGTTTGATTCAGAAACGGCAAGACAGCGGTGATGACGGGCGGAGCTTCTCAACGCTGACTGGCTTTTGGCGAATATTTTGCAACGCGCAGTTCGCTTATTCGCGTCATTCGTGCCGCCTGGCGAAAAATTTACTTTTGTGTCTGTGCATTGACTTTGCATGTGATCTCCTCGAGCGAATAATTTGCAACGCTTTTGGTGTGAAAGCAGCATAAGTGTGGTGTTACAATGCGTAACGAGAAGTTTGTGACCCCGGCCGCCATGTTGGAAACAGTCGAGCCAGAACCAAACGCCGCCGGAGCAAACGGCCTCGCGTTAAAGCTCGACAGTAACTCACTTCTGGAAACATGTGGGGAGAGAAGTAGACACTGCACGAACAGAATCCTTGTTCATATTTCATCAGCGCTGCCTCGCTTGACAGATGGATCAAAGTTAACGAGCAGTGATTGACAGCTGTGCGAGAGGCTCCTCGGCTCCGATTGGGTTGATTTTCATCCGGGCGCGGTGGAATCAGGAGCACGAAAAGGACGCAGAGGAGCCCGATGTTTTTCAACCGGCAGGAGAGTTTGAGCAAAGATGGCATCGAGTCATTTTCCATTAAAGTCGGCAACTTTGGCTTTAAATGCGGATGCATTGTTTACAGCTGCACCAGTCAAGAAGGCTTTCAGTCTAGCGGTGAAATAATAGTGAAGACGCTCCTGCTCTGGATCATTTGTATTTTTCCTGGCAGCTTTGTCGGAGCCAAACCCAAAGTGGGTCACATCTCTGCAATGCTTTCTGAAATCATGTTGAAAATAGCTAAATAAGTAGCCACGTCCTCACTGCAGCATCTTGCCACATCCTGGATGGCCCTGTGCATGGCACTCTGTAAAGAGATGCTGCTTTGACTTCCTCACTGTGAGGCTGAGGAGCCATTTGGGTACTGACAGAATGTGGGGCGGGGCCTAAACACTGAACATTTTATGCTTAATCAAAGTGTTTGAGGTTTATTCTAGTTAGATGGGACAGATGTTTGATAGAAGCTCTTTGTCTCTTTAACCAACTTGAATTATCTGTACATCCAAGGATCTGCAAATAAATTGGCGTGGAGTAAAATGTCTATTCCATCTCTCTGGTGTTGTCTTCTGAAGAGATTTGTGGAGTCTCAACGCAGGCAGTTACCACAGGGAGCTACGGTCATTGAGACAGCCGGGCATTTTATCAGCGAAGGACAAATAATTAACCACAACACAACCGACCAATTGCGGGAAGAAAAAAGCAGCCTTTTTTGCTCATAAAACGTGTCACTGCCATTCAAGGTAGAGGTGCAGCATACATACAGTACCATGCATCTGAGCTTGTTATCCCACAATGCTTTTAATCGCAGGGCTGACAAAGTGGAACTCATTAGCGTGCTTTATTTGACACTAATTCACTCGGCGGAGACGAGGAGCTCCAGATCTGCCGCCGTAGAGGAGCTGTTGGCTGCGCCACACAAGAAGGAGTCGGTTGTTCTTTTCTTTTTGGAGGAGCAAAAAAGGGAAGGAGGTTCGTGTGCGACGCTCATTAGGGAGCGCCATATGGCGGAGGAACGAGGAGGAGAGGGGGAAGAAGAAGAAGAAAAAAACGGGGAGATGGAGGGATGTGAGCTCTTCGTCTGCATCGCCGGGACACATCCTCCATTGTTGAGATTTGTTTACAGCTTTTTTCCACCAAACTGCTGTCACGTCGCTTCCTCCTCTTCCATCGGTGTTTTACTCTTTACTCAGTCGGCTGTTCTTTTCTACTTTCAGCTTTGTCTTCATTCCTTCTCCTCCTCCTTCTCCGTCCCTTACCTCTCCTCTCGCCTCCTCTCTCCTCCTCCTCCTCCTCGTCCTCTCTCCTCCTCCTCCTCCCTCCTCCTCCTCTCTCCTCCTCCGTCCCTTACCTCTTCTCTCGCCTCCTCTCTCCTCTCTCCTCCTCCTCCTCCGTCCCTTACCTCTCCTCTCTCCTCCTCCTCCGTCCCTTACCTCTTCTCTCGCCTCCTCTCTCCTCTCTCCTCCTCCTCCTCCGTCCCTTACCTCTCCTCTTTCCTCCTCCTCCGTCCCTCCTCTCTCTTGCTCTGTCTACTTTCAGCTTTGTCTTCATTCCTCCTTCTTTGTCCAGCTTCCTCCCCCACTTCACCTCCTCCCCTCCTGGCTTTGTCCTCTCATCGTCTCCTCTCTTCTCCCTCTCAGCCTCGGTCTTGACAACAAGTAGGAGAAGTTTGCATGTGTGTAGCCAGAGGGAGTGGAGCACCTCCTCCTCCTCCTCTACCTTCCCATCGCTCCCTCTTTTCTTCTGTCTGTCCCGCCTAACCCGACCTCTGTTCTGACCGTCTGAGAGGACACGCTTCATCACATCCAATCCGCCCACCTGTCAATCACCCACCGCACAGAGAGAGGGAGGAATACTTTGTGTTGGTAGAAATGTTTGCACTCACTATTGCATTTTTTGGTTGCTTTTTGACAGTTTTAATGTTTTAATGAATGTTCTTAACTGTTTTTAAATCCTGTTTTCTTCTGCATTATGTTTTGATGCTTTTAATGGTTTTATGTTAAGCACTTTGAATCGCTTTGTTGTTGAAATGTGCTATACAAATAAACCTGCCTTACTACAGATGGCAATGCTCTCACTTACAACATTCATATACAAGGAACCCTTGAAACAAGGACGGCACTCCGGATGACAAACTATGTCAAACACACCGTAGCGTTTCATTTCTACCACTTCTCTGAAGATTCATTCAACTTATTCGTTTATTCTTTTCATGAAATGTTCCAACACACTGGTGATGAGGTCGATCTACAGGTGAGATGAGGTCGATAAATATGAAACTAAATTAGAATCATACCCTCTAAACTAAAATGAGATCTGGTTTGAGTTGAAACTAATATTACTGAGCTATTAAAACAGATATTTAGTGTGCATCATGGGATGGATGGGAGAAATAACACTCTTCCTTTCTGATGGGTTTTACTGGACTGAAAAATAAATAAAATAACTAAAGATAATCATGCAAGTAAACAATTAAACATGAACAAAACATTTCAAAACATTCTCTGCACGTTCTGCACGAGTAACGCAGACGTACTGGTGTCACCACCACGTCTCCCATGAGCATCCCTGCTGATAGTTCATGGCAGCACCTCCACCTGTAAAGCTACCGCCGTCACACCGAGGCAGCGACCAGTACGACAACCACCACCACAGACTCCCAACATCTGGAGAAATGAAAGAGAACCCAGATCCAAAATGGACTGGAGGATAATTAGACCCCAGCGGACTCTGGCACACATATGCACCGGCAGCACGATGCTCCACCAATTAGCAGGTAGCGATACACACTCCATAGTTCAAACGCTCACACACAGACCTGAGACCTGCGGCTAGGGCGGCTCCATTATGGCAAAAAGAAAATCATAATCATCTTCGATTACTTCGGGTCAATATTGGAAATTATTTATTGACTTTGGAAACATCCTGCATTTTAAAATGTACAAAAAAGACCAACATTGGTCTTTTTTGTACATTTTAAAGTGAAATGCATCAATCTGGGGCACTTTTAGAGCAAAAGGAAGAGGCTCAATTTATTTATGTTGTTTATTTCGTAAACAATTTCATCATAAAATGAAATGCGTGCGTCGAGGGTCAGGCGGCGCGAGGGTTTTTACCTCAGTTATCTTGGAAGCCCCAAATTGTAATTGAAAATGAAAATGAAACGACTTACCTAAGTACCTAACCTGATCAGGTGAGGTTAGGAAGACAAAGTCAGGTCCAGCGTAGTGGACTTGTGAAGACCTCTATGCTTACACACACAGGTGGAACCTGGCCATGACTCTAGGGGTCTCAATGTGTTCCAACAGGAATCAGGAACGCTTTGAATCGCCTATCATTACGTTTACATCCATTGTCTTTTAAAAATCCTCACTTCATACAATATCTGTTAGCACAGATGAGCGAGAGCTAAAGGTCATGGTTAATGTTACTGTTACAGAGTAACGGTAGTGTCAGACTTTACTGTACCCTGAGTATCGGCACTGAAGGTGAATGTGAGCGGTGGAATCGTGCAACAACAATACCCTTCCTACGGACACTCCACCTGATATTACATCACATTACATTTAGCTGACGCTTTTATCCAAAGCGACTTATAATAAGTGCATTCAACCATGAGTACAAACTCGGAACAACAAGAATCAAGAAAGTACAATTTCTTCAATAAAGTCCAGTCCAGTCACCTGAAGTTAAAGAAGAACGAGCATGTTTTTTTTAATAAAACCCACATCAGCAAACATGACTGCTTATGACTGTGGGAGTGTAGCTCGTGTTGGCAAATGACAGAGAGACTGCGTGATAAGGGAGCGATGAGGCGTTTTCATCTTAATCTCTGCACGGCCCGAGAGAAGTTCAAACGCCAAAGGATGCTCACGCAACACTAATGTCCCTTCATGTAAAAACATTCAGCGTTTCCACGACAGGTAACCGGAGCTCCGGCTCGGCGTGTTCCCGTCAGACTTAATGAGCAGCGCAGCGCCGTCCTGAGAGCAGGATGCAGATAAACGAGGTACACAAGGGGCTGGATCCTGTCGAGCTGCAGTTCGGCATCCAGAGCCTTCACAATGCTTCTCCGGCAGGAGGAGATGAAATGAAAGCCCACATTACTGGCGGGCGACGGATCTGGAAAGTTATGAGAGGTAGTGGGGGAGTGAAACCGGCTGATTTGACTGAAGGCTCTCCATTTCTCAAGGCTACGCCTGCGGTTATCCTTCCTCCGCCCTCCGGCTCACAGCGGGGAAACACTTTAAATCACTTTGTCCTCTAACTAGAAAAACTTTCTGACAGGTCGTTCTGTGGACCGCACAAAATCTGATTCTTCCCGCTACAGAGCCAACAAATATTCTTCTCCGTCCCGTTGACTTTGTACGTTTTGGGGGACACCGGGGGACAAATGGAGCTTTTACTTTCAAGAGAAACGCCGGCACAGCGACCACGCTCCCCTGCATCTCATCCCTCAGAATTGTAGCATGGTCACTCGGATGGTACCTCAGGCGTGTGTGTGTTTAGATAAATAGCTGGCACCTCTACATTCCGGACACTACTGTCGAGCTTTGCCTGCAGCCGTTATCTTCAAAGTGACACAGCGATGCTCCGGGGCCGTAGTGTCCCGTCGCCGACCTGTGAAGGCTGACTGCACACACACACACACACACACACACACACACACACACACACACACACACACACACACACACACACACACACACACACACACACACACACACACACACACACACACACACACACACACACAGCAGAGAGAGAGAGGCTGCTGCTTTGTGTGAAGTCCGGACACTAGACCAATACGAGCACAGAGCAGCACTCAGCCACATGACATCAGCTGTCGGGATGAAAAAAGAAACAAACAAAAAACATTTTGATTTGGTAAAAACACAAGATGTTGGTTGTTGTTCGTGAGGTTCAAAAGTAACGGGACGCACTAACAG
Organism: Taurulus bubalis; assembly: GCF_910589615.1. Taxonomy (NCBI): domain Eukaryota; kingdom Metazoa; phylum Chordata; class Actinopteri; order Perciformes; family Cottidae; genus Taurulus; species Taurulus bubalis. The sequence goes on from NC_136600.1 coordinate 2,491,049, forward strand.
TCCGACCGTCCCCGAGAACACAACAGCTTCCAACCAACCAACCCTTTCCCTGACCGCGTACCTGGTACCTCACCCTGTTACGACATTTAGTCAAAAGCTCTTTTTAATACTCTTCATTGGTTGAATATTTGTAAAACCCACAGACCACTAAGCGGTGACCAATAGCATTGATTTATGGGGGAAAACATGAAATATGGAGTTGCAAGGTTTCCGCCCGACAGCGTATAGACGCGTAACAATGCTTCAATCCTCTGAAGATTTGCTTTCAAAACACAACCGACTAAATTCCTCTTTGGATCGTGGCACTGAGCTGTTGATTTTTGCCTCTTTCATGTTGCTTTTTCGCTCCCTGATTGAATCAATGTTTTATGCTTTTTTTAGGTATTCCGACTGTGAGCGCACTGCGGCCAATTCTTCACAGCCTGGAGTGTCAGTGAAGTGTGTTGAAGCTCAGAGACGGGGCAGCTGTCTCCCACTTGTTGTTGGGACTCTGAACCGCGTGGTCACTGAGTGGATTGATGGGGCGTTGCCTACCCTCGGCAACGAGTTGCATCAGCTAATCTTGTGAATAATGCAGAATCATGAATAAACATGCATCCATGCAGTGCAGTACTGTAAAGGAGACCTGCCTTTACACCCCTCTTCTCTTTTCCACCCCTGCCTCCAGTTCTTCAGTCCACTCCCTGTGTGGTGCGGTTACAGTAAAGCAACAATGAAAAAGAGTCAGGTGGCATTTAATGAGGCTTTCAGAATCTTGCTCAAGCTTCCCAGATGGACAAGTGAAGTCATATGTTTGTGACTCGCAATGTTCCCACTTTCCATGCCGTGTTGAGGAATTGTATATACAAATGTAAATGTCGATTAAAAGTCTTAACTGAGCCAACACAGAGTGATACGAGGTATTCTTCTTGTTTCTGGAAACATTGGAACAAGTGTCTGTATGTTTTTAACCAGGAGTGACTTTTTAACTGCAATGATTACACCTGTGTCCTCGTGTTGTATATTGTTGTTGTATTTGTGTGTGTTGCTTCTGGACCCATGAGTCTGAAAGAAAAGGAATATATATCTATTTTCTCCCCCCTCAAAAAACACTATTTTCCCCTCATTTTCCCTCCCTGCCAGAATCAAACCCTCCCCCTCCTCTGTCACTCTCTCTCCGCCCTTTTCTTTTCCTCTCTGGCCACAGCAGTGACAGACATTGTAGTGCCGTAGTGTTGCCGTGTCTCGGCGCGGACGAGTCAGGCCCGGCCTTCACTCTCGGCTCAAAGGCTACCCGGGTTTCCTCAAAGGCAGCCATCGAGCCGGCACAAAGCCTGCCCACTGGGAATAGACCCACAAAAGAGAAGAGGGGGGCTCCGTCTGAAGCGGCCTGCCTCCACCACCTCCTATAAATAATACAACGCCGCCTAGACAAAAAGAAACCCGGCCCTGCTCCCATCTCTCTTTTATTCCCATCCCCCTGTTCCCCTTCTCCTCACCCCTCTTACCTCGGGTTTTAAATCCATCCAGTCAAATGTTGCATTAAATAATGTACACGTCTCTGTGCTCATTATACTTTGCAGCCTTATACATTATAATATCTCATCTCATCTCATGGAGCCGTGCGCCTGCACAAGCGTCCGCAGGGTTTTAAACAGTTATCTGAGTGAAGCTGCTGCTGTTTGGGAAGTCTGGATTGATAGATGGATGGATGGATATATACTTCATTCATCCCAAAGGGGACATTTGTTTGTCATAGTAGCAGCTTACAGACACAAAAATAAAAACAATATAAAAAACAATTTAAACAATGGAGAAAGTGCAAAGTATGTGTAGTGTATATGAAGTGTATATAAACATAAACATGTGCAGTGAGTAACAACCAACAAAAGCGGTGCAAGGGCTGTTGATATTGATTAATTCATTTGGCATGAAACTGCACGAGTTGAAAGGTGCGAGTTTGAAAATGAACGTTTTCATGTAGTTTTGCTGTCGTTATGAGCGGCCTCCATTTACTTAAATTCCTCAACACTGCTCTGCGTTTTGTTTCTTTTCTTTAGGGGGCGGTTTTTAAAAACAGCCTTTTTAAGAAAGAGAAACTTTTCCAACTGTTGCATAATAGTTTAATATTGTACGGTTTGCTGAGCTCTTATCACCAATACATCAGACTTACAAAATATGTAATATACACTATGTGTTGTTTTGCCAGGTGATATTCGTCTGCCGAAAGTAACTCAACATTAACATTTTATCGAAATTACAACACGGTCAATCCACATGACAGAATTGACACATATAATGAGAGCAGTGATGGCGGTAGTAGCAGAAATAGATAGGTAATAAAAGCAGTACTTGAAATAGAAACATGACTAATATTATATTATAATATTACCTGGCTTAGTAATGTGTTAGCACTTCATGTTAGCCAGAGCAACTCAGCGAATGTCAAACAGTAACATCGTGCATGTTCTCCACTGGTGAGGTTCTCTAACTCATTGCAACTATAAACACTTGGGAGGAAATCCAGTTCAAACATGTGTACGAGGGATGCTTGTGGGAACGCATGTGTGTGTGTGTCAGTGTATTAATGTGAATGTGTGCACAGGGATTAGGCCGCTATCAGTGAAGCTCTCCCAGCCTGTCAGGCTTTAAATCGGCCCGGACAAAGAGGCTGATTTCAATGTAAATGCAGCAGCTGAGAGGACACAGCTCTCTCAGTGGGGTGACTTCCACCCTCCACCCTCCACACACACACACACACACACACACACACACACACACACACACACACACACACACACACACACACACACACACACACACACACACAGCATGTAGATTTGGTAAAAGAGATAAATAGAGAAAAAATGCTGAAGAGTGTCACACAAAGTTGCAGATTGCTTGATTTTGCACCTGTCAGTAATTGCAGCTCCATGTGCTGCGGCCCTGTGCTGGTCCTCACAGGCCAGAGTCCATCATTAGGATAGCCATTATCCCCGTGGCTGGCCTCTGCACCCCTTATTACATGCAAATAGTGCAGCTTTATCCGAGTGGTGAATGAGAGCCGGCCTCTGAAGAATGGGACACCCTCCTCGCCCACTCAAAGCCATTCCTCCATCTATTACTGCATCCTGTGCTTCAGTGCACACGGCACCGACCTCATGGCCGCCTAGGCGTTAGAAAGGTTGAGAGGGCCGTCAATGAGACTGATGAACTGAACGGCTAATGATCAAACTGAAGCCCCATGTGCATTCGAATAGTGTTTTCAAACACTTTATGGTCTATTTCTATATTTAATTTGTATTCATTGCGAAGATTGAATCTATTTGTCCTTTTCCTGACAGAAACGGGCTCCCATATTTTACCGTCCATTGTCGCAATTTCAATGTTTTGTAACGCATGTGCTTTCAAATGGTGTTGCTATATAGAACATGAGGAAAATGAATTCAAAAAGGAGAACTTGTCTTCTGCTCTTTTCTTTAGTGTTGAGGTAGAACTTCCTCAGGCACTATTCCTTTTACAGTTACATTCAGTCCTTGCCAATAGATATAATATTTAAGTTATATCGATATACTGTATATAGATATCCATGAAGAAATGTTTGTTAACATCCCGACTGTCAATGGGAAACATCTTGGATGGAAGGTTTTGGGTTCCATCTTAATGATGACGTGGCAAAACATTTTATTGAGTGCAAAGACAATTAACTAACAAATCCTATGAAACCTGATATAAGATCATTCAATGACGACATGTAACGCCAGCTGTGCTCTCCGTCATGTCTCCAACATCAGCTGTGGTACCTACAATCCGTGGATCTAAAATGAGATTCAGAGTATTCAGGATACACCTCTAAACCCGCCTGTACTGGGATCAGACCAGTTATAGACGCAGGTGCATTCTTAGAACGGCTTTGTTTGCTGCCCACTTCACAATATTACAAGAAGGGTTAATCCATTGATATTTTAGCGTGGTATGAGACACTTAGGTGCATTTTGCCATTGGAGAGCCAATCACATGTGTTAAGCGGCACTGTGGTTATGTGGTTGGAGAGGACTGGTCCCAAATAGCAACAGAATAAGTACACACCAACCAAATGTTGTAAATTCACTGGGTTGCAGTAACAGAAACACATTATTCTTCTTTTTCAAGGCCAGAATGTGGATAACTGATGCAACACACCGTTAGCCTACACTTTACTTTGCAGAGACAAAGCTATTTAATGTGAACATGAATATAAAAATTAAAATAAAATGTAGATATGGCCACACGACTCCAGACTGAGCGCCACTCTTGCTAGAATTCCAGACATTTAAAGACGTATAAGACCCAAGCAAAAGCAGTCCCCATCTTCCCTTGTACCAGTCTTCCCATGAATAACATTAGAGTTTCCCCTCATGTAACCGTGTGCTTCATTTCCTGTGAGTGTGAGAGACTGTCTGCTGCAGCGCAGTGTTTGTCTCTTCTTCGTGCATGGTAATGAGCACGTACCTGTCAGGCAATCGTGTGCAGGATGCCGCCTCAGGTCAGTGCTTGCTGCCAGAGGATGCCTTGCCATGGCTGTTCCTTCGTGCACACACCTGTATGCTGTCCCCGCTCTCTGTCTGCAGCTTGACATTTGGTACGGTGAAGATAGAAGACACTGCGGGGGGAGAAGACGCAGGCAGATTAGAAGCTGACAGGAAGACGAACGTCTCCGAATGAGTTGTTAAAAACAGAAACGGCTATTAAGAAGGGAATACATGAATATTTAGTTTGCAGCGAGTCTTTTTTAAATGTTGTTGTCATAGGTAGAAGTCTCTTTAAAGGTATTTTAAATTGTGACATGGAACATTTTAACACTTGCTTTTTTTCATATTGTAATATTTTTTAACGTGAGATTTGAGCATAAGAACATAGGTTCTCAATGGTAACATGGCCGCTCAACATATTCCACAGGAAGTTGCATGGAAAAATACTTGATAATATTACTATATAGTCTGTGACCCTTGTGTGTGAAATATTTTAAATAAAGAAGGTGATTTGTTTCTGTTATGTCATATATTAGCCTCTTTTCACTGCAGGAACTTAAGCTAACACATGGGGCTTCCCGTGACCTGAACTAACCCATAATCCTTTGTGGCTGTGGAGCCAGGCTCTTCCTTGCCGCTCTATCATTTCTATGCACTTGAATGGCCTCCTCTCCCCAAATACTAACAGGTACTGGACATTGAGGGAACATAACATTAAGCAGCAAATAACTTCTACTAACCTTATGAGTTTGAGCTCGCTATGCTAATGTTGTTGGCAAACTAGCATTAGCATTGGCATACACTATTACATTAATTATTCCCTTGTAGTTGATGGGTTGACGTTAGCATTAGTTTGCTAATGACATTAGCATAGCTGGCTGATGTCAGAAAACTCATGAGTTTGGAAAAAGCTACGAAAAATGAGGCGCAGATATTCCACAAAATGATTTAATTTGGTTTCCGTGAAATAGTGAACGAGGAAGTATGAAGACCGCTAAATCACACAGGAGGTGGATGAGTCCAACAAACTGCCATCTTTCAGTCAGGGCACAACTGTTCGTTGCATAAACGAGAAGTTGAGGTTTTTGTCACGTATGTTTCCCAATTAGCTGTGGCACTGCAGGTCGCGGTTCTGCAATGGGTCGTGGCGATGGAGGGGCCCGAGCCTGGAGCTCTGCAGCGGGACGCTATGGCCTCGGGGAGGCGTGCCTCGGAGATTGAAAACCCATGAGGCAGAGGCCCATTGGTATCGTAGGATCTAAAGCCATCCAGCTAGCCGAGCTGGCGGTAACTCAAAGTTTGAATCATTAAAACTGTTGGCCACAAAAATTGCGACACTATCCAGAGTTTTCATGTTCACGATACCATTAAAGAAAGATATGAAATAGTAATTCAGTGTGAGGAAAATACCCACTGCTATACTCCATTGGAGCATCGTGGTTCTGCTTATAATCTGAGAAACAATAGAGATACAAAGTTGTTTATTTAGCACTAATTCCTATTGGGAGCAAATGGATTGAAATACTGGCTCCATATGGGAAGAGCACATCTTTCTCTCTAAGTAGGCAGCAGGGGAAACGGACGGACAGCTGCTCAATCTGAGCACTTTCTTTCCTTTCACTTCCACATCTATATAAATCCAGAGAGACGGGAGCTTTTTCTCCCCCCCCTCAAGTCCTTTGCTCACTTCTTGTACTGCCAGACACCCACGCACTCACTGAAATCAAATTAAAAATGTCACAATCCAATCCACACAGTAACAGCAACCTCAGGAGCTCTTATTGTCTCAATAATTCTGCCATTGTCCATTGTAATCTGTCTGGGTATTGTCTGGATAAACCCATAATACACAGGACAATAGAGTGCACAGTCGACCGTAGAGAACATACGCTACATTCATCCCCGCAGGGATAACATGGGACGTTCATTTGAAATGTTCATCAATTTCTCCACCATCGCTGACAGGTTTTTTCTTGGCCAGTACATCCTCCGTGGTTACTGGCAGTACTGGGTGTTGTGAGCGGTACGGCATGCTTCCACTGGGCGGCTCCCAGTGGCTCCCGTCTCGCTCCTGGCGGAGAAACAAGATTGCCATGCTGCGGTTGTAGTCAAACACTCACAGCTGGAGTAATTAGCCAGTTCTTTATCTACATTCATTTCTCATTTGCATAATTTTGACACATCCTTCCCCCACAAAACTGAAAGCAATTGACACACACACACACACACACACACACACACACACACACACACACACACACACACACACACACACACTTTGTGTTTATCCACTTCTGTCCTCATTTTAGGAAACTGTTTTAATTCACTCCCATTCTTCCCTCAGTGGCTCAGCTGCTTTGCCTGTGTCACATGTGTGTGCAGAGGAGAGAGAATCAGAGAAAGAGAGAGAGCGATAGATAGAGGGACAATAGAGAGAGAGAGAGAGAGAGAGACACACAGAGAGAGAGAGAGAGAGAGAGAGAGAGAGAGAGAGAGAGAGAGAGAGAGAGAGCATGACAAGAATCTAAATGAGCCATTTCTCTTCTCTCCCTCTCTTAGTGACCGCCGCTCTCTGATTCTTTTCAGACATGACAACCTGCTGGGTGCTGATAACAGGATTAATAATGCTGAAAAATCCTAATCGGCGGGAATAAAAAAAACCTCTCCATTAAAATTGCCACCATGTCAGGATAACAGCTTAAGGGATTGGTGATGTATGTAGCGTGTCAAATAATATGCACGTGTCATCTCTGACATACCTTCATTCAATAACCCAATTCTGTGGGATTAATTGAAATACAGCCTCACTGTGAAGCTTTGGCTTGAGCATAAAACACATAAAACAGTATTAATGAAAATCTCTGGCACGAGACTGATCTCAAAATGGTCACAAATGTGTTTTTACATGGTCTAGAAATGTGTCCGATTTGTGCGTAACTTGCGAACACATGTTCCAATCTAAAAAAACATCATATTTCACGAACAGATTTATTTTACAGATGCCACAAATGCAAGCTGCGTTTAAGTGCTCGTGGAAAACTGGGACATCTGGACTTTACACTGTGTGTAATTTCAAAGTGGGACAGACGTTTTTTCTAAACAGACGTCTGTAGATCAAGATACAAGTTAAATATAACTGATGAAAAGCCAAAAATGGTAAATGAAGAAATTCAGAACAAATTTGAGAACAAACGCGCTCCATTACGATTTGCTTCTGAAGTGAAGATGTATTGAAAGCTACGACGCGTTTCTGAGGATCACCGAGCACCTCGTGAGTCCAGAGGAGAGGAAATCAAACTGAGCGTGTTTGGGTCTGGCCGGGCTGACTGTCCCTACGGCACCCTCATCATAACAGAGGCTTTCTCTGAGTGAACAAAAACAACCCGAGGTCGCTGCTCGCCACCTTCTTTACAGAGGCAGAGAGAGAGAGGAGCAGGAGGATAGTGTGAGATCCAGAGGGAGAAACTAAACAGAGAGGAGTCAAAGCCAGTGAGAGATAAACCTGTGTTATTTTGAGATAGCAAACGAGAGTTTTTGCACATTTATAGATATTGTTTGACTCTTACTCGATGCCAAGTACATGTTATGACTACGAGTGAGCAGTTGCTATTTTTTCAGCTTACTTGCAATTTAAAGAAACTAAATAGATTTATAAAAAGGGACAGAGCAGACTCTTTCTGCTGAGGAGACTGCGGTCTTTTGGGGTGCAAGGAGCACTCCTGAAGACCTTCTTTGACTCTGTGGTAGCATCAGCCATCTTTTATGGAGTGGTCTTCTGGTCCAGCAGCATCACTGCAGCTGACAGGAGGAGACTGGACAAACTGGTGAGGAAGGCCAGCAGCGTGCTGGGGCGTCCTCTGGATACCGTGGAGGTGGTGGGGGACAGGAGGATGATGACTAAGATCTCGTCCATGTTAAACCACGCCTCCCACCCCATGCAGGACACTCTGGCAGCACTGCACAGCTCCTTCAGTCACCGGCTGATTCACCCCCGGTGTCTGAGGGAGAGGAACCGCAAGTCCTTTCTCCCCGCTGCTGTCAGGCTGCACAACACACTGAGCTCTCAGTAAACCATGAACACTTCATCACTTTTGGACACTTGGTCACTTTATTCACTGTGGACACTTTAATTGTACTCAGCTGGTGCAATATAAATACGTTTAAGTACTTTCATATATATACTCTTATTCTGTCTGTATATTTAATTGAAAATTGATACTGTATTCTTCTTACTGTTTTACTACTGTTTATTGCTATTTTATTTATATTACTTGACTTGACTTGTTTTTTTACTATGTGTCTCTATTGTATGCAAGGCTGCTGTAATCCCGCAATTTCCCCACTGAGGGACTAATAAAGGATTATCTTATCTTATCTTAGATGAATCACCTACATTTATAAATGTACAGCAAGTTTTCTAATTTTGATTGCACAATAACACACAGCAATCAAAATCATCAAATGAAATCACGTGAACAACACTACACTATGCTGCAGTACGACTACGGTATGTAATCCTTTGTCTTTTTTTGTGTCGAATGAAATCGTACACAGCAAAACGTAGTAAAATCTGAAATCAATTCGTAAGTACTCCACATAATCATGAACCACAAAGTATAAAGACCACAAACACCTACACAGGCCGGTGGGTCAAGCAAAGAAACTCACCCACTGTTCTTGCCTCGTGGGCCGGGGGGGCCAGATCACCCAGATACAACAGTTACGTTTTTCTGATTGGCTATTCGTGTAGCCCATTTCTTTTTATTGATTGGCAGGGGATTCGGGGGAGACGTGCTTGATTCCTCCATGGTGAGGGCAGCGCGACCAGGTCATGTTTGTGCGCTGCGGCAAATTAAATAGCCTAGAGTTTTTTTTCAGCGTGAGAAATACGATGTGTGGTGGGAGGGCGTGACTTAAGACCGAAATGCGCGACAGTCACGCTCAATGCGTGACACTTGAGAGCCCTGCTTTGTTGTCTCAACCTAAGTATCCTTGTTGTCTCAACCTAAGTAACCTTGTTGTCTCAACCTAAGTATCCTTGTTGTCTCAACCTAAGTAGCTTTGTTGTCTCAACCTAAGTAGCTTTGTTGTCTCAACCTAAGTAACTTTGTTGTCTCAACCTAAGTAGCCTTGTTGTCTCAACCTAAGTAGCTTTGTTGTCTCAACCTAAGTAGCTTTGTTGTCTCAACCTAACTAAGTAGCTTTGTTGTCTCAACCTAACTAAGTAGTTTTGTTGTCTCAACCTAACTAAGTAGTTTTGTTGTCTCAACCTAAGTAGCTTTGTTGTCTCAACCTAAGTAGCTTTGTTGTCTCAACCTAACTAAGTAGTTTTGTTGTCTCAACCTAAGTAGCTTTGTTGTCTCAACCTAACTAAGTAGTGTTGTGGTCTCAACCTAACTAAGTAGTGTTGTGGTCTCAACCTAACCAAGTTGTGTTGTGGTCTCAACCTAACCAAGTTGTGTCTTTTAAGGCAGAAGTTTATTTTGAAAAGACTGTATGCATGTCCAAATTGGAAATTGACACGTGTGGCTGGACAAATGCATTACTTTTTCATAAGATATCATACAAAGTGTTGTATAAGGATATGTTTTAATAACACCATGACGCACCTGTCCCTTTGACCTCATTTGGTATTGTAGTGTATTTAAAGTTGGTAAAATTTAAACTCGCACATGTAAGAAATAAATTGTTTATGTGTACATTACAATGCACAAGAAATATGATAAATAAGGGGCACAATTATGAAGGATATGTAATTGTATGCATATGAAGGTCACTGTTTAAACTGTATGATGATTCATTTGTGAATGGATGTTAGACAAAGTTGCATGTTGCCTGGAGCCAGTGGACTGTGTCTTTAAGGAATTGTAGTTCCCTTGTTCGCCTGAGGCGGCGGAGCTGAACATTGACTTTTTGAAGTACAGGATCTACCCTTTCCAGAAGAAGAAGAAGAAGAAGAAGAAGAAGAAGAAGAAGAAGAAGAAGAAGAAGAAGAAGAAGAAGAAGAAGAAGAATAGCTCCGCCCCTGAAGCTGCGGGACCAATGAACAACTAGATTACAGGTAGAGGTGTTGAAAGGGAGAATTAACCAATGTAAAGGCCTCAAGCTCAGTGAGTGAGAGTATGAACTAACCCACGCGAGGGAGAACGGTCTCTTGCTGAGGAAGGAGGGACCCCGATCGGGATTACATGAGCTGTTTCTTTCATCATTTTTATTAAATAATAATTAATAGTATAACATATTTTGGACTCTGGACATTACTCCCCACACCACCTCCCAGGATTTTTGACCACATTTCTTCAGTATCATCACCTCTCTCCCTCCTAACTATCATTCCTTCATCTGCTGCCCCCCTGGGGAGTGCTCATGATGCCCTACATTAAAGTCCTGCCAGCGCCGAGACAGGTGATGTACACGTTGTGTTACGTACTGTCTTGCAGCTCACAGAGCCGTGGAGGAAGGTTGCTGAAGTACTCGTGGTTCAGCGCCGCCTGGGCCGACAGACGGTTCTTTGGGAAGCACTGGAGGAACCTGGAAGCCAACTCCTCGGCATGGTCCACGTAGCCCAACCTGACACGCACAAACACACACAATCAGGAACGTACACACACAGTATATACAGAGATACGTCAACAGAAAACAGGCACCGCTTCTGCTTCACACAGATCAAACCTAGAGTTACCTATCATTCAAAGAAAGAAACTCACTTTTCCTCCAAGTCACAGAGCTGCTGACAACAAAAAACAAGCCTCTTAATTATGCTAAAGGTTTGCTGACTCGAGAGGAAAAACACTTCATAGACACGCACATATGCAAGAGAGCCACACACACACACACACACACACACACACACACACCTTGCTCCTTTGAGCTTGCCTCACACATGGCGACTGGGTCACCGTGAGAAACACAGTGTTCATTAAAGCTTAGTGAACGCCTGTCTGTGTGTGTTTTTTGCGTGTGTGTCTGTGCGTGCGTGTGTGTGTGTATGTGTGTGTGTGTGTATGTGTGTGTGTGTGTGTGTATGTGTGTGTGTGTGTGTCTGACTGTGCGTTCGTACTGGGAGTCACTGAACTCCTGAACCAGCCCTGCATCGCAGCGCCAACGGGGAGCAAAGATTGAAAATAAACGAAGAGCAACAAATTCAGTCAGTAATTAGGCATCCACGGCATTAAATAAACATGATGTTATTCGGCGCAGCTCGCCGGCCGCGCCGCTCGCAGTGCTCAGAGTGCCTCTCATGTTCTGCAAGCTTCTCATGGTCGGCTCCCTAGTCAAGCACTCTGACAGCCACTCCCATGGCTCTCAATGGGGATCTCAGCTCGACTTATGAGCGGAGAGACAGAGGGAGCATAAATCTCTGTTCGACTCGTCAACGTCACTCAGCGAGAGGTAGAGATAAAGTTAATGAAGTCCATCAGGACCTATTTTTGCCCCTGTCTCATACAGATGGATCATCCTGTGTAATTCCACTGCAAAGTTTAAAAACAAACTAGTCTTTGTGTGAAACTATACTGATGGGAAAAAAAGGCCTCGTCCTGCATCACTGTTTTAATGATATGGGCTTTAAGGCCAGTGCTGATGCTGGATCTGTAGTTATGGTTTGAAGCAGTACCAGAGTGACTTCAACCACTGGTGGCACAGGTTGGCAATGAGAAGATCTCGTTTGAATTTTGACCCTTAGCTAAGCCCCGCCCCCGCTGCTCCTCTGATGAGCGGTCAGAGGAACCACACTGTCACTAACTGCACTCCCTGAAGAAATATGCGATAGAGATCACAGTGTAAAAATTAAGCACCGCATCACCTGGAGATCGAGACAGAAGACAATAAAATGAAGGAATAACACGGTTCCGAATAAATCCAAAACACAGGACTTTCATCATGGAGACCGCTGTCTGTGTCTCATGTAGAACTAAAAATGAACATTGACTTATTTTATGTTGGCTACTTAACTTACGTACAAACATACTTAATAACCCAGTGGTTCTCAAATTTTTTTGTCACGCCCCACTTTGGAGGAAGAAAAATGTTCATGCCCCTACGCCCCAGCAAAAATTTGATCTCCGTGAGAGATACATTTTCTGCTTTTGGCGTTTTTGTCTTGGCAAAACGGCAAGAATCAGTGTGTCACCAAGAATCTTGGCCGTTGCGCAGCGTAACCTGTTACCAGCGTAACATAAACATTTCCATGAAAGTACAGGCATTTCACCATGTATTTATTAATGACGTTTTATGTCGATGTACTTTGTACTATGTAAAGTTATCATGTTCACGGGGAGTGGTCGTCCTGAAACCACAAGGTAGTCGGTTCATCCCTGTTCTCCATAGTTTCATGTTGAAGTGTCCTTGGGCAAGACACTGAAGCCCCAGAGCTTCACAGCAGCACACTGCCCCTTCATTACTAAGGATGGGTAAAATGCAGAGAATAATTTCCCCACTGTGGGATTAATACAGGATTAAAAATATATATATATAAAAAGTTTTTTTGTTCTACACGAGACACCCCACTAGAGGGTCACGCCCAACAGTTTGAGAACCACTTTATTAGCCCAAACCACAATGTTTTTCCGAAACCGGACCAGGTTAAGCTGACCTTTGTGGAGAGGCAAGAGGTCCTGACTAAGCGTCCGTATGTAACAAGTGGGGAATGAGAACTGGTTGTAGCACCTCTACCGGAGGGCCTTGCTTAAGGGCACCTCAACGGTGGTAAAGTGAGGGCCAATTTCCCTCTCTCGTATGAAAGCTCAGTATTTCAAGATTAATGATCAACCATCAAGCTCTATTTATCTGAGATGCTTTACATTATATTAATTGCTGTGGTTCCATATTCCCCCACAACATTGTACACTCCAAAGCCCGACATGCAACAAGCTGTGCTCCAACTAGCGCACCACCCCGGCTGAACGGAACAGGTACTGTGCCGGGCTTCCCTCTAATGCAAGGATATGACATTGGAAGACATTAAGAGACAAAACAATATGGCAAATGTGGAATGTTGGACGGACTAGACAGCAGAGAGTTCAGCAGCAGTGAAAACCAGTGTCATGGTGGCAACTCATTACTGAGAACTGTTTTTAACAAGAGTCTAAAAGGGAATGAGTCTTCTTCTGGGGAGCATGAATATGCCCATTTTATGGCAAAATACTTATTAGATATTAATTCTTCCAATTGTTCTGTAAAATATATGTTTATGTAATGATAGCAAGATAAGCCAAATCAACATTTTTCATCTTCTGGGGACCATCAATATGGAGACCATCCAGTGTTTGTTGGTTGATTGGTTGGTTGATTGGTCGGTTGAAACCAAGACATAGGTAGTAGGGGCTGAAGAAAAAGGACTAAAAGTCTGTGATCTATCTTGTGCGAATGAAAGCTAAATCACTGGAGTACCCCCTAAACCACTATTGGGGTAAAAAAGAACCTAATTTAAATCCAACGAAACCCCCAGAATCCACATTTGCTCTGCCACAGTGAATTTAACTCGACACAGGCTTCTCTGCAGGCACCAGGACAAACAGGTAGATATATTTAGGTGTGAAATCCCCTGGATACGAGCATGCTGGCCTGTGAGGAGTGTCGGCGTACAATAGGTGCACATTCCTTCGTGCTATTGCTGTCAGCTGGGCCGAGAGACTAAGTGCACATCTGCTGTGAGGTCGATCGTATCTCCTTCAAACTATCAAACAGCTCCAGGTGATGGCACATTCACAGCAGAGAGAAGCATTCCTTCTTCAGCGGTGCATGGCGAGTGCTTTTTCATGGTATTCTATCAGAAAACTGCACAGAGGACCCGGGTGAGGCGAGAAACCGGAAACCACTTGCCTGTATCGTGTCCCCCACCACCACGCCCAACAGCAAAACATGGCAGACCAATGTGTTTTCTGGTCAGCGGGAGCTGGCGTGTCTTTTATATGAAGACGTGCGATGAAGCGCTCTCACCGCGTCTGACTCATTCAACGATGAGGGTGTTGTGAAGGCAACTTGGAACTGAACACGGCCGACAGGCCGCAGCATGCAACTCCACAGTGGTCACATTCTGGATCCAGCGGTGGTCCAACGATTATTATCGAAAGCTGATATCAACAGGTTTGATCATAGCTGCGGCCAAAGTGTTCAAACGAATCATGTTTTGACGCATAGCGCATTGCTGTGATTGTGTCTCAGAGAGAACAAAGCTGGTGCAGACCTCTTTTGAAAGACACATGTGTTTTACAATGTTATATAGTATGTTTAGGGTTCAGGCACGTTTGAGCATCTGAGCCTGCAATATAGTGGCTGGTCTAGTAATGAAATACTCTTCCATGCTAGTAGGTAGCGCAATACTTACCTACCATATATGCTGTATTATGCTACAATGTGACATCTTGTAACTTTTTGGGTTGTTTGTGTGCCGCGGGATTTTTTTTATGTAGAAAATGTGCCGCGGCTCAAAAAAGGTTGAAAAACACTGATATAACAAACGCCTGGTTACAGTTACGCGTCAAAGATCACATCAATCCCTCACATTGTTCCATCTGGACGAGGGAAAACAGCACGTAGATAAAAGATGGCCGACAGGGAGCCGAAAGCAGGGAGCAGGAGAGGGTGAGCCTCTCTCAGGGCAGACACACAGTGAGTGTCTGGGTTCATATCAAATCCATCGCTCCCTGGCCTGTGATAAAAGGCAGCAGAGAGGAAGTGATGGTCATTAACATTCCACCTCACTTTCTCTTCACATTTCTATTTCCTCCAGGATGGGAGAAAGGGCCAGGAGACTCGGAGGGGAAACTTCCACCTCGCTGTGCTTTTTACATGTCATCGAATGTGTTCAGTAGACGTCTTTAAAACGCTGGAAACACAAGAATCAATCGTCTCCAATCTTTTCTATTCACAGCTGCAAAGTGTTTACATGACAGCGGAGACAGTATATCTAAAGAGACTTTTATCTTCCAAATGAACTGTTGATACCTGATTTAATATTCATAAAATATACAAAACACACAATTGCATCAATTAATTTCCCCATAACTCTGGGGTACCAGAAAGCTGCTCTCTTTCTGTGCACAGCTCAGGAATGAAAAATACAACAGCCCGTCAGGTTCAGCTTCCCACAGAGATGTGTCCCTTTTGGGACATCATGGTCAGAATGGTGATTTTAGCTGATTAGAGAGCTGGAGTTTGACATATATCACTCGCCTGGTGCTGCTTTTAAAAATAAAAAAACAAAGAGACAAACTCCTTCTGCCCTCTGCGGCCTTCCCTCCAGATGTAAGCCGGGCACAAAGTGGCACACATCTGGGACCAGCCCCCGACCGAGGCACCACGACTCCTTCCTGTCTACGCGTGCGTCTGTTGTCCCGGAGCAGAATCACACGCACATGCACACACGTATACACACACACGTACACCCCTCGCCCCCCCACACACACACACACATATAAGCCCACACACACACACTCTGCAGGAAGGGAGAAGGCTGGAGGGGGAGCACGTGAGCTGTAAGGAGTGTGTTCACGACCCATGGGAGTTTGTCTCTCAAGGTAGGAACGAGGGTAATAGTGTGTCAGCTACAACACCCCATGACATAACGCTCCACTAATACACACACACACACACACACACACACACACGCGCACGCACGCGCACGCACACAACCCGTATTTAAGCGATTTACTTACTTATTCCACGCTTGTCTGAGCTTCTTAGCGCTGTACACTGTAAAGCGGTCTGTAATGAGAAGAGCACAACAAACCAACAATGACGACATGTGTCATCTCGTTAACGGGACACACACACGCCGATCACATCAAGCCTAACATCATTATTGAAAAACGGTTGCATTGGTTCAACCATTATCAGTCACTGAGTTTATTACGTTCCTTGCAATTAGCCCGTTTTTCTAATCACGGTTATTCATCATAATGAAACTATATTTTCATATAGCAAGCCCTGGCAGCGGCTTAAAGGGCACAACCCTTCCATTCCTCCAAGGGTTCTAGTATAAAACATATGCAAAGTGTATCTGCAGGAAGAGATAGTAACTTTAAAGCACTTGGAAACGGCAGCATGGAATTAATGAGTTCATTAATTACTGAAAATGTTATTTTTGCAAAAGAATAAGTGAAAGATATCCCAATGTACATAAATGTCTCAAAAATAACAGGATGTTGCGCAATATTTGGTCCCTTTCTGCAGTTTGCATGCCTGCAAGCTTTTCAGGCTTTTCAGACCCACAATCCTTTGCACAGCAGATACATGAGCAAGAGGGTCAAAGTTCAAGATGACATGTTTTGATGAAGTAGTGTGTCCCAACTGAACGCACACTCGTAACTCGCACTTTGTAAGGGCAGCACCTTTATGTACTAAAATGAAAAATGGGTTTGTAGACACTGCAGGTAGTCTCTTCTTTTTGTAATAGTGATGATACATTTGTGTCTGTTTGGACACTATTTAATTACTGTTAACTTCTGGGAAGGATTTACCAGGAGGATGTGGTTTCTTGTATCATTATAAATGATGAAGGATCATAAAAAAGAGTGGTGTCGCAGGAAATGCACAATAATAACTAACAACAAACACACTCTGCCGTTCAGGTGTGCTGGATCACCTTAAAGGGAGGTAGCCAATACTGTACTTGAGCTCCAAAGCCAGAGCACAATAACATGTCCCACTTTTGATATGAGTTTGGTGAGGCGGTGCATTGAGTTTATTATGCTGCGAGTGTGTGACTGTCGACCTCAGCCAAAACTGCCATGTGGACACACAGGCGGGCTGAGCTGCCAACTGACCGGCCAGCACTCAAGCTAGCCAGCCACCCAGTGAGGTAGTCCACCTCCTGACACTGTCAGCCTAATCCCAGCAGCCAGCCACCCAGCTGGCAGAGAGCCAACAGTGGGTCCAGTCAACCAGTTCAGGGCCAGGACTGGTGTGAACTGGCCTCAGCTTCCTGGATGCCAGAGGTGAAGTAAAGGGAGACGCTAGACATTGCAGGTAGTCTCTTCTTTTTGGAATTGTGATGTATAATGTTCGTCTGTTTGGACACTATTTAATTACTGTTATCTTCTGGAAGGATTTACCAGGAGGATGTGGTTTCATTATAAGGGACCTCAACTTTAAAGAGGCATCACTGCAGATCAATCCATGTTAGCTTCTGCCTGAAACCATCATTAGTATTACATGTGCAATGCATGTTGCACTGTATATGAATGAATTCATTTTCATATCCAGACAAACACATGAAAAGCATATTTTCTTGAACTTACATTTCAATGTGGCATGTAAATACAACATGCAGTGGGTCTATGGATGCATTTATACCATTATATATCATCAGTTATACAACATAAAAGAAAACATCCTATTTTCAAGGTCACTGAAACGAAAGTTACGAAGGTAACTACGGTTCTATGAATCCTGGATGACCGCCAGAGGCAGTGTTAAAAACACTGCCTCTGGCGGTCAGTAAGGATGAAATAGAACTGCCTTCTGTCCATCTGGACAGGACTCAGGAGAAGAAGCACGGTGGTGTAGAGGTCAGCGCTGTTTGATGGGATCTTTCCCTCACACACAGTCCTATGACATGCAAGTTAGGATGGTGTGATGAATGGATGATGGATGATGGACAGAGGATGGCGAGAGCGACAGACGGACAGACAGAGGGAAGGATAGATGGACAGATTAATGGATGGAGGGATTGATGGACAGATAGATGGATGGAGGGATTGATGGACAGATAGATGGATGGAGGGATTTATGGACAGATAGATGGATGGAGGGATTGATGGACAGATAGATGGATGGAGGGATTTATGGACAGATAGATGGATGGAGGGATTGATGGACAGATAGATGGATGGAGGGATTGATGGACAGCCTGACGGCCGAATAGATAGATTGAAGGATTGATGGATTGATGGATAGATAGATGGAGGACAGGCAGACAGAAGGATAGATGACGGATTGATGGATTGATAGATGGATGGAAGACGGGCGGACAGAAGGATAGATGACGGATTGATGGATTGAGGAATTGATGGATTCAATGATTGGTGGATTGATGGCTGGATAGATGGACAGATTGATGGATGATAGATGGACAGATTGATGAACGGAAGGATAGATGGACAGATAGATGGATTGATGAATTGATGGATTGATGGATTCAATGATTGATGGGTTGATAGATGGACAGATTGATGTATGATGGAAGGATGGATAGATGGATGGATGATGAATTGATGGACAGATAGATGGATGGAAGGTGGATGATCAACTCAGGGAATTGTATTGGTCATTATTTAACCATCTGGCTTAGACATCCTGATTCTCAGAACTATGTATACATGATTTCTCCAGCAGTCCGATCACTCTGCTGTTCACACGACACAACTTACTGTCTAGTAATCGGGAATGTTGAAGTCTTTGGTTTTCACACTATGACTGACTTGACTTTGACCACGATGAGGTCTCCAAACTACGTTTAATCTTGAAAACATATGCAGGAAGTGACACGGGTCTTGCTTGCTTATGTCGTCACCCATGCTTACATAATAGCCTGCTGCCATACCTCATGACTATTTCCCCAATGTAGATCAGTCGCTGTGTTAAGTGGTATGTGTATTCACGCAAACAGCCAACTCCCTCGGGTCAGCAACTGATGAGGAGACCCCTCAACCCTGTGTCTTCCGCTCCCATTGGCTGTAGCTCTCTGACAATGTGTCTGTGGGCAGCAGCGAGACTCTCGGCTCTCGTCTTTGGACAGGTCGCACATGGCGCTCCGACGGACGACGTGACGACGCCTCTGATCTGGGGATTTGGTCCTGGTGCTCCAGAATCTGGGAGCAGA
This sequence comes from Taurulus bubalis, assembly GCF_910589615.1. NCBI lineage: Eukaryota > Metazoa > Chordata > Actinopteri > Perciformes > Cottidae > Taurulus > Taurulus bubalis. Next base: position 2,510,363 of record NC_136600.1, read on the forward strand.
GAATCCGGGCTAGGGTCGTGTCGTGTGAACCAGGCATTAGTCCGTTGTGGGCTGCTGTAGAAACTAGAGACTTCGTGAAGAGGACCAGATCCTCATGTAGTTCTTATTTTCAGATGATCATACACGAAAGAAATCATACTCATTATTACTATGATATCCCCCTTAATGCTACACACTGGCCCTTTAAATCATTTCACTCAAGTATTACTTAGAACTGTGTTCTTTAATCTGGCATCACTTCCTGTTTAGATAAAACGGTAGAATGACGGCCCTCTATATTACATCCAACTTGAAGTTCAGCCAGCTGGATGCTACTCCGTGATCCTTGGATGGACATTGAGAGGAAACTCTACTCCCTACTACAGCAAATAGCGGCAAAGACTCACTTCTCAGATGGTCTCAGATTGGTCAATATCAGAATGTGGTGTAAAAGTCTGACCTACTAGGTGGGGAGCTAAAGCTACATTCTGAATAAAAACAGCAAAGTATCCGTGGAACCTTTCCACAACCGCAAAAACATGTGAAAAATAAGTGGCGCCTCCACTCTGAGGTCAAACCACGCGCTCCTGTCTGAGATCCAACCTCAAGAGCAACGCTTTGGGATGAAACACACCAGAGAGAATGTGATGAATCATAACCAGCGAAGTGGTGTAGTCGCTGTGTTTTGGAAAAGTGTGCAGATAACAGTCAGTCAACGGGAAAAGCTTTTCCACACTGACGCAATACTGCCCTCTGCTGCCCACTGTAGCCTCTGGAACAAACCGTGCTCCTCTCTTCTCAGACACATTCACATGTCAGGACAATGGAACATTGCAAAGGACTTAGCAGGTTACCAGGTTATTATCATACTTTTATATTAGCCCAAACATTTCTTTGAATATTCCGTTGAGAACCATCTATCTATTGGAGCTCTGACCTTGGAACAACTGAACGTTTGAGGTCAATGAAGAGGAAGGTAAAAAGATAAAAATATATCTTTGCACACATGTCACATGACACATGTGTGAGGCCAAACAGGAAGCGGAACCATTTATCGAGCATGTTGTGTTACGCACAGAATGCTTTTCAGAGTTTAGAGTGCTCAGAATGTGCCACATCCAAACACCTTTATGTTAATGAGATGCATTACACACTATTGCCAAAAGAGATATTCTGCACTTAAAACAAAACTTAAAGGCTTAAATAAATATGTTGACCGAAAGCTTTTTTCACATAATTTAAATAATAAAAAAAAGAAAGATATTTTGCTTTGGTTTGAAATAAAAAGGAAACCAGTTTTTGCATAATATGCATCCACTCATTAATAAACAGAGTTATTTCATCAGTTGTTTCATTTAATTGCTCCCTTTTTTTCTCTCTCCTTGTGTGTTTTCTTTTATTCATATGCTATACGATATGATTTCAAAAAGCAGACAAATAAGAGGAGCGTTTCAGTTGGCCATTCCAATAGTGAAAGTCCATCTTTGGATCATAATCTCATTACATGTGGTGATCTTTTTTTTCAACCAATAAGATCACTGCAAAAAATAAATAAATACACACAAATGTATGAATCACGCCGCATCACTACATATTTAGAGACTTCTCCTGTTTGTTGAAAGTGCAGCCTTGGCAGCATCACATGAACAGATGCAATGCTCGGAGGCTAGAACCAGGCAAAGCTGTGTGTGTGTGTGTGTGTGTGTGTGTGTGTGTGTGTGTGTGTGTGTGTGTGTGTGTGTGTGTGTGTGTGTGTGTGTGTGTGTGTGTGCGCGTGCGTGGCTCAGACAGCTGTTCCACACAGTGTGTGAGAGGCAAACAAGAGCCGACCGTTGCCATGGCCACAGGATGAGAGAGTGCATTTGTGTGTGTGTGTGTGTGTGTGTGTGTGTATGTGTGTGTGTGTGTGTGTGTGTGTGTGTGTGTGTGTGTGTGTGTGTGTGTGTGTGTGTGTGTGTGTGTGTGTGTGTGTGTGTGTGTGTGTGACCACGAGAGTCACCCCAGTTGGTCCCTAATTGGCCACTGGAGATGGGCGGCGGCGACACACAGCTCTGTGATGCCATCACTCCGACCCTCTTTATGTCCGTCTTGGCCTGCCCCCTCTCCTCCACTCCAGCTCTCTCTCCCTCCATCAGCGAACACTAATCTGCAGTCCCTCTATTCATGTTCCCTCTAAAAAACCCTAATGAGCTCCCAGAGGGCATGGCTGCCCTGGCAGAGCTGCCACGCCCTCGCCAGCCCTCCTCTTCCTCCTCCTCCTCCTCCTCCCCCTGCTGCTGCTGCTGCATTTATGGAGTGCAGTGAGCTTTTGGTCCACTGTCCCATGAGTGCATCACAACACTGCAACACTTACATGAGTAAGTATGTGTCCCTGGTAGGTGATTGGCCAGCGGTAGGCAGGGTTCATATACATTCTGACCAATGGATTTCCATGACTTTTCCATGACTTTAACCTAAATTTCCATGACCAAACATTTTGTGAAATCTCGGTGACACAAATGTATGAGGCAATAGTTTGATTAAAAGAATAAAGAATAAACATAACATAAAGAATAATATAGATGCCTGTATGTATGCCTGCTTATATTTTGAGCGTCTTTCTTTTAAAAGCATGTTAATTATTTCAAACTCAGCGTAAATGTACGTCATAAACACATGAATATAACACATTTCCATGACTTTTCTCAAACTTTTGGGATTTAATTTTTTTCAAGGATTTTTCCAGGCCTGGAAATAACCATTTTAAAATTTCATGACTTTTCCAGGTTTTCCATGACCGTAAGAACCCTGGGCCACCTGAGGCATGCATACAGCTCGACCAATGGCACACTAGCATCATTACGCCTCTGAGCCGGTGACAGCAGGACGGGATTATGTTTTTTGTCAGGAACTCCTGGTGGGGATTTCTTCAAGTCCACCTGGACTAACGGATGAGCCAATTGGATTTTGGTGGTTAAAGGTTAAAGGTCACCCCCCAATTCACAATTTTGGCCATAACTAAGAAGAATGCATATACTAGTTGTGGACATTTCACTCAGATATCTAAGCAGGATAACATGATGACACCTAACTGGTTGGCGGAGGGAAACAAGCGCGAGGTGATGGTTCTAGTTTGGGAACGTTAAAGTGCCCTCTCATCTGCTCTCCACATGACCTGCTGTTATTTACTGTGGTTGAATAGATTATGACTTCAAACCAATACAATGTTGGTCGTGTCCATGTCTAAACAGTCCAGAAATGTTAATAATCTTTTATAACTCACTCCCAATTCCAAAAATCAGAGTGCTAAAGTGTGCTCATTTTACCATCATGCTTTGCAGTATCATCAGAATGATGAGTGGAAGCATGAATGTATTCGTTGTGTTACTTTTGGACAAGGAAGGGCTCACCTGGTTTGAAGTGAGGCAAAGAGTTCACTCCAGGCCAGGAGTCCCCAGACGGGGTGCCGAGGACCTGAAACACACATCGATGATACAGATGAGAACACATAAATACTCTTTAGATTAATTCCGGCACTTTTCAGACAAATACAAACAAGTTTACCAACTTCTATGTAGATTCCTGGGCAGAGCAGTTAGCATGAGAAGCTAACACCTTAGACAGATCACACAGGAAGGACAGTGATTATGTCAGTACTCACTAAACACTACAACTATCAGTTTTAAAAATAGTGAAAGGTTTTCAGAAGGTTTTCAGAAGAGTAAATAGGTGTGTGATGAGAAGTGTGAATGATGCATTATGGATTATAGATGCTTTCCTAGTCGTTCCTGGACTGTATTGCTACAAGCATGAGAGAGGAAGATGAATTTCATTCCCATTGCCTGTGCAACAGTCGTGATTAGAGCAGCGTTTATGGAGAGGTTGGCTGGAGTTCTCACGCACACAGCCGGGGGTTTACGATGACAGAACCCAGAGCAGCGGACATGCCTTCCACATGATCCATCGCAGCTCAGCAGCCTAATAGTTTCCAGATTGCCCGCTTTGTCTGTGATCTGCAGCAGAGTGGCTGCTCTGGGATCTGCTGCTGGAGAACACTGCATACGGTGGATCAGACTCTATTTCTGACGGCTCTCTTTCACGTGGCCCACAGACAAAGGAGAGGGAAAAGGTTGAGGGATTTAGAAGATAGATGTTTCCGTACGCAGCCGGTCAGAACATGACGTGTTCAAAGGAGCACAACTCAAGCGAAATGGAATGAAAACCAGCTTGCCTCATGCTGGCCCGTCATGGCCATCATAGTCGGTGTAATAGCACAACGCGTCACTAGAGGGCAGTAAAGCACCACAAGGCCGACCTCAGTGAGACTTCAATAAGAGCAGTCGGGACAAAGAGAGTTCAATGAGCTCAGCGACTGAACTTCAGTTAAAAAAAGTCCCATTGTTATAGATCTAATATGTGTTTCGGGGGAAAATATCATGGAGTATATGAAAACATGACAAAACATGAAGCGAACCGGTCAAGTTATTAGCACTGGTTGCAAAGCGTTTGTAGTACATAGATGTATTTTTTGGGGACAGTGCTATGGCAGTGATGGTGACAGATCAGATTGAAATTGTATGGGAGTCAATGCAATTCTTTTTTTTACTGTGTTAAGAACTCCAGGTTGTGAAGAGTCGATCCAAATACAGAATGTTGTTTACGTGTTCAGTTTGTATTCGCTTGAAATTAAAATAAATAATGAAAGACCAGCATGAAGCGTTGACACATGTCCTCCATATGCAGGAGGGGGGTCATAATGGGAAGCATCTTTTGACCAGATGAAGATGTGACTTGAATTGAAATTTTTGAGTGTACCCCTTTTCATATACGTTCTTATCAGACTATTTTTTTTGCCTTCTGTTTTATTAATTTTTTCTAAAGGCAATGCTTACAGAGGTGAGGGGGTTTCTTTCATTTGATTATTGGATTTGTATCCATATGCATGTTTCTTGCCTGAATCCCAGCTTTTGAAGTACACCTCATTTAGCCTGCATATTACACTGGAGTAAAAAAAAAAAAGAAAGCTAATGCTTTTCTGGCTATTCTGACCCACAATCCTTTGTGCAGCAGATATATAAGTAGGAGGGTCAAAGTTCAAGGTCCCATATTATGAGGAAGTATGTCCCAAATTGAATGCACACTGCATACAACAGGACGTACTTTATGAGGACAGCTGCAGAATGTACTACTAGTAAAGAGGGAAAGTATGCCATTGAGAACGCAGTCTCTATTCTCATGAGCCGGCACGTGACATAGGAAGGGAATTGCATCTAAACGGCTTGGATCACGTTTCTGTTTTCGAGTCAAAGCTGCGACTGGGCTGTCTTACTCCAGCACCACAGAGGCTGTTGGAGCGTCCCAGAGCTGCAGCGTCTGACAGCAGAGCAGCTCAACATAACGTGCATGTGGTTTTCTTGTGTAAGAAATACTAAAAAATAGTGTATTTTATTTTATAAGACACGGAAACGGACACTCTGTCAGTGATTGGTCCAAACATCTACACTGGAGGCCATTTAGCTTTCCACCAACAAGCTGTTCAGCTTTTTCTTAACAAAATTAAAATCAAACAGCCTCTTCATCCTGGAACGTTGGACTCCGCCAGGTTTTGTCCCGCACGGCAGTAGTTTGTTAAGACGTCACAGCTGTGGATATGAGACGAGCTATTTGACTGTGTTGGAGAACTGAATGAAGTATTTGACCACATAAGGCTAATGGCTTATAAACCCTGGAGGGGCGTTGCTTTGAATAATCTCTTTCAGGTTTTACACTGACTGCCTGGCCTGGAGACGCAGAGCTCCAGGGATAGTCCCCATAATGAGACAACGCTTACATTTGAACCCTCCTCAATATATATGTTTTCAATACACTTTATTGAAACAAATGCAGCAGGTAACAGAACATTCCAGGATGACGAGGCTGATGAATAGTTTGATTTAGTTTTGTTAAGAAAAAGCTGAACAGCTTGTTGGTGGAAAGCTAAATGGCCGACAGTGTAGATGTTTTGTTCGACATGAACAGTCAGCTCAGAAACGTCTGGAACAACCTCGTTAAGGCATTGGAAACAAGGGAAACTTCTGATTTCACACATTGGATTTCACAACATCTGTTTCACAAACATCTGGTTCCAGATGTTGTGGAATACTACTTAATGTGTGGAATGAAAGCATTGAGTCTCTCCTGTCTCCAGTTCTGTGAAGTGATGTCACGTGACCCTCAAGTGAGTGATGTCACATGACGCTCATGTGAGTGATGTCACGTGACCCTCAAGTGAGTGATGTCACATGACCCTCAAGTGATGTCACGTGACCCTCAAGTGATGTCACATGACACTCAAGTGAGTGATGTCACATGAACCTCAAGTGAGTGATGTCACGTGACCCTCAAGTGAGTGATGTCACATGACCCTCAAGTGATGTCACGTGATGCTAAAACAATGTTACTTGACCCTCAAGTGATGTCACATGACGCTCAAGTGAGGGATGTCACATGGCGCTCAAGTGAGTGATGTCACATGACGCTCAAGTGATGTCACGTGACCCTCAAGTGACTCTCAAGTGGTGTCACGTAACGCTCAAGTGATGTCACGTGACCCTCAAGTGAGTGATGTCACATGACACTCAAGTGATGTCACTTGATGCTAAAGTGATGTCACGTAACGCTCAAGTGATGTCACGTAACGCTCAAGTGATGTCACATGACCCTCAAGTGACTCTCAAGTGGTGTCACGTAACGCTCAAGTGATGTCACGTGACCCTCAAGTGAGTGATGTCACATGACACTCAAGTGATGTCACTTGATGCTAAAGTGATGTCACGTAACGCTCAAGTGATGTCACGTGACCCTCTGCGTTCCCCGTTTGTCTCAGATTTGGACTAAGCAGTGACAGAGTGTCCGTATTCGTGTCTTATAAAATAAAATACACTATTTTTTTTATATTCCTTACACAAGAAAAGCACATGCTTAGGTTTAGGAAAATAAGATTGTGTTATGGTTTGAATAAATACATTTGTTAGGTAAAATAATTATGCTCGCTATGTAAGTTAGTAAATTCTGGAAGTTACTTCATAAAACTGCAGCAACATAAGAGACGTGTTGGTTTGAGCCGCCCGCCATACGCACACTGTCTTGCTCACACTCGTTCACACAGCTGCTGCACATCTGCGTCAGTTCAAAGCAAAGATAGAGAACAAATAATGCTGATGCTGTTGTTTCTTTTCCTACTCTCTCCATATCTTACATAGAAAACAAAAGCTTTGCTGCGACAGATTTACCAACCCGGCACACGGTAACGAACATGTGAGAGAGCATGTTGACATGACGGACACGTCAACCCATCCGGGATGTCTCATCGCGGAGGAAGAGAACGACGGATCAGAGGGAGAAAGTTCTGCCTCAGAGGAATTCCTGTGAGGTTAAAGGTCGTGACCCCGGAGCTCCACATGCACATTCTGCCAGACATACATATTCTGAAACCCCCCAAACTATGTCATAGACCACCCGGCCAGCCAGACACAAACAAATAGAACGTCTGACCTTCACACGGGAACCCCCCAATTATATGTGTGCTGCCAGAGAGAGAATGAAGAGATTAGAGAGGTCTGTGTTGTCCATGTCCTGAACGCAGACTCAACACAGGAAGCAAGCAGCTGACATGAGGAGCGTCAGGACTAAGTGATGCTGATTATCTGCAGACCTTAAAGGGATATTTAGGTGCGGGTGTATGAGGTACAGTGAATCAGTTACAGTAGATGACGGTTCGCCTCCAGACAGGAGTACCAGCACATGTGCTGCCATTAGCGGCCCCGTCTATAAAACTTTTTTCTTTTCTCCCGAAAATGAGAATGAGTGTTTTTTCAAAACTAAAATAGTGCTATCTCCTCATTCACAGGGTGTATTGGATTTATTGAAATTGCTAAAGTACCCTAACCCTTGTGAGAAGAGGCGTGTGGTTTTACATTTAAAAATAAAAGATTGTTAAGTTTTAATCATTCCGTAATGCAGATGCATTTAGATGCTTTAGGTCTTAATCTTTTTAAAGATGTGCAGTATTACTCTGTGGGTTGATGGAAAAGGACCGAACAATACAATTAAAAAACTCGGGCAGCAATCGAGGAGCCATTTTTGTGGAATCTTGCTCAGACTCTTGATCATATTTATGCTGAAAATATATATTTTTTTAAAGGCAAGGAGTTGCGGATTCGTTAGAGATCAAGGACAATAGGGTCTGGTCTTCATATCGTGGTCATAGCTGTAGAACCCTACTAGGTTCCCATACAACTACACTACACTGCAGGGAAATGTATTTTCTGCAGGGTTATCACGGCTGTTTTAGAAGGTTAAAAAGACGTACGTGGTTAATGTTGCCAATTTAAACAAAGCAACAAAAAAAATGACAAAACTAATTTACTTGTTAGGGTTTAGCAAAAAAACATCATGGTATGGCTTTGAATGATTTCAAAGTAAAATGGCATGATTCTAACATCTAAAGCAGTATCCCACATTTCCCATAATGCAACATGAAAGAATCTTTCGTCAGAACTACCTGCCTGCATCTTTCCAGCTTCACAGCCCCAGGCAGCGATGCCGACTCTTGGTCGTCAGTCCTGACTTGCGGTGACCCAGATGACCAGGACTGTGATGGTTCAGGTATTAGTACCAAACCGCTGTAGGGGATGTGAACTTGAACACGTGTGTTGTTCTTCCCTTTCCTCTCGTAGAGGAGGCGAACATTTGCGAGTGCTTTTGTGTCCATTTTATGTTCCTGCTGAGTGTGCAAACTTACATCAAAGCATTATTTTGTGTACCGTTACACGCCTACTGAAGACACCGTCTCATATTCATGTGTAAAATGTGTGGACTTTTCCTTAAACTTCAAAATGCCACAGCAGAGAAAGTAATGCTGAGTTTACTCGCTCAACTTTATGTGGTAAATTCGCGTCATTCGCCTTTTTGCTTTTTCGCGGCGGAAAGGGGGCGTGGCTTTTCCGTGGCTTAACTCCGTGAAAACAGTTACCGTTTACGCCATCCACCATTGAAATAACCACTAGTTCATGATACTAATAACATGAACAATGGTTGCATTCCATTCAGGTGTCTGATGAACCGAAACTAGTAGGTGTAGCTTAGAGGTTTTAACTCTGGTAATAATTGACTGCTGAGGCACCTCAGGTCAAAACATGGTTTTTAGTCCACTGGTCATTTTTGGTCAATAATCCACTTCTTTCAGACGACTGGAAAAAAAAACATCTAAAATAGACATTTAGGAGTTTATGTAATTACGTTTTCTATTTGCTTCTCTACATTTCTCCTAAATTCATCAAAAGTTACCATTAGACAAAGCATAATTTGCACATTTATCCAAAACATTTCAGAAAAGTTGTAACTGTAACTCGTCTTCATGTAAGTAACCAACTAGGGAAGTTTCATGCCGATATCTTAATATTTTTTAGTAACCCTGTTCACTTGTCTGTCCTTCATGCCGTCCCTCAGAATTCTCAGCATCTCCTGGGAGGAGCAGGTTTGTGTCCTCAGAGATGGGTCTCTTAATCCCAGCATAAACGCCTCCTGCACATTCCTACCTCTACTCTGTCTTTGTCCCAATACTGACCCCGGCCCCCGGCTCCCGCTCTGCTCAGACAACCCCCCGTCCCACCTCTAGCTGCTCTCCGGCAGCCATCAGATTGGTGTCACCTCCAGGCGGGGGTGAAACGGATCAGAACCAGAGCCAAGTGGATCAGCTGTCTCCCACTGCGCCGGGTGGAATGTGTTCAGTAAGCCCGGACTATCCTGTCTGGGTCCAGCAGATGGACGCTCGTGTCAGTCACGCAGCGGCTGTTGGTGAAATGGTATTATTTATCTCCCCAGCAGCCTCCCGCTCTCTCCTGAGGGAAGATCAGCTCGCATGTGCACTGGCTTACTCTTCCTAGCAGAGACAGCCTCTAAATAAACCGGGTTTCTAGAGAGAGAGAGAGAGAGTATTTGCACCATGCCGGACCCTTCTGCTGCAGTAACGAGCCCTTAGAGTTCTCCTGGTTCTACTGAAAGGAGGTTCTCTCACAAAGGCTCCTTAAGGCATTCATTTCTAGCAGCATATGCATTAATACGTATTGCTTGTGAAGGACCATTGAAAGGATGGGTCTGCTGAAAGTGGATATTTTTCCTCTTTCCACGTCAGTCTATCTAGTAACAAGTAGTGTTCCACAAACACATCAATGAGCCTCACCGTTGCACTGGGTGACATGTTTCTTCACACATAAACGTATTATTGTCATTCATTTTTAGTTGAACCAAAGCAGCATCAGAGATAAATTGTTCTTTAGCCGAAGCTACTGCAAGATATTTTATTGAGTTTCCTCCTAGCCAAATGCTCGGAGGGAATTTCAGTTCCCTCTGGTAAACAGTTACAGATTGTTTATGTCCAGGGCTTTTATTGTGAAAGATAAGAACGGAAGTAGTGGATCTGGCCTTGTTGCTTTTGCCAAGGTTTAAAAGGAGTAACACAGTTTTCCGTCTTGGTTCGGACTGCAGAGGGTCCGTGTCGGTGTACACTATGGTGGAGGTTTGAATGTGTCCGCTCCGCACAACGTGATTGGTTGATCTCATTATTCACGGCGTGAAAGCTCAGAAAAAGACGACTCGTACCAGAAAGAAAATGCAGTTGCTTTTAGCCGCCGTAATATATTGACATTCTGAGGGAGCGTATTCATGACAAAAACAACAGATTAATATACAGAAAATAAACTGATGAACAAATCAATTGCACAGGAAAGAATCATACTGTGTGACAAAGACGTGATGTGACAAAGAAGTCCGCGTCTTAAAATAACTGAGGATGTGGCACTACTTAAGTACGAAAGTAACATGATGAATTAATCGACGTTGACTTTTTACACAGAACACGTCCAGTGGTCTCCTGGGTGAAAGTCCCGACCACCTTAACCTCCCTACATGGAATGAGTCGCTCCTAATACTACATCACCTGTCCTGGCTCACCGTTACCACGTCAGTATTACATACGTTTTGTGGGATGAACAAACCACAGTGAATTATTGTAGATCAGGGTTCATACACATTCTGACCAATGGATTTCCATGACTTTTCCATGATTTTAAACCAAATTTCCATGACCAAAAATGTTGTGAAATCTCAGCGTATACATGAACAAGTAAGAAAGTGTAGTATTAAAACTAACAATGACAATACAAAGCATACAGTAAACCTTAACCCTTTAAAAACCATGTGCGATAATCCCCCTGCGCCTATTATCAGACAAAAAGCAACAACATATTATCTCCGGAAACCACATCGTTGTTGAACTTAATTTAAATTGCTATAATACCGCAACCCTTGTGAGAAGATACATCTGCTGTAAAATTAAAGTAACCGTTAAGTTTAAGTACTTGAACCGAACGACACCGTTTTTTGACTGAAACTCCTTTGAACACCCAAATGTTGTGTTCTACTATGGTTTGTGTTGCAGATTCCGATTCTTTCGGTCCTAATCTTTCCAAAAAGGTTTGCTAAATGACACAAATGAATGAGAGACAATAGTTTGATTAAAAGAATAAACATTTATATAGATGCCTGTATGTATGCCTGCTTATATTTTGAGTGTCTTCCTTTTAAAAGCATATTCATTATTTCAAACTCAGCGTAAATGAACGACATGAACACATGAATATAACACATTCAGATGACTTTTTCAAAACCTTGGGGATTTTTTTTTATTTTTATGACTTTTCCAGGCCTGGAAAGTGTTGCAGGTGAGAGGGAAGCCTGGGTCGGCCTGCTGAACCTGCTGCCACCGCGACCCGACCCCGGATAAGCGGCTGATAATGGATGGATGGATGGATGGATGGATGAACTTTTTTTTTAAAGCCATGGAAATAACCATTTCAAAATTCCATGACTGTTCCAGGTTTTCCATGACCGTAAGAACTCTGTGTAGATATGGACAGTGTAAGAGAACAGGGAGGCAGCATCTATTCTACTGACATGAACCAGACACGGCAACGAGAATAATCAGATTATTATGGTCACGTGATGTCTCCAATGTGTTGGTGTAAATACCAAGTCTTATGTCCAGAAACATAAGCTGTCATATTATCCGTGCTCATATCTCACCACAAACCGCTATTTCAGTCACACTAATATAAGGAGGAAGCTTGTTGTCTTTCTCACACACACACACACACACACACACACACACACACACACACACACACACACACACACACACACACACACCTCTGCCTGCTGACAGACTATTTCCGGTAGATAGACCTGTCCATATTCATAACGTCCTTGCAGTGGACGTAATCTGTGTGCTGACAGCTAGTTACCCGGCTCCGCCTGGGCCGGCCTCATCCGCCATGGCTTTAATTCACACAGAGAGAGAGAGAGAGAGAGAGAGAGAGAGAGAGAGAGAGAGAGAGAGAGAGAGAGAGAGAGAGAGACACCAAGCCGTGTTACAGATTATCTAAAGAAAAACCCAGGCCTGTGTCATTACTGCCGACACCAGCTGAAACAGACACTTTGAATAAATAAAGGCAGGATATTAACGCATCGCTCACCCAGGCGTGCACGCGCAGAGGGGCGATATCGAGAGGGAAATTGTCCCGTGAAAACCAGCGAGTAGAGGACAGGAAAGCTATTTGAGGATATATGTATTTATCTATTTATTCTTCAGCCTTTTTCTTCTGTCTGTCTGTGTAAATGGGGTTTATCTAGCAGAATACTAACTACAACAAACTCTCCTGGTTCCTTTGTTGTTCGCCCAACAAAACCTGCATCGATGGGGCTGATGGTCGAGACGGAATATGATATGACAAAGTGTGTTTTCCTTTCTTGTTCAACCACCTGGAAATAAGACTCTTTGTGTTTCTGTTACCTTAGAATGAGTCATCGATGGGTTCATGTCTGTTTTCGTGCTTCTACACACTTGGCCCACTGGAGAAGTTTCAGTTGGTTGTAATCTGCGACTTTAACGCTAGATGCCTTACATCCGACTCACTGGCCCTTTAATTTGCACTCCAGCGAACTCAAAGACAGCAGAAGGGACCTCTTATGCACAAATACACAGAAATCCATTTTGTAGCAGAAAGTCACGTGTTTCACGTCCCCTCTATATTGAAGCAACTATTGTACGGATAACAATAAATGTGTACAAATAACAATTAATAGACGAACGAGTTACAAATCAACTGACTCTTCCCATTAAAGACCAATTGATTCCTGATGGACATTTAGAAAATGCGCTACATGAATGCACTACTGTTTTTGCTTTCATTTGTCATGTTTTTCTCGTGGCGCTGAAGTGGACGAGGCGTTCAAAGGCATGTCGTTTTGCAGCCCTGTGTCGAGTGAGACACCGCCCCAAGTGACGGCGCTCAAGTGTCCCGGGGTCTTGCTCACGACGGAGTGTAAACGTGGAGCATTACATTGGCAGGCCGTTGGATGCAGCGTCAGCAGTGTAGAGGGAGCTGAGATTGAATAGTCCATCTGCGAGCCGACCCTCACCCTTTATGAGCTTTGGATAGTGGCCGAGAGAAAGGGATAAGCGGACACAAGCAGCTGAAATGAGCTTCCCCCAGAGGCTGGCCTTAGCCAACGGGTGAGGAGATCAGACATCCGGAGGAAACTCAGAGCCGAGCCTCGAGGCCAGGTGATCAGGACGCCTCCTGTGGATATCTGGGATACCCTGCTTAGCCCGCTAACCCTGCTCCCCGGCCTCAGATAGGCACAAGATAAGGGATGGATGGAACCCCGTGATGCAGAATGACGATAAATGATTCTTGAATACTATCACACACCACCTAAGAACCCTGCAATGAGCAACAGCACCTTTCAAGAGGGCCGTTTGCATTCTAATGACTAGAATGCAAACGGCCCACTCCGCTGGAGGTTTGGCTGACATGAGTAAAACTCCAGGCCACCTTGTGACATTCCAGCTTCGAGGACGTTGTGTTCAATGTGCCGACTCAACTCCTGGCAGGGCGCCTCTCCAACAGTGATGGAGGCTGACCTTTCCTCTTTCCTCTCTTCAAACAACATGGCCTTTAAGATGCTTCTGACTCCACATAATTCTTCGATGGTGCCCTTCACATGAATCTCTGAGGCTGTGCATCCGAACTCTAACCCATTCTGACAGCCCCACACACACAGGGCCGCAAAGCAGCCAGGACGGACGGAAATGTCAACATCAGGCTCCCTCTGACAGGGGAGCTGGTACTGTGATCACACCACATCCACACCTCCACATTTACATATTCACCCGTCTCTTCCATTTCTAGCTGACAGCTGAATACAAACTAACTCAAACACAGAATGTCATCTGGATGGGAAATAGCAAAGGCTCAGTTTGGCCCATTATTATTTCATAGGGGATGGAATATAATTATAGAGTTATGTTATAAACAAAAGTAGATAGAAATCGCTGGAATAAGAAATAAAGTTAAGGTTAGGTAGACAGAGACAGCTCCTGACATGACGGTATTTATTCCTCATAGCACAAAAAAACACAAACTCAGTAAATTATGGATGAAGCAAAATGTAAAAAATGAAAGAAAATTATTAAATCTATTATCTACTACGAACAAATGTCATTATATGTTGATTTTGGGGGCCCCTGTGGACAGAAGTGATAGTGTTTCCAAGCACCAGACTCCCTCATCTGACTGAGTCTGCTATGAGGAATTTATTCCTCATAGCACAGAAAAAACACGATCTCCGTCATTACGGATCAAGTGAAATGTCAACAGACTTGCGTACGCATGGACTTACTGATGGGACGTATGGATGGATGCACCGTAAATATAATGCCTCTGGCCGAGCGGAGCTTGAACTATGAATGTGGTTCAGGGGATCGGAGGTAAAGCCATTAGTATTGATCTACAAAATGAATGCGTGGGATTCTTACAGAATAATTTGTTTGGCAAAAGTGACACGTCATGCAGCGGGGTCATTCAAATAGGGTCCTGAATGTTACACAGTACTGTTCTGGAAAGAACACAGTACTGTATACTGTGTATGACTAGCATTAACGTCTCTTTGTGTAGAATCAATCGTATATTTCAAATATGTCCAGTGAAAATCGGTGCAGTCCTTGTGTATGTGAATGGATGGACTGTCACGTGTGTCCAGCAGGCATTCAGTTCCTCACTGGTCATTCATGATGGCGCCAGAACGTAAAAAAGGTAAAGATCTCGGACCAAAGGGAAACGCCTCTGTGGGGAAGCAGTGTGCAGCTGATCCCCATCATCAGCCTGGCCGGCGGCCATCCCACTGTCGGACCGCTCTCGTCCAATCACAGCGGGTCTTTGTATCTGCAGCTGTGCAGATGTGTGCAGGAAGCCCTGCCTTTACCTTCTGGCACCAAAGACAATCGAGAAGAAGCATTTTTCTTCCTCTCCTCCAGCTCTGCGAGACAACTGCTGCCTGCGGGGCTTCCTCCACCTCAGCTCATCCCTTCATCCAAAATCCATCCCATCTCTCAGATGCGTATCTTTCGCCTTCAGCCCATAGGCCAAACAGCAGTGACATCCTTTGT
Source organism: Taurulus bubalis (assembly GCF_910589615.1). Taxonomy (NCBI): domain Eukaryota; kingdom Metazoa; phylum Chordata; class Actinopteri; order Perciformes; family Cottidae; genus Taurulus; species Taurulus bubalis. Next base: position 2,525,868 of record NC_136600.1, read on the forward strand.
CTCCATACTTGACTTCAGACCCTTTCATACTCTCATCTCTGTAATTTTCTACATTAATTATTCAGGGCCTTCCAGCGTAAGAATATAAATCCATTATGTCTGCCCCGCTACACTCTGCTTCAATTAAGAGATTGGGGATGCAATGATAGGGAGGAGGCAGATCGGGCGATTCAAGGACTCATGAGACCTCCCTCCACCTTAAAATATATATGCCATCCTACGATTCAATGCACTGATATGTGCATTATTTATGCGGTATGTAACTACTTAGCGGCCGCTGTGCTGTTGTTCAACTGCCGAGAACCCAAACCTCGTTCCTGTGGTCCATGTTGACTCAACACATTTTCTCTGCATGCATTTATGCTGCAAACCCTGACTTCCATTTCACTGAAAGTGAGAAAGATAAAAGAATTATATATATATATATATATATATATATATATATATATATATATATATATATATATATATATATACACATATACACACACACACACACTGTATATTTTTCATGACTGCTCAATTGAAAAAAAAGTGGGCTATTTTTGCTTGAGACTAGTGGAAAGAAAACATCCACAAAGCACTACTTTGTCTATTTGTGTCTGTCAATTTCTCCTAAATTTGCCATAAAAGTTACAATTAGATAATGCCTCATTTGCATATTTGAACACATCTTTTTCTAAAACATACGTACGATACAATACTTAGTGTCAGCAAATAACTGGGGAAGTTTCATGTTTATACCATGTAGTGACGCTGCAGGTGAGATTTGTGCATCTCATTTCAAACCTGACACCCAGAAACACATGAGCTAAACTGCTTAGCATGTAGCATGTAGCGCTCCACAGGAGGAGAAGAGAGCAGATGTTTCTCTTTGCTGCTGTGACGTCTCCTCCCAGACTTACAGGACTGCAACGCTAACATGAATGTGAACAGAGAGAAGAGAGCAGACCCCCGCTCAGCTCTGGTGATGGATGCTGGATACCTCTGGACCGGATGCTGAGCCTCCTCCTCTGCCGCTGTCCACTGTGATCAGCTGACAGCGCTGTCAGCGGGCGACGCGTTCAGCGGTGCATTATGGGACACACTTTCCATGTCATTGTCTGAGAATGAGCTGTTTTGGCATTAGAGGCAGTTAGATGACAGTAAAGGCTGTCTGACAGGTGAACACGAGGCTCCGCATGTCAGATGTCAAATGCAGAGACCAATTTCTAAAGCGTAATTTATTTCTAATGCTTTAAAGTTAAAATTCTTTGTTTACGCCCTACATTCCTACTCAGGTCAGGGTAAAGCAGGGGTGGGCAAACTTTTTGGCTCAGGGGCCACATTGAATAAAAAAATTTGACAGAAAAATTGGCCAGTATCAGATGGATGGAGAGTGTTTTTTTTAAACTGTCACGGGAGGACAATGTTTAGGACCCAAATGCAGACCACATGAGAGTATGAGTATCTGGTAAAACAGATTATTGGAGCCAAAGGGAAGGTGGGGAGCCTGTGGTCCGCCACAGGGGGTGCTGGGCGGTGGGAGACCCGTGGCTCTACACTGGACAACGGCGAGGCCGGCAGGGGGCGGTGTGAGAATATAACGTAAATGACTCAGCTTTTTTGTTCAACTCGCTGGTTAAATCTTCATCAATTTGTTCTACACGCCGAGTCACTGTTCTGCGTGATAAACTCAATTTTTCAAATTTGTTTTTGCTCTCTGGACATAAGAGACCTGCTGTTTCTACCATACATTCTTTCAAAAACTCTCCTTCAGAGAAAGGCTTGCTGGCTTTTGCTAATTTGAATGCTAGCAAAAAACTTGCCTTGGTGCTTGATTCTTGTATAGCAGTTTGGCGGAGAAAAATATTTTGCTGACTCTTTAAATTGGCTGCCAACCTCTTAGCAGTAGCCGCCCGTTCTGTCGTTGACTGTTGGCTAGCATAGTTAGCATGCTTGGCGGAAAAGTGGCGGCTAATATTGTATTCTTTGAATACTGCAATGGTTTCTTGGCAAATAAGACATACTGCCTCTGATCGTACTTCGGTGAAAAAATACTTAGCAGTCCACTCCTCATTAAAGACTCTGCGCTCACTGTGGACTTGTCTTTTCTTGGGTCCACTCATTGTGACAGAAGGGATCACTGCAGGAGGATGGCAGGAGGCTGGCAGACAGAACCCTATATGTCACATGACATGAGCGCGCAGGGTGGCGCAGTTCCGTGGGTCGAATGTGGTTAGTTATGTTAGTTATACTGAGGAAAAATACTCTGCATGCAGCTGTCAGTTCATTTTACAACTCTAAAACTGTTGTAGTACAAACCCTGTCTCCGGCGACAGAAAGTGATTCATATTACTGTAATTCTTCTGAAGTTAACGCTTTACGACATAATTAAAAAGGATTCTGACCGCTAAGAAGTGGAGCTTATCAGTGGAGCTTATCAGTGGTTTGCGGTATATTACGGTAATGAAAAAATAAAAAAGTGTCGCCCTTGTCTGTGGGATCAGTGGGGGAGGGGTGGAATTGACCAGCGCAGCACAGCAAGTGTTGTGTGTCGCTCTAGTTCAGTAGAAGACGGCAGGCAGCGGTCCGCACAGCGCGTAACAACTGCTGTAACGCCTCTCTGTTCCCAAGTTCAGTTTCCCGAAGCACGATGACCACAACAGACCAGCGTTGATGTTTCTTCATGCTTATTTATTGCACAGCGCTCTTTTAGGCTTTTCGTGTGTGTGTTCTTCTGCAGCAGAGCCGTGTGCGCAGCAAAAGGCATTACAGCGGTCTTTCTGCTGCAGCAGAACACACACACGGAAAGCCTAAAAGAGCGCTGTGCAATAAATATCCCCATCCTTCACTACTGAAAACCATATTCACACCACTTCCTTTTCGCAGAGTTTAGAGCAGAGGTGGGCAAACTACGGCTACTACTATGATTATTTATTGCACAGCGCTCTTTTAGGCTTTTCGTGTGTGTGTTCTTCTGCAGCAGAAAGACCGCTGTAATGCCTTCTGCTGCAGAAGAACACACACTTGAAAAGCCTAAAAGAGCGCTGTGCAATGAATAAGCATGAAGAAACATCAACGCTGGTCTGTTGTGGTCATTGTGCTTCGGGAAACTGAACTTGGGAACGGAGAAGCGCTACAGCGGTCTTTACTATAACTTTTAAAAAAATTTTTTTTTAATGTCATAATAATTATAATGCTTGGCGGATCCGGCCCGCGGGCCGTAGTTTGCCCACCTCTGGGGTAAAGGGTGAATAATAAATAGTCTGTACTTTCTGTACAAAGTGCTTTCACACTGCATGTCATCATTCACGCCATCGAACCGCCGACCCTGTGATTGACGGACTGCTCCACCACTGAGACACAGTCTCAAAAAAAAAATAGTATTACACGGTATAAAAGACCACCACCACACACTTATCTAACAGACCATTTGAAAGCCGGTTGGCCTCGTCCTCCAGAACAGTGAAGAACTTCAAGAGCAAATGGGAGTTTTCCTTCAAACTAAACTATGTCTGGTGTGTTCGTGCTCTCTGTAAGAACAGGCTTCTTCACATTATCATGCATGTCTTTATGGCAAAGTTCACGTATGTGTTTGTGGGCCAGTGGGATATGTTTTTGAAACGACCAAAAACATTAGTATTCCTCAAAGGGAGGTATCGGCACTGTCAGGTATTCTATTCATATCCAGATCAAAACCCATCATCCTGCTGTTGTTGGGCTGAAGGACAGGAGAGCCAGCAGCAGGAATGCGTACTGCACTCACACTCACACAGACTCACCAGGAATATCCTCTCCAGCTGGTCCTGGATGTCCTTCATCCCGGGAAAGGCAGCCACTCCTTGGATCATCTCAATGAAGATGCAGCCGACTCCCCTGGGAGAGAGAAGGCACGCAGTAAATAAGATCACAATCACTGTGTGCACCAAACCAGAGCAGACGTGAGCATTGGGTTCTTCTTCTTCTTCTTTCTATGTGAAGCCGCTCCGTGGGTCACGTTGATGAAGAGTCAGTCCTTGGGTTTCAGCACATAGTCATCACCGTTAATGAACCCTCCTGGCAGACAATAGAGCCTCGACACAACAAATACACTATTGGGATTTTAAAATAATGAATAAAATGTGTCTCCAGGTGATTCTGTCTCAGTCATCCTCAACACGCTGTTTAACCCTTTGCACTCTGTGATGGAAATGGTCCCTCAGTGCCGACGTTGGTATTTTTGCTGATTGTGATGTCATTTCTTGAACACCTAAGCCCTTTTAAAAACCCACCCATTTTTAGGCCTGTGCTCGAAAATGGCATACCCAAACTAAAAAAGGTGTATCTCTGCAACCACTAGGGCTATTTGAATAATGTTGGTGTTATAATAAAATAGTATAATGTGAGTTGTGTGTTCAGATGTGTAAATATCAGTCTATATGTTACCGGTTATGAGTAAATTAATTATACAGTTTTTATAGCAATATAGTAGTTGAAATGATATCATGAATAAAAAAAACTGTTGGATGATGTTTTTCTTTTCTTAAAGTTGTCTCAATTAAAACATGTATTGATCAGAATAATTTCTAAATATATAAACAAACAACATATTGCTATCCACACCATATGTTATATGAACTTTGAAGTAGGCTCATTCTTATAAGCAGATCGAGGTCAAAGGCATTTAGAGTTGTTGCGTTTTGCATCATGTCATCACGAGCGCACAATCAATATATCTGTGGATTTAATATAAGATTATTTCAAAGAAGAAATATTTTTGTGTGCACTGAAAAAAAAATTGTGGCGAGAGCCATTTTTATTTGAATAACAAAATACATTTGTGAATCCCTTTGAGTGCATTCATTAATATTGAGACTGATCTGACCCCGTATACACCTCTCTACCACAGAGCACAGATACGTAGGTCGGTGAAATAATACAGCATTAATGAGGAAAATGTCTTCATTCACTTAGCTTATATATTTTCAGTGTGTATCTACACACGAGGCGCAGCAGTGAGACATCACTGATTACTTAAATCTAGGGTTTTTCTCATGTAGTTCCAAAAAATGAAATGTGAGGAGCTTTATTCATATTAGTTATTTTATTTTCCATGACACAAATGTCACTGCATCCATGAATAAATGAGTGGACAACTCTAATAAATGTGCTTCTGTTTGCACCAGCTCTCTGAAGGGGGAAATCACTTCAGTTCATCAGAAAATGATCGGAAATGATCCTCGGGAACTTGGCTCTTTTTGCAACGAGGCTCATTTCTAGGGAAAGGGGACAATTTTACACAAAATGTCAGTTTATTACCTGATCAAAACATGTGCAAATAGACCCGGCTGCTTTGAGAATCACGCGCTTTCTTTTGTCTGATTTGCACAGATGGAGCAATGGCATCAGGCGTTTAATCCTGCTGAGAATTCACTGAAGTCTTTTTTAAATGAAATTTGCCGTTTTTAATCTCCAATCGAAGCCAATGGGCTTGAGAGACGGATTAACACATTGTTGCTTTTGCTCTCTTCGTGGGATTTGTTGACAGCAACAACAACAACATGGATGGAATAACACCAGCCTGGCCATGCAAGTTGAAGATGGTGTGTAATCATAACTAAACCTGTGCATTAATCTGTGCATGATCACACTTGAGCGATCTTAGCGTCGACTCTGATTGACAGACGCGTGGGAGGTAAAAAAAAAATAGAGCGGTCTTCCATGGCGTCTCCCGCTCCTCACAGACGGCGGCCTGTAACCTGTAGGCTGAGTGATGGATGCTTCTCATGGCAGGAAGACAGATCTGCACAACCTTTTGGTCCTGCAAGAGATGCTTCTTCATGGAAGACTGCTTCCTAAGTGACCAGGGGTGAGCGTGTGTGTGTACGTGTGCGTGTGCGTGTGTGTGTGTGTGTGCATTGCAGGGTGGCTCTCACTGGGATGGAACACCACTCTGTTGATTGCACACCTGCAGATACCCTTGAAGCAGACTCTCTCTCCCACATTCTTCCCAGACCCCCCTGGCTGTTTTTTTTTTAATAGGATGCTGGAGAATGCAGCTGGGGTTCATGGGATATCCCTGCTGACCGGCCAGACAGAAGGGGTCACCAAGGCTCAACTTGAGAGTCCAACACTAGTATTGTTGGAGGCCTCAGAGGACGGGGCCACTAGGTGCTAAACGGGGGAGGGGCAGATACTTCCACCTCATTTCCCATTTCCTGTTCAAGCATTTTGCTGCTGTTCTGCTCAACTTGAATTAAAGTTGTATCTTTCCAAGTGAGGAAAAGACCAGATAATCAATCACATATTACTTTATATATTTCAGCATCAGAGTCAAATATAACAATTTCAGATATTGTCTCTGATAGCAGATTAATCAGTTCTTATTAAAAATAAAATCTGTGTTCTTCTGTTGGTCTTGTTTAGTCATGTTGTTGTACTCCTGTATGTGTGTGTGCATGCTACAATGGGCACATTTAGAATATTATCAACAATGTGATGATTTTAAAAGGACCTCAAACATGTCTCAAAGCTCTCACTTCGTCAAAATGTATTCAAAAAACAGGTTTGATTAAAACCAAAACTAAACAAATGTCACAAAATCACTCTCAATTTAAATAAATGTAAATAAGTGATCATATAAATTACACAATCAATCTATTAATGACTTGTACTATCTGTCAGCAGAAAATGTACTCTAAAACAGCTGAAACAATATTATGTGAGTTGTCCAAAACAAAAATCCTTTCTGTTGTCCGGTATAAAAGCTCTTTCTGCCTTTTAGCTCAGCCAGAGATGGTTTCTTTAATAAAGAAGTGCTTCTATTGTACGTATCATTCCTATGTTTGGACAGGTTTAAATATGTTTTTCTGGCTATACATAGAGGTGCGAGGGAGAACTCCCAGAGGAGATCCACCAGTACCCACATGTATACCTTTAAAGGACAAAAGGACTTTAAAGGAATACAAAGACTGCCAAGCTGCACTGATCTATCCATTCATCCATCACATAGATGGAGAGACAGACATCCACACACTTGTATCTATCCACCCATCTATCATGGAAGGAAAGAGATGGATAGATAGATAATACCCACACATTCTATCTATCCATCTATTGATCTGTCTATGACAGATGGCTGGTTAGACAAGGGACGGATGGATAGATGTTTAAATATCTTTCTTTCTTAGATTGATTCACAACCAGTATCCACCTGTAATTGTATTGAATAATTGTCTTGAACTAATTGCATTAAAACAGAGGTTTCTAACACCGCCTGTTGCAGTTGACCCCGTCTGTGGGGTCAGCGGTGACATTCCACTTCCGCCACTTGCAATTGTACAAGACAAGAATCACATTTCAAGTGTCCATGTGCAGCCCAGATGAGTGAGTTGTTTCTATAAAAACAAGATTCATCTAACTCAAATAGTGTTTAAATTAATCAGCCCAAACTAACATGCGGTAGATTTGTGCCACACTCCACCCCTTTACCATCCAGTATGAACCTGCTAGCCTTGTAGCTGCTAAGTCAATGAGCTGCTCATACGACTCATTAAATTCATCACCTAAAAAACCTGGAAATCATGTCCTTCAGGATTTGGTGCTGTGGCTGCAGCCCGTCCTGTCAGGCTGATCAGTGCACAGCTGTCAGCAGAATCATTAGGATGATGAAGATTGATAATAATACTTATTGATATCATGCAATATCTTGATTAATCACAGCTACATTTATATTTTTCAACAGAAAACTAACTGAGGTTAGTCAGATGCATTTTAGAAAACATTTTTTCAATGTAAACTCCAATATTTTTGCCCAATCACTCACACCAAATTAAATTGCTTTCACGCTATGTGACTGGAGGAAAAGACTTCAGCTAATGGTGTCTATTGTTTCTCTATTCCAAGGCTGCATGAGTCCGATCAAATTGTATTCAGTTTCATCAGTTTCACCCATTCTCACTTCCAAAATGTGACATATGCCTTTAGCGATCAACTAACCCCAATGTAAACCCAACCACGTCATCAGTAAAGGCTCAGAGCAACTGGAACGAAACACTCAAGAGAACAAGGTTCACAGATTCAACTGTAACTCATTTTACAGTAGTTTTCTGAGGGAATATACAGAACAAACATACTTATCCTCAGCCTTACCAAGTAAATGGACTGTACTTGTATAGGTCTTTTCTTTCTTCTGACCACTCAAAGCTCTTTAACACTACATGTCATCATTCACCCATTCATACACTGACGGGAGGGGCTAAGGGGGCACCTGTCCATCAGGACTAACTAACATTCACACACTGTAGGCACAGCTACGGGAGCACTTTTAGGGTTAAGTGTCTTGCCCAAGAACACATCGACATGGACTATCGGAGTTTGGATCGAACCGCCGATCCTCTGATTGAAGGACGACCCTGCTCACCATTGAACCACAGTCATCCCTTTTTTTGTACTTTTGTCGTTTACCTAAAAACTAAGTAAACCTACGTTGAAGGTGTTTTTTAAAAAGACACTATGCATGAAGTAGAAACTGACTCGCCATCGCTGACGTCAGGCTGTACGTAGAGCACCATAGTTTGAAGCATGGAGCCACTGACCAAGCGGCGGTATTTGACGAGTTGGGAGTAAATATATCATATCCATTGTAGCTCCGTCTGTGAGTGTAATACGTGTGAGTGTGATGAATGTGTACGATTCTGCCTCTCCACATCCGTCAGTGGGAGGAGGGATACAGGAGTTGAAGGGTGCACAAGGAGACAAAACAAATATGAAGAAGAAAGATACGCAATGAATCTACAGTATCTACAGGGAGCACACCCTCGGGTTAGGATGAGCTACATATAAGTGGGTTTTAAATGGGTTTTTGAGAAATCTTATCCAGATCTCAACGAAAGTACCTGAATGAACCAAGGAGTCAGGGGTAAGGAGCGCTCACCACATGTCCAGGCAGGTGGAGTAGTCCGTGGATCCCAGCAGGACATCTGGAGGCCGGTACCAGAGGGTCACCACCTCGTTGGAGTAGGTATGGCTGGGGACCGATTTAGCCCTGGCCAAGCCTGAAGGGAGCAACACAACAACACCGTCTCAGAAATCATTATCATTGACTGACCTTCACCAGGCTCCTGCAAACAAAGCCCCACACTGGAGGGGCAGCACTCACTGTGATAAGCTTATAGATGGAACGCCATGTGTGGAGTCAGCGGTGCATGCTATACGCTGGAGGCGGCTTCATTCAGACACTCGTCCTGGAGGAGTCGGAGATGTGTGCGACTACGGATAATATTATGAACCCAGACACGGGGGCGTTTGATGTTCCGACGTTTGTGGGACTTCCACAACAAGTATAAAGCAGAACTAGTGGTTATTTCAATGGTGAATGGTGGAAATAGTAACTGTTTTCATGGAGTAAAGCCACGGAGATACCATTAGAAATGGTTGTTATTCCTTCCATGGTGGATAGTGGAAATGAAAACAGTTTTACAGAGAAAGTGCTCACATAAAGTCGAGCGATTAAAGTCAGGCGAAAAAGCGTTTTTGGTGTGAACACAGCATTAGGGATGAATAAAGTATATATCCATCCATCCAACATAGTAAGACAAGGAGGCCAAAGGTCTTGAGGGCCTCCCATGTTCATAAAACCCTACATGACATGTTGAATGTTTTGTTGATTTTGGTTTAAAAATGGGGGAATAAATGCTCAAAGTCTATATTGTCACCCTTCAAAGTATGTCCAATGAGTTCCTACCAGTTCCTGTTTGTACTGTACCCGTAGATGTACAGTCACGTATCACCAGATTACTTGTGAAGATGCTCAGGCCGATAGGAATAATGATATGTAAGCCACACTTTTGTCACAAAGCATGATCTTTTTTCCAACCTTAACAAAGTGTTGCCTAAATCTAATGATCCTCAAGTCTTTCCCTCTTGTGCCCTCCCCTTCAACTCCCTCGTGCTCACCTCACATAAAACCCACTTCAAGTCATCCAGGGGTCATTTTAAAAGCAAGGGTTGTGGTGAAATTTGGATTTATTAGCTCTCAAGCCTAACGTCAGCCAAGTGGAGCATTGTATTCATGCACTGGTGAACGAGCTGAACAACCCAGGCACAAAACTCTAATTGATTGAGGAAAAAAACAGTCCACGGTCTGTGATATCTCAGCACTGTGGAAACACTGGTTTCCTTCATTCTAAAGTCATCTCCGCTGCTGGGGTTTAGAAAGTTACAAGTCGTTTACAGCAAAAGCGCAAAGTTCAGCATTGTGAAGTGTATCACAGTGTAATATCCAATGTAGAGGTTGACTCTGCTTACCCAATCCCGTCTTCAGCACATAGACACAAATCATTTTCCAAACCACTGATGCTTGCCTGACTTGAGAGTTGACTCTCATTCAGTTCTTGAGAGATTTCAATATTCAATGTGCAGCCTACCTCTCGGTTTCCATTGTTAAGTCATTGGAGCAATCAAACTCCACTTGGCAGACCTGACTTCTGTACATTCAACTGCAAGAAGCCAGAGATTGCCCTTTCAAATGGAAATCATGATGGAAGACCTTTGAGGCGTCTCTGAGAAACAGAACGACGTCGTGAATATCAGTGAGATGAACCCAAGGGCCAAAACTCCTGTTTCCATCCAGTGAATCGGACACCACTGGAGGACGGGTTATACATGGTGACACTACAGATAGCTACCTTCATACATGTCATTTCAAACCATTGTAAGGCTTGATGAGAACCATAAAAAAGTGCTTCTCCGGGTGTTTTTTACATCAGGTTTTAACCCTGTTCTAGCGGTCCTTTTGGCGCTGACACAACCCCAGCCGGTGAGATAAGTATCCGGTGACAGTGCTCCCATGGCAGCTAATGGTAGAGCAGAGTGCAGAAGCAGCACGCTTTAATGAGGCTGGTGGCATTACCTCTTTGTCTCTTCCCAAGTGGTCGGAAGGCTTAATTAAAGCATTTAGCTTGGTAAAAAATTACTTCCTGCCCTGCTGCCAGTCCCCTGGGTGTGGGAGGAAGAGGAGCAGAGGGGAGAGTAAACGAGATGGAGGGCGTATTTAACATTTCCTCGTGTTGGAAGAGAGAAAAGAAGTCTGATCATGGCCGAGCTCTGTAATCTCCACACGCTGCTCCAACGCAGAATAGACGCCATCTGCCTGCTCACGCTCAGACACTATTATTTCCACTGCAGACACCCTGTGTGCGTGAGAGCTGCTTATCACTGCACTCCTCATAGAAGAAGGTGTGGTAATAGGAGGCTGGCCTGTTAGTTTCATGGAGAGGTGTAAAGCTGTTGTACTGAGTCAAATCAACTAGCATTTGGCCTCGTACTTACAGCCTTTCCAGTGGGATTCATCCTTCAGCACACCTGGTGAGAGCACAGACAGACGTCTGCCATTAACCCTCACTTAAACACAATGTGTCTGGTGCTGTCTTTTGTCATGGATCTCTCCATGTGTAATTGTCAAAATACAATTAAAACAAAGCGGATCACAACATGGCAGTAGTGTACTCATACCCTCCAGCTATTGGATGCATGGAGCTGATACAAATCTAGAAACACATGATTTGCCCATTTCCACTGTGACCATGCACTCTCACCCAAAAAAAACCTCTGCCCTGAACTGGGTGTCTCATGCTGGATTCAAAATCTTGAACCACAACCGTGGATGTGACCCTGATCTTTTGGTCAAATCACATCCGCCGTCAGCGCATCAAAACCGGCCCACGTTAAGCGACACAAAAAGATGTCATGTCAAACAGAATGCATCAGTGTCTTCAACCGCAAAGGTTTGCACAGCCAGAGTCACAGAGAGAACTGGAAACACATTCCTGAACTCATGTATTCCGTCGAATGGGCTTGAATTGAATTGTTACTCTGACTGCAGTATGAGCCAAAAGAGTAGCAACAGGACATTTTGAGTGTCAAACACTATTTGTATGCTCCATTTTATGGTGGGGATGTCCAGAAACATAATGGGATGTAATGTAGTAAGGCTCTCTGGCATTTTGCAATGCTTTCAGCTCTTTATTTTATATCTGCTGAGTCAGCATACTATCGGCGTGATTACCTCCTCCAAGGTCTGGGCGGTATGGCCAAAAATTCATATCACGTTTTTTTGTACGATTCTGGCGGTTTCACGGTATATCACGGTATTTTTTTTCAGAGTAAACACATTCATTCATTGACGCCGAAAAGGACCGCCGGCGTCGTTGTCCACCGCTCGCTGGCCAACTCGCTGCAACTGGCCAGTGAGTGGTGAGCAGCTGTTTGTATGTTGGTACATAGAGAGTGTTAGGAAGCTAAACATGGAGGGACTTAGGACCCAGGGAAATGTAGGTGAAAAAAAACCGGAAGGGTCTGTCTCTTCCTGTTTTTTTTTTTTTTTATGGAGCGACAGAGTTTCTTTTTGTTGTGATAGTGAGCGAGCTGTACCCAGCATGCAGTTCGGCGGTGTAATTTTATAAATGTACAATTATTAGTGTTACAATTTGTGGGTTATTAATTGTTGTTATAAAGACATAACCATGCCTAAAGTTATAACCATGACACGTAGGAGCTATGAACAATACATTTTGATGCCTGCCGAAGAGCGACAACAGTTGTTAAGGCTATGACGGTATATGAAATACGTATGGAAATTTGAAACCCTCCTGTTTTGTGTCTTTGGTTTGGGGAAGTAACCTCTTTAAATGTGCGTGTGGCTCCCGTTCACTTCAGTGATACATGAATGCAATGCATTATATTATTTTTATATATAAACCCCTGGAGCGTTTAAAACAAATATGTGTAGTATTTTGAGAAATAAGTATTATATTACGATAATAAAGTTGTAATTCAATTGGAAAGAAAGTCATAATATTTGTCTTAATAATATTATAAAGAAGACATCATTTAATGAGAATAAAGTAAAAATATACATATTTTCTTTATCTACTTGCACTGCTGGGGCATGTCAACACCTCCTGAACAAACCACACACAGAACTGATCGTAATAATACTTGCAAATTGTTAGGTGTATCTATGATTATTAATGATTATTTAGGCTGCGGTGCATGGCTGTCTTAAATGAGCCATGCACAGCTTGGCCTAATTATATCAAGGCCATAATTACATATTGTAACTGTGACCTTGATATAAGACATGTACTAGTTGGCATGCAGCCTGGCATAAAGCTCTACAGACACTTGTCAGGTTAGGGGTTTGAAAAATAATACGGTTGCACACAAAAAACACATATCCATAAATCATTGAAAGAAGATGTGCCAATCCATCAGCGTAATAAGAGGATTATTTATTATTATATTATGCGTTCATTATGAGTTATGACATATTGTCAGTAGTTGTTTTCGTAATTTCAAGAACATGTTTTAGTTTTCTTGAAACAAGAATTAATAGCTGGTGAGGATCCGGCTCCATTACACACACAATACTTGTCAGTATGTGACACGTCCCTTTACTGGGGAAAAATCTAATACTTCTTTTTACATCTATAGGTGACAAGCTAACCATATTCTTCTTCTTTAAATAAAATATTTTGTGTTAGCTGTCAGCTCAACATGGTGTACGTAAAGAAAGAGATTAAGGTGTTAGCATCCCAAGGCCAATAGAGATGTGTTCCAATCATAGTCTGAATATATAAATATACATATAAAGTGGAAGTATTCACTGTAATTGGTTTGTTGACGACTGTTTTGAAGCCTTGAGTTTGGCGTGTTGGACGACGCCATCTTGGCTTTTGGAACCAGAAGAGACCGTACTGTCTAACTTGGTTGGTCATGTGCATCCCTAATTCATGTTAACCGTGATACAAACTGGGATGCTAACAAGAAAATGACTACCCGAAAGAGTGTCTGTTTGTAAAACCGAACGTCAAAACGCTACACTCATGCTGCCGTGCTAGTGACCTGTCACTCAAAGAGGCCACACCCTTAATAATGCATAACATTAAGCCTTAATGTCATTTAAACTTGTGAGCATTAACATGTTTATTTCTGCTGTCAAGTTCTAACATTTTAACCTTGAGGGTATTGGGGAACCAGCCACTAGTTTTTTTGGAATATTTTATATTTTCCAAATATTTTCACATTTCACAAACATTACAGAAAATAACAAAAAAATACACAAGTAGATGAAATAAAACAATTAAATAAATAAAGTAAATAGATACTTCCCCCCACTCAAATAAAAATAAATAAAAGGTTGGTGCATAGGATGACACAGTACAGAGAGAGATACCACAATGACACAAATGCATAATGTTATTCAAAGCTCCAAATAGTTAGTCCATATTTTAATAAAATGTTTCAAAATAGGATTATCTGTCCTGTTGGATATGGTTTTGAAGTTTCATTTATAAATAGAATCACTGGACTTTCCTTCTTTCAGAGGATAAAGTGCAATTTGTATCCTAGAGAGGGCAGCATCACCGTCAAAAAGTGACGAAATATATCACATCTGGGCCGCTAAATAATATATATATATATTTTTTTTTTTTTTTTAAATTGGGAAGTCGAAAACCTCCTAGACTATAATCCCATGTTAGTTTTTCCATTGACACCCTTGGGATTTTACAGTTCCATAAAAACTTTCTAACGTGTTTGTTGAGTGTTTTAAAAAAGGTTTCAGGTAATGGAACGGGTAAGGACTGGAAAAGATACTGCAACCTCGGGAGAATATTCATTTTCACACAGTTTATTCGGCCAATTAGAGTGATGGGTAGGTTCCTCTTTCTGTTTAGGTCTTCTTCAATTTTACTCAGTACTGGGAGGTAATTAAGTTTGTACAAATTTTTAAGATCATTGTCTATAATTATTCCTAGATATTTAATATTCTGGAGCCACTTAAATGGGGTGGTTTGTTGTGTTCAGTGTGATCAAAGTTCGTGAGTGGAATAATTTCACTTTTTTCCAAATCGACCTTGTATCAGGAAATAGCACCATAAGTGTTTAGCAGCATCTGTAATTTAGTGAGAGAGTTAACCGGGTCCGCTAGATACAGAATTACATCATCTGCCAGGAGATTCATTTTATGATTTATTTCGTCCACTCTGAACCCCTTTATATCTGGATCCCGTCTAATTGCTTCAGCAAGTGGTTCAATAGCCAGGACAAAGAATCCTGGAGACAGAGGGCAGCCCTGTCGACTCAACCTACTCAAGGGAAATGTTGTTGAGGTCTGTCCATTTGTGGTAATTTTGGCTTTGGGTTTATGGTAAAGTGTTTTCACCCAATTGATAAACAAATGGCCAAATCCAAACTTGTCCAAAACTTTGTATAAATACAGCCACTCTAGCCTATCAAAGGCCTTTTCAGCATCTAATACTACAGCTACACTAGGTCCAGTTTTAGATTTAGTTAGATGGATAATATTAAAGATTCTGCACAGGTTATTGGCTGATGAGCGTTTCAAAATAAAACCACTCTGGTCTGGGTTTATTAATTTTGGCGGATGTTGGCCAAGCCTGTTAGCCAGGAAATCAATGTATAATCTGAATTCAATAATGAAATGGGTCGAAAAGAGGAACACTTTAATGGATCCCTATTTTGTTTGTGAATCACGGTGATTATGGCAGTGGAGAATGATTCAGGAAGGGTTTGAGTTGTAGATGCCAAATTAATCACATCCATTATAAGGGGGGTTAGTAAGTCCTTAAATTCTCCGTAGAATTCAGGGGGGAAGCCATCCTCTCCCGGTGATTTATTGGGTTGTAGAGAGCATAAGGCCTTTTCGATTTCTTTCGGAGTGAAGGGCAAATCAAGATTCTTTTGGTCTTCATGGTCGAGTTTCGGCAATTCAATAGTGGACAGAAATTCATCAACCTTAGATAGATCCTCTGGCGATTCTGATGTATATAGATTTGCATAAAACTGTTTGAATGAGTCGTTAATTTCTGTTGGGTTGTGTGCGATTGCACTAGTTTCAGTTTGAATTGCATTAATTGTCATTGAGCTTCCCTCTGTTCTCAATTGCCAGGACAAGATTTTGTGAGCTTTCTCTCCCAATTCATAATATTTTTGTTTGCTTCTTAAAATGATTTTTTCAACCTTATAAGTATGTAAAGTATTGTATTTTAGTTTTTTGTTGATCAGCCATTGGTAAAGTTCTTTCGACCTAGATTGTTGAAACTCTTTTTCCAATTTCAGAATATCTGCTTCTAGCTCATTTATCTCTGCCATATTTCTTTTTGATACCCTTTGTATAAGATATTATTTGTCCTCTTAGATAAGCTTTCAGCATGTCCCATAGTATGAAACTATTGGGGGAGGAGGGGCAGTTTGTCTCACAAAACAATTTGATCTGGTCCCTAATAAACTGGCAAAAGTCTGGTCTATGAAGGAGAGTAGGGTTCAGACGCCATCTATATTGGTTTCCTGGTTTTTCTGGCATCAAAATAGATGGGGTCAAAGGTGAATGATCAGACAACATCCTAGATAAATATTCAGATTCTAGTGTTCTATGAATTAGCTGTGTTGACAATAAGAAAAGGTTGATCCTGGTGTGAGAGTTGTGTGGGCAGGAGTAAAAGGAAAAGTCTCTAGTTTGAGGGTGCATCTGTCGCCACACATCAGGCAGGTTTAGATCTTTCATAAATGATAAGGTAGTCTTGGATGCTTTTGTTTTGGATGTTGTTGTAGCTGACTTATCTAATATAGGGTCCAAGCAAAAATTAAA
>NC_136600.1:2547500-2595000 GCF_910589615.1 Taurulus bubalis
CTGTTGCCTCTAGGTGGCGCTATGACTAGGATGAAAATTTATCATATGGATGTCTTCAGGGTCAAGAGGTCATGGCATCTGAGAAATACGGAGCAGGTTACATTATGTACGGCCGAGTTAAAGCAACTTCCATTTTCATGGAAAATGGTGTCTCTTTGCCGCTGCTCTGCGCTCACTTAGTTCGATATTTTGAAAATCCTTTGATAACTTTTCCCTGCAAAGGTCTCAACATCATATTGCCCGAATGTGAAATCAATCGTGTCTAATCTGTAGGAGGAGTTCGTCAGAATACAACGCCTGAAAACAAGGAAAAGGCCAAAATTGAGCGGTTCGCTGCAGCACCCTCTAGTGTTTGAATATTCTGAAACAATTTGGGTACGTTAAGGGACACGATGTTGACATATGCTACAAAGTTTGTGAAGATAGGCCAAGTAATTAGAAAGTTATGTGTATTGACATATTGAGCCACGCCCCTAAGAGGTTAATTGGTTAATAACTTCTGAACGCAATGAGATATCAACAAAGTGGGAGATATCATTTGATCACATTGAGCCAATGATGATCCACAGAAAATTTCGTAAGAAACGGACCCAGCGTTTAGGAGGAATGGGCAAAAATGTGTTTTTTACACAATTCAAAATGGCGGAAAATCTAATTAGGCGCATTTTAATTTCACGTATGAGTTTTTTGTAGAGCAGTCCCACCCGGACATGTGTGTAAAATTTCAAGTCAATCAGCCATAGTTGGCAAAAAGCGTAGCCTTTCTGCCTAAAGGGGGCGCTATAGAGACATTTTCTCAGACTTTTGGTCGACACCCAAATTATATTAAAATTTTCGCCGAGTCTGATGGGTGTGCAAAGTTTGAAGAATGTAGGTTTATCCAAGCACCTCTTTTCCCTGCGCATAGGTCGGGAATAATAATACTTAGCATTTCAATAGGTCCTCGATCTGACTACGTCAGTACTCGGGCCCTAATAATAAGAATAATACTTAGCATTTCAATAGGTCCTCGACTCTGACTACGTCAGTGCTCGGGCCCTAATTATTGTCGGGAAAAAAATGGTAATATGACAATTATTAACATTCAGTTCTAAAATGTATTTATTTATATTATATCAATTAATGCAGTTGGGCCCCATACTGGTGGTATTGGTTTGTCACTAAAAAGAAAATACCCATTGTATAAAATTGCATTAAACAATTATCATTTTTGGGGATGGCCTTGCTATTGGATAGCTCCTGAACACATGCAAGTAGAGGTGTGAATGCACCCAGAATGCATTGAGGGCCCAAGAGTGAACCAATCGGCCAAAGTCACCTCTATTGTGTGACCACGTTGAACACGTGTAAATATAAATGTGTTTTCCATCCACAGACGTGAGCGGTAGTGATGCGGGGGTCGACCCACAGCCTTCAGGTACGCTAGTGGAATGTATCAGAGGGTGTCAAAGGGTCAGAGAGTGACAAAGGCAGTGTTCCGAATTAAGTCATACATCATTTACAGAGATAGTGTGCAATAATTGAACTTCCCATCTTCTCTCTTCTCCCCTCTCTCTGTAGCTCTCAAACACACATAGCGAGGGCTGCTTCATTCAGTCCTCATCTCAGCCCTCATCTCAGTCCTCATCTCAATCTCAGCCCTCATCTCAGTCCTCATCTCAGCCCTCGTCTCAGCCCTCATCTCAGTCTCAGCCCTCATCTCAGTCCTCATCTCAGTCTCGACCCGTTCAGTTGCTATAGCTGGACAGAGCAATCAGATCTTACTCTGGAGACACATATTAATACCAGGTGTAGATGTAGTCATATTTAATCATAGCTGGAAACAATCTGGATACGAGACACATTTCAATGCAAGGTGTAAATGGGTCATAGATGAAGTTGAGGCAGAGTCGGCTGCATTTCTGCTGCATTCGCTCAGCTGGAAATACACACATCCAATATGGATGAGGAACCCAAGCAGGTAAACACGGCTCTGCTGCTCAGTGGAACACAACACTTGTGTTTTATTTTCTCAGGAGAAGGTCAAACTGAAGTGACAGATCAGAGAATCAGCTGCCATCTAGCTCGCTAGAGTTTAAGTTATTTCTTGGAATGTAACCTTTGACCTCGAGGCCTCCCATACTGTTTATTTTACAATTGTCCGTTTGAATACGCAGGCTTCATTATCAAGGTTCTAATAGAAATCTGGCCTCTTTTATGTCCAACATCCCTTTGAGTGTGTGTGTGTGTGTGTGTGTGTGTGTGTGTGTGTGTGTGTGTGTGTGTGTGTGTGTGTGTGTGTGTGTGTGTGTGTGTGTGTGTGTGCCACCTGTCCTCGTCCCAGCTCATTTCCCAACACAAAGTGGTCTGTAATGAGCTCTGCATTCTAGTATTCTACATTACTTACACAGATGCCAATCACACACCATTTCTGCTGCTGGTGTGTTAAAACTCTCAGGTTTGGACAAAACACACACAGACACGTCAGTAGGCTCTCTCACACACACACACACACACACACACACACACACACACACACACACACACACACACACACACACACACACACACACACACACACACACACACACACACACACACACACACACACACACGTCCCGGTGTGGTGGCACAGCACACTGGGGAGAGCCAAACAGTCTGCTCCGGGTGGCTGCGACATTCTTCCAGCTCCATTGTCACATTGCTTCACTCCTCACACATCATTATCCCAGCAGCTGTTACTTCACAGCGCCGCAACATCAACTTCCCAGAAAAAGAAATACGCACCGCATCAGTTCACATTAGTTAGCTCAGTGAAAGCAAATACAACGCTTTTGTTCAATTTAGCACCATCCAATAACGCAACGCACGCTTCTAACGCAACTATTTTGATAAGTTTGCCAAAAAAAGTCCAAACTAATTCCTTCGTTTTAGCTTCTGAAATGTGTGATTTGATGCCTCTTTTGCTTATTACAGCATATGAAACATCATAGAAAACTGAATATCTATCGGCTATGGACATTGGGTTTAAAAAAAGGAAGCTGAAGGAATACATCATCTCGGGGTCAGAAAAAATATATTTTTTCCTATTTCTGATATTTTGTCCGAGAAAATAATCAGCAGAACTATCAATAATAATCATCCCAGCCCTTGAACACACTTACTCTACAAGGAGACAACAATGAGAGAGTCCTTCCTATTGTAGACTGAAACTTCTCCCGAGTTGCAAGCAGGTAGGAGAATAGTGCAAATACTGGCCTACTGGAGAAGAGAATCATGCTCCGTAAGGTAACAAAAACACAGTTCCCATTTTCAGGTGATCATATTATATATTATATTCCATTTCTGCCAATAGATCCACCTCGATACTAAACTGACCCTTTAAAGAGCTCCTGCCAGGATGAGACTAGCCAATCCATGACGTACACAATGATTATTGGAGATAGTGCCATGTTGACCCAAACACTATGTGGTGCTAACACATTGACATATTGTCAATTTGTGACAAAATCATACATGTGTTGTTTTCAGGACCTGTCCGGACCAATCAAAACGCATGTTTATATAGTATTTATACAGACATTTACACATTACCCCAAAGAAAGGCGTTTAATTCACCGCCCCCTTGTTCTGGTATACGAGTCAAGTGAAGAATTGTATTTCCTCTGAGCATTTTTTTTTGCCTTCATGGCTAATTCCAATTTTTCACAGCTAACGGTGTTACTCGCCCCCAACTGACTCAATATGAACAACGCTGCTACATTCCTTAATCCCGGCAAGTAACTACAGTACAATGTTATCAAACCTGAAATGCATGATGGAAAGGTGACAGTCTGGAATGATCCTCAACGGTTCCCTAGATTTACTGACCACTTGGCCTGTAGTTATGTAGTTTATTAGCATGCTCAAAATGACAACGCTAAGCATGTTCACGATCTTAGTTTAATGTGTCTGCGTCTTGACATTTGCTGATTAGGTCTACAAACACAGTACAGCTGAGGCTGATGGGAAGGCCTCGTTTTCAAAGTGTCAGGTACGTTTTTTGTATTCTGACTTTTTTTTATGAAATATTTTGAAAACTGATGACATCCCCATCAGCCTCAGCTGTACTTTATGTTTAGACCTAGTTAGTAAATGTTAACTTCAATTTGCTGACACCATCTTAGTTTAAAATGTTAGCATGACCAACGGACCAACACTGGCATCCCGAGAGAACAAGTCCCGTTGGTCAGTGAGTGGGTACAACTGGCTGACCGGGTCACTGGAGAGGACCTGGGACTTTGCTTATGATCCAGAAGTCCCCAACTCTCCAAGGAGCCAGAAACATGACCAGGCTCCACAAACTGGAACAGGCTCTCACATGGATGGAGTCCCAAACACACACAGCTCGGTCATTTTGTGAGTGAATGAACCTCAGATGAGGTTTCTGGCCGCTGTGCTCCAGGCTGGCGATGGACACTGACGGCATATGGCAACGCTTCAGGGTTCGAGTGCAAACACAAGCAGCCTTTCAGCAGGTTCATCCCAACTGCGAGCACATTCAGGCTCTCATGAGGCTCTGCAGAATGTGAGCTATGAGCAATGCTCATCTGCTGCTTCAATTGCTTCTATAATTAGGGGCTTGTCATCAGACAATCGTCTCAAGGCTAAAGTCATTCTGTGTGTGACGACAACGTGCTTGCTGCCAGCGTGTGTGTGGCGCTATATATATATATATATATATATATATATATATATATATATATATATATATATATATATACATATAAAATGAGGAGTAAGTAAACCACACACAACCACGTGTGTGTCTTTTAAATCACCCAAACTCTATTGCTACTTACTTTTGATTTAACTCATTTAGTTAGGTGGTAATCTGTGTTTTGAATTTCACTTTAATTGATTTTTGGAAGAGCAAACACAGTGTGAGTAATTATGCAAGTAAGAAATGCCCTCTCCACTCCACGGTGGGTTCATACAGGATTCAAGTAATGCACTGTGGGTCTCGTATGTGTGTTCAGAGAGTGATGCAGTCATTACGGTCCACGCAGCTCCTCTACACAAACAATACAAATCACCGCCCACACGTTGCTTAAGTCGGCCTCAATTAGCTGCGTCCTTGATATGAAACACGAGCTCCTCAAAGCCTCATTTATGTGGTGGATGTTTGTGCAGCTCATTAAAAAGTGAGTAAACCCACAGAGGAGCAGAGGGCAGCATCTGGATCCACTCCACAACCAGCAGCAGGGATGTGGGGCTCTGGCCACTGTGGCTGAAGAGGAATGCTCAGTAGTCCAGCGTAGTCCGGCGTAGCAGGGGCTGAAGCCTGTGCTGCACCTACAGGACGCAGTTCCCCTATAAACAGACCTGAAAACGTTGCAGAGGATCTGATCTGCAGTGGGTTCAGGACTCGCCTTCCAGACCTTGTTTTTCGCTAATTGACACATTCGGTTGATGCCGTTGAAAATAAAAATGTTTATCCACAGATGTAACCGACTTCAGATAATAATAATAATAATCCAGCATAGTGACATAGTGACATAGTGACATTCCTTTGCAGATTTCATGAACCATCACTGGGTCTAAACTTGAAACACATTTCTGAAGTCCATTTGGACCGAGCCGACTTGTTTTGTTTTTCTGTTCTGTTTGGCAACCTCTACTTCCTCTACTCGGTTTACTGGTGGATTACAGCCAAGTGGAGTCAATAACACCAACCTCTGACCAAACTACACTAGCATAGTAGCCTAGTTTATTTTCTCTGAACCAAATGATGGAGACGCGCCTAACTATTGGACCCATGAATATCTATTATCAATGTCCGTGGTAGAGTAGTTGTTGTCATAAGGAGGATGATGGGCAAAGTCTACTACTGCCGAAGCAAAAGCATTCATGAGCACCAAAGGAGGAAAGAAAATCAAGGACTGGGAAAACTGAGCTTTATTTAATCTAATAAAATCTACTTTCATTTTCCAGCTCAGCCATAATCCATCCTAATAAATGTCTTCATTACAGCTAACCCCTAGCCCTTCCTCTTTGTACACTCCATCCTTTCACCACACGGCATGCACCCTGCCACCTCTCATTCTACCTCTCAGCCCCTCCTCTGTTGACATTCGCCCTTCATCTCTCTCATTTACCCCAACCAGCGCCACGGGCCTCAGCTGTTGGCCGTTAGTATTCCTGCTGCCAAGACCCGGGACCACAGGGAGCCCTGGCAGACCCACAATCATATAAACACACACACACTCACACACTTCACCTTCCTCATCTGGCATCCCTCAGGCAAAGGCTGAATCTGTGTTCTGTGCAAGTTTGTTGATGAGCTCCAGCGACAGACTAGTAGACCATGGACTTTCATTCTTGCTCATTTGGTATTTTGTCCGGTCTGGGCAGAGGGATGGAGGGGTAAGGAGATGGATGGTAGAGGGGAGGGAAGGTCTAAGGGAGTTTGGAAACGAGGGGGAAATAGGAAGAGGGATGTGACACTGGATAGATGGATGGATGAGTGAGTGGATGGATGGATGGATGGATGAGTGGATGGGTGGATGGATGGATGGATGCATGGATGGATGGATAGGTGGATGGATGGGTGGGTGGATGGGTGGGTGGATGGATGGAATGGATGGATGGACAGATGAATGGATGGAAGGTTGGGACAGAAGGCTGGATTGCCAGTTAGTCTGGCCCTCATGATGCCAGACAGGCCATGTAGGCAGTGTTTACGGAGCATGGATCCATATGGTGCCATGGAGGGTTCCTTACACGACACGAAATAGAGAGCATGTGCTCACTATCTTTCATGGTGATCCTCGCTTTGTTTTGATGTATTGCATAACTGTGGGGATTCTGGCATGCAATGAAAGGCAAAGTGGATAAAAGGTCAAGGGGTCACCTTATTGTCAAGATGTTGTCACCTTGGCCAAAGTGTTGGACAGATGGCGAGACCAACAGATCACACGAATAGGCCAGACAGCACACAAAAAGGCCCTCAAAGCGCAGGTCTTTATCCAAGAATCCCATTATTCTGGGATCAGACAACACAATATCCGTGTCCTTTGAGGCGCTCCGTCTTACTGCCAGGCCTCACAGACACTGAGAACGCGACGGTGGAAATGAACACGAGGTTTTTGCCAGCTGAACTCATTCAACATTCAATGTATCCGTGGTTTGCACAAACCTACATTACCAACATTCTTTTCCAGGCGACTGGCGGAAAAGTAATTCCTCAATTTTACAGGACAAGAAAACAATCTAAAATGATGTATAGCATATTACAAACGATGACTAAACCATTAAAACAGGAATACGGGATTAGAACACTGGATTTCACTGTGTCTTCAAAGGGTTAGCTGTGGTGGTGGTGTGATACAATATCTGATGGATGACAAATTCATATTGTCTCATGATATGTATTAGTGGTGCAATGGACCATAATCGATCCGTGATCCGTGCTGATTAATTACACAGTCCAACGTTAATCATCACAGTGTGAAAGATAGTTTTACTGACATCCGCCAATACTCAGGAAATATGCGATCAGGACATCGGCATTCATGCTTCTGTGTCTCTTATGGTGTTACATCGCAAACAACCAATGCGTGTTTAAATGGACAGGAGAAGAGACTCTTATATACTGCCGTCTCTATGGTAGCGATCGCAGCATCGCTAATCGGCTACGTTGTAATGCGTTCAGGCTCTGTTCAGTAAAAAATTATCATTAAGAGAATGTAAATTATAATGTTATCATAATGTGTTCACGTGTTATTTCATATAATGTAGTGTTGGTGATAAACTTGATTGTACAGTAGTTTGAAGGAGATGTTTCACAGCAACATAAATATATGTTAGAGATGGAATGATGACATGTTTACAGTAGCTCTAGCAGCTTATAATACATTATTAAAACTACTAATGATCGTATTTATTTCAATCCATTAAAATACAGTTGAATTGTGTGTTTTCATGAAGAAAAAATACACTATGAGTTACTATAGCAAAGTAAAAGGATAACATTTAGAATGTTTGATGGTTTACAGACTTCAGAGCAGTTGAAATTATTTTTGGGGACCGTAGCAAAAAAAAAAATCATAGTTTGGAGCCTTGAAGACCAGCTGCTATAACCAAACAACAAAAGGCATCTGTGTCCGGTATTATGGATCATCACAAAAACGTGATCAGGTATCTAAAAGTTATATTTCCTCCCTTTTTTTCTTTTTTGCTGATCCGATCTGAACCGTGAATTTTACGATACGCTGCACCACAAGTATGTAACGTCAGAAACCTCAATCCTAATTCATCATTGGGTGAAACATTTTCCAACATTTAAAGACAATAAAATAACTAAGAACACAACTTGAGTCTGATGTAAAAACACAAATGCCACTTTATGCCACCATATGAGCACTGCTAAGTTCCCCAGAGGCTGTGTCATCATCGAGCTGCTTCCTTTGACATCACATCAGAAGTGTGGAGCAGAGTAACATGTAACTTACATGTAACACATACACACGATAAAAAGCCTACTCACCAAAGTCAGCGAGTTTGAGCTCTCCAGTGTCGCTGATGAGCAGGTTCTGTGGCTTCAGGTCGCGGTGGAGGATGTACCTCTGGTGGATGTAGGACAGGCCTCTCAGTAACTGGAACAGGAACAGCTAGAAAACACAAGAGCACATAGGGAAATAAATATCTTTACAGCAGTATTTGGGCCGGTGACAGATCTCTATGTACAAACAACATGCAGAAGACAGCTCTGATAATGAGGACATGTTTTTTACTGTTTTATCACAACACCCATGAGGACACCCCTTTAATAACTATCTGATACATCTCCCCGTTGTGGCACACTACACTGGGCGGTGCTGAGGTCAGAGAGGTGTAGAAAATCCTAATTATCACTTGGGTGGAGCTGTGACTTCATTCAAGTGAGAGTGAAAACAGGCATGAAGCCCACGTTATATACAAAGAGTCTCTTTCACAAAGGCGCACACACAAAAGATCAATGCAGAGCCATCAGTGAAAAACTTAATTTCCTCCACTTGGACTATTGAAGAGATAAAACAGATGGGACATCACAGATGAACTACTGGGGACTCTCATAAGTAGGAGATTAAACCGTCTACTTCTGCTTCAAAATGGCCTCTTCGGTTCATCATTGTGGATTATGGTGTGTAGCATCAATGGGTGTTTTAGACAGGGCAGCAGACATGTATGGAGTTGTGACTCCGTTTTCACTTTCTGTGATGGGCGGCGCATCGATTGCACAGATCATGACAGGACTGTTGACCGCAGGAGGCGTTAGAATCAGTGGCCTCTGACCCAGAGGGGTGGGAAAACACACATTTCTGTCCCTCGCCGAATGATAAGTGTTCCTAAGTCCCTGGTGTGTGATCAAGCAGAGCGTCTCATCTATTGAGAACTTTGTACTTGATTTGACGTATTGGTTTCTGTATCACTCGATGCTCTCAAGTCTCAAATCAAAAGTTTCCTTTACGAGTATTTTGGAAAAACATTTTGCTGAGGTATAGCATCAGTAATCGATGATACATACATCTATACTGCAAAACCTGCTAGTCCTCTTTGAAAAAGTCTTATTTGAATGATGCAAAAATCAATAGTTTTATATGAAAACTGGTTCAAATGACTATGTACAGTAAAAGAGGGATGACTTGTAGCTGCTCTGAGTTTTAGCCTCTTTCAGCTCATTGTTTTGGTTTTCCAGTAGCTGTTTTCAGGGGAAAGTCTCTGATGAACCCTCGTTAAGATACAGCGCTAAAAGGAGAATAAATACTTAAAGGAGAATACATTTTAAAAAAATAATGCTAATGTTGCTCAGTTTGTTCAACTGGTGCACTTGTTAGAAATGTAGTTCAAACAAAACAGAAATATTAAACAAGAACATTAATTACATATTTGTAAATGAATTGACCCAGAGAACATAATGGGTTTTACTTCACTGTACTTCAAAGTGATTCAAAGAGAAAATGTGTAAAACAATGAGTTTGTCTGTAAAACAGTTGAAGTACTTTAAAGAAAGCAACTGGATCACAAAGATAACATAACCAATTCATTCATAGTAAAAAACACAGATTAAAATGCACAAATTCACTTTTGCTGACGCGTCACGCGAGTACAGATTAAATTACATTTAAAATTTACATTTTTAAAGCCAATTATCCTACAGCTAAAAGTAAGCGCAGCTCCTCCACCTGCCTCCAGCGCTCATGAACGCAAACCGCATCCACAAAACAAGTGTAGCAGTTAATATATGTGTGAAGTGAATCTGCGGCTGTCGGTATGAGCTTTCAAAAACTGAAGATCAACAAAATCCTAATATATCCAAAGTCGGAGCGACATCAAACTTGTTTTGTTTTCCTTCTGAGATCCGGCAGGTCTTTCCACCCCCTTGCAGACGTGTCAATCAACAAATAATGAGGCGTGCACGAACCAGCGTTCAATTTTCTTTCTCCTCTAATTCCAGCATTCCTTCTCCTTTCTCTGCTCACACTGATACTATAGTCCCGGCCAATTAAGCTGATTGAAGCACCTTGGAGCCCAATCAGGGACGGCCCTGTCTGGCATCTGGAGTCACCGGGTCAACAGTTTACTATTCCTGCAATCGGCGGGTGAGAGATGAACTGCGGAGCAGAAAATTAGCATGGGAAATGTGTGCTTACTCATGTATATCAAATAGAGTTCTGAAAAGCCCTCGCCTTGTTAGGAGCGCAACTGCACGATAATAAAACGGAAAAATCTCTCTTTCATTCTCTTCAGTCAGCTCTTTAATGTAAACATCAAACCTTTCTCAAAAGAGGCGTTATATTGTTCTGCTCGGATGGGAACGGCACATTTGCAGTATAGTTTTTGAGGAAAAAGTGTTGAGAGCCGTTTTAGGAGGCCATTCAGACGCACACTTCTGACAATAATAATAATAATAATAATAAGGCTGAAGGCCAATGTTCAAGCTGAACTACGTAGATTCATACTCAGACAGGCTAAGCGGTCAGTGGTGAACGTTTGGCTCGTTGACACTTCAGACATCTGCTGGCCAGACAAGCTCACCCAACTCCACTAAGTGACTATAAGCCGTCCATCTGGGCCGACGCATTGAAAGGAGCCCCGCCGTCAAAGATGTGACCGCACCAATCTCGGAAATAAAGACGGAACAAAGAGACAGGGACAAACGCAGGAGAAGAAAATGGACAACGTAAGAGGTGAAAAAGGTCACCCGTAACCTCTATGGTGGCCGTAGTTTCGGCGGGAGTAAAGACTACAAAAGGACGTTCACCCAGGAGACCGCTGTTCGCGTCACCTGCAAAACCCAAACTCAACATTGAAGTTAGTTAACCTCACTATGTCGCTCACTTAACGCAACATACTGTGTAATGTTACGATGTCAAGTCTATAATGTGGTCTACTTATGGAACGTAGACTACATAGTTATGTTAAAAAAGAATGCCCTCATCCTAAACTAAACCACAATCTATTCCTAAACTTAACAAAGTATATTACCTAACGCGGTAGTTTCCTGTGAAAATGTTTCAAAGTTTATTTTGTATGCGTGTATGCACGGTGACGTGTGCAAAGCTGAGGTTTGCGTAGTCACAGTTTGAAGCGTGGAGCCACTGACCACTGGTAATCCTGATGAAGAGTAACATCATCTGTGTGTGCATAATTAGCGGGGTGGCCCATTAATGTCTCAGTTCACCCCGTCATTAGCTGCATAGCAACTGGATTTTAAGTGCGGTGATTGGATGTTTCCTTCTGCAATGCCCTCTGGGACTTGGCTTCCCTCCCAAAATATACAAGTTTATACTTTTGACTTGTTGTACTATTCAGTTTTAATCCAGTGTCTCATTGTTTGTACTTATGTAGAATTAATGCTCATCTAACTGTTAAAAATGCTCCAATGACATTTCTTCACCTGTAGCATTCTCTGTAGAGAAAAACAACCCGCGACAGTAAATCTAGCTGATAACACACACTGTGATTCAGAGTGTATGGGTCTTTCAATGAAGATTAAAGCCTGCAGGATCTCTAGTGTGTGTGTGTGTGTGTATATGTGTTAATTATGATGCATTATTAGTTCATAACTGCAGGATAAATGAACCGTGTGATGGTAGTTAAATCAACCATTATTCTAATCTATCACCTGAGGAGTGACCCGACTGCACAAACAATAATCCATCATCAGCAAACAAATAAACACGCACGCCATCTTTCTAATGATGAAGCACTGGATCCAGATGAGGGATAAGGAAAAGTGTGGATTGGATTGGCTCTGAGGTGTCTATCCGTGGAATGCAGTGGAATGTGGCTCCTTTGTCTGATATCGAATGTGCAGCAGAGGAATGAGGCGATGCATCAAAGTGACAGCAGCACGGCGGGGTTCACCAGGACAAACACAAAAACAAAGCCAAACGGCAGAGAACACAGGAAGAGAAGACGGGGGCTGCATTTTAATGGGATGTTAATATGAAACACACCAACGCATGAGCTTCAAAGTAGGCGGGCATGAAGACTGACTGATCTGGGACAAAACAAAAGTTCCACTAGTGGCAATACAGAAAGGTAAACAGAGAACACACTTACTAAAGTGTTTCAATTCCGAGAGCCTCATCAGTAATGCACGTGTCAAGTTTATTCACGCAACACAAGGACACTTAATGACGCTCTGCACACAAGGCTTTGATCATTCATGTGAAGGCCTCAATATGAAACAGACATAAGATATATTTAATGCTGCGTTCACACCAAACGCGTAGCGAATTTGACGCGCAAGTAGATTAGGGCGAGTAGGGCGGCGCAAATGATGCGAATGATGCGGCGCAAATAATTCCCCTCATTCGCGTCTTGTCGTTGCTGAATCAAACTGCTGCTGGTCCTGAAGTAGCACTGGAAGCGGCTTCATTCAGACGCTGCTGTGGGACTACGGATAATATTATGAACCCAGACACCATGGAGTTTGATGTTCCCACGTATGTAGAGTTTACACAACAAGTATAAAGCAGAATTAGTGGTTATTTCAATGGTGGATGGCGGAAACGGTAACTGTTTTTACATTTCACAGAGGTCAAGCTCTTTTAGCAAATCTGCATTTTCTATTAATTCAGCAAACTCGTTGAATGCTCTTCCATCACACACACGCACAAAAGAAACGTACAAAACATTCAAACAGCCTTAAGGAACGGCGTGTTGCCATCAGGTGTGAAGCATTGAGTACTGTCTGTCCTGCCTGCTTATTTGGTGTACATGTGCATTTGTTTTGTTAAAGTGTTGATGTATTTTATGTGCCTCCAGTGTTTTATATATGCATCTACTGTAGTTCCACTTTTTTTTGCTTTGATGTGAATTAGTTTTGATACGTTACTGTCTGTCTATTGATGAATCTTAGTTGCATTATGTTATTGAAATGTTGCAATTTCAGGCTGCCATAAAAATAATCTGTCCATGGACAGCCGATGAAAATTAGCCTCTCTGGGTAACTCTGGCTCACTTACAGTTTTACGGTTGATTCGTGTGCATTGTCCCTGCAAAATAAACAAATAAAAACTAAGCTGTTTTAACTTTGTTGGTCCAAATCTACTAATGGGAGAAAATAGCATCTGCTTTAAAAGCAGAGGTGTCAAGTAACGAAGTACAAATACTTCGTTACTTTACTTAAGTAGAAATTTTGGGTATCTATACTTTACTGGAGTATTTATTTTTCAGACGACTTTTTACTTTTTCACGCAAATATCTGTACTTTCTACTCCCTACATTTTAAAAATAGCCTCGTTACTATTTCATTTTGGTTTGTTTTCATTCCGGTCATCGTTCAAAAACACACACAAAGAAAACCTCGCTGCCCGGTTGCGCACAGATACGTGCGCGCGCACAGGTGAGCACTGAGCACACACACCAGCGGACAGAGAGCGTCGAAAAATATGTCACGTGAAAAGCAGACCGCTATATCTGCGTTTTAAACATTCCCAGGGTGAAGATGGCAACAGCAGCTCTGATTTACTTGAAAGTGATTGCAATTTTCTTTATTCTGTTACTTATAAAAGCACAGATGAGGCACATAATTATGTTATTTACAGAAAAAGTTTGAGAACCACAGCTTTAGGTGTTTGTGTCGGAGTCGCTGCCGCCGCCTATTTTGCACTATAACAATACTTATAGGCAACTAGTTATAATGTCTTCCGCGCCATGAAATGCATGTTAATGCTCAGTAGTACACATATGGTACTTTAATGTATTTGCATTGTAATAAAATGTGATCATTTTAAATGGGCATATATGCAGCTGAAACGGGTAGCCCTGTGCATCCCACATTTTTCAACATAACATTTTAAAACATTCTAGTCATTATGGCCTTTAGAAAAATTATTGTTTTGGGGGGAGGTGGAGTATAGGTAGTATATATAGGTGCACTATAGGCCCCTGAAACGCGGCTTAAGAGTTTGTCCTTAATGGAAAAAGAATTCCCCCTTATTTTTATACTTTTAAGTAGTTTTGAAACCAGTACTTTTACTTAAGTAAAAAGCTTGAGTTGATACTTCTACTTTTGACACCTCTGCTTAAAAGAAATAAAACAGTCAACAACTGGCAGCGTGGGCCTGCGTCTCCACAGCACATATTAAACTCAGTCGGCTCCTCAGGGAACAACGCTGAACAACGTGGCTGAACCGAATTGCTGACACTGCTGTCTTTATTCCAGTTGGGCATAGTGGTGGACTACTGGGAGAAAAATATATATTTGGTTCAGGTTAAGGGAAAGATGGCAGTCATCATGAAATAGAAGCAACATTGACTGTTGGTGGGAAACACGTCAAAGCCTCGCGCTGAGCTCTCTCTCTGCGGTTGAATGGCGCCTGAGTGCAGGCTACCATTGGTATTATTTTGGGGGAAGCTATGTAGGGGTTCTCTGCCATTTATGTTGTCATTCCTGTTTCTCCTGTTTTGTGGCTAGACAGGGAGGTCAGTATTGTTTTTCCTTTTGCTACAAAAGGCAAGAAAGACTTTGTGTTCCAGCTAGTGTGGGGGTTTTGTTTGTTGTTTTGACCTTTGAGACCCTGAGGCCGTTTGCTTCCATCTTAGTTGATTTGCCTTTTTGTTAAATGATAAGCTGCCAATAAATGATAGTTAATTCCCTTCCTTGTTCCACCTTTGCCAAGGCTATTTGTCCCTTTACATGTGTGTTAGGCCTGTGTACCCCCTAGGCTCCCTAGGCAGGCCGTAACATCAGTGGGCAGCAAATAACGGTCCTAATGTGCTCAGACACAAGAGGTGTTTGTCAGGTAAAAATAGCTCACTTTAGGCATCAGGACATTTAGCATGTTGTGTTGTTGTGATGGTGGTCTTGAACCGACCGACCTAGAGACGGATCAACATCTGTTTTGGCCTGCTGAAATGAAAATGCCCTACTTGAGTTCAAGCTGCATCATTAATATATGTATGTTCAGACCATCATGGCACAGATGAATCCAACATTGACAATGAGTCCAAACAGAAAACCGTTGGCTTCGTTGACAAATCTCCAAAGTGTATTTTGCTGAAATGGGTAAAAGTAGCGAAATCAGTGAGGGAGAGCTAAAATGAAGGCGTGTTAAATGGAGTGAAAACGGTCTGCCATCTGCCTGCAGCCGTGGAAAGAGCCCTCGTGTTTTCCACTAAGCATTTGTACAGTGATGTCCTTAATGGGTTGAATCAAGAGGAAGTGTCAACCTGCAATGTGGCACTGGGCACGGAGGACTGTTAAGTTCGAGATATGCTCAGAATTGTCTTTGGCTGATGTTTTAATGAGCAGCTGGGTAGTTCTGGAGGGCCTCTTTGTGAAACTACAGGACTACTGAAACACCACCAGAGAAACACATGCACACAGAGACATGTTTGAGGTCTGAAGTTGTTTCCTGCTTGTTGGCATATGACGGAAATAAAAAAGAATATATATATATATATATATATATATATATATATATATATATATATATATATATATATACATACATACATATACATATACATACATACATACACACACACACACACACACACACACACACACACATATACACTCACCTAAAGGATTATTAGGAACACCATACTAATACTGTGTTTGACCCCCTTTCGCCTTCAGAACTGTCTTAATTCTACGTGGCATTGATTCAACAAGGTGCTGAAAGCATTCTTTAGAAATGATGGCCCATATTGATAGGATAGCATCTTGCAGTTGATGGAGATTTGTGGGATGCACATCCAGGGCACGAAGCTCCCGTTCCACCACATCCCAAAGATGCTCTATTGGGCTGAGATCTGGTGACTGTGGGGGCCATTTTAGTACAGTGAACTCATTGTCATGTAGAAAAAAAAGAAAAAGTGTTTGACAGCTAAAGTGTGCCAAGAAAACATCCCCCACACCATTACACCACCACCACCAGCCTGCACAGTGGTAACAAGGCATAATAGATCCATGTTCTCATTCTGTTCACGCCAAATTCTGACTCTACCATCTGAATGTCTCAACAGAAATCAAGACTCATCAGACCAGGCAACATTTTTCCAGTCTTCAACTGTCCAATTTTGGTGAGCTCTTGCAAATTGTAGCCTCTTTTTCCTATTTGTAGTGGAGATGAGTGGTACCCGGTGGGGTCTTCTGCTGTTGTAGCCCATCCACCTCAAGGTTGTGCGTGTTGTGGCTTCACAAATGCTTTGCTGCATACCTCGGTTGTAACGAGTGGTTATTTCAGTCAAAGTTGCTCTTCTATCAGCTTGAATCAGTCGGCTCATTCTCCTCTGACCTCTAGCATCAACAAGGCATTTTCGCCCACTGGACTGCCGCATACTGGATGTTTTTCCCTTTTCACACCATTCTTTGTAAACCCTAGAAATGGTTGTGCGTGAAAATCCCAGTAACTGAGCAGATTGTGAAATACTCAGACCGGCCCGTCTGGCACCAACAACCATGCCACGCTCAAAATTGCTTAAATCACCTTTCTTTCCCATTCTGACATTCAGTTTGGAGTTCAGGAGATTGTCTTGACCAGGACCACACCCCTAAATGCATTGAAGCAACTGCCATGTGATTGGTTGATTAGATAATTGCATTAATGAGAAATTGAACAGGTGTTCCTTATAATCCTTTAGGTGAGTGTATATCAAAGATGAGTCTCGATGGACTCAAGGCAAGGCCTAACCACCACAGCTGTCTGTGATTGGATGAGAGATGTGTCAGTCCAGCAAAAGTGCTTCGCTTTCAGCCTTACCATTGATTGTGGAAACCACGACCTTCAGTTCCTTCTGCATAACTATTTAGAAGGAACTGGAATTCACTAAAAGGAAATGAAATATCTTACAGTAGCTTAGGCTACACAACGACTTGCCTCCAATGCTGCTCTGAGCCAATAGGATCCTGGCAGTTGGCCCTCTATATCAGTGATGTTCAACCAGTGTGCCATGAGAGATCGTCAGGTGTGCCGTGGGAAAATGTCCAATTTCACTTAATCTGTCCAAAAAAATTTTTTATTTAGTTGCCGCAAATGATTTTCCATTGTTGAGCGTCTGAGCCTGCAATATAGTGGCTGGTCTAGTAATGAAATACTCTTCCATGCCAGTAGGTACGCAATATTAACCTACCATACATGCTGTATTATGATACAATGTGACATTTTGTAACTTTTTGGGTCCCTGGTGTGCCGCGAGATTTAAATGTGCCGCGGCTCAAAAATGGTTGAAAAACACTGCTCTGTATATATGAGAATGGACGTAGTTTCCTGTTGAGCAGCCTACAGTGTGAACGTGTTGATGACCATATTGTCCAGGGGCCTTATCAGGGGAGTTCATTTATAGTTTAGTCCTTCATAGTCTTAATAGTTCCTAATTTATGTTGTCTATATGTTTTTTTGTTTTTTTAAACTTTTAAACAGTTGTTTGCACTTTATTATTATTACTATTGCACAATTCACTATATGTTGGACAGAAGAGAAACATACTTTCGATCTTCTGCATGTTTGCACATTGCACAAAATTGATAATAAAACTGACTTTGACTTTTGACTTTGATCTACATCCTGCAGCGCTGGACCCCAAATACAAACGCCTGGAAAACATAACCTGGTTGTGCCGTAATTTTCTATTGTAAAAGTCAGGAAGACCCTTGTTGTGTCCTCAGAGTTCAGTGACATCATCAGTTCCATTTATCAACTAGCAATTGTTCTTGTCTTTTTAAATGTGCTTTTGGATTGAGGTGGACCCTAAATGTTGTTCAGAGCTTTCTACACAGTGCATGTGTGCGCTTACTATATTGACATACAGCGCTCTGTATCAAGTATTAAAGAGACATATAGAGTGTCTTGTCTTGTCTGTTGAGGTGCAGATATACGAGCCCAGACCAATCACCACGTGTCAGATGCTGGCAGAGATGCCCCGTCCCCGATACTGACATGCCACTATGATGTGCTATCAGCAGCTTTCCTTGTAATGCGATTGTGAGAGCTGTGACTCGCCGTGTGCACTCGACCTGCGGGTGTCAGTCTCCCATCGATCTGTGGAGAAGTCACTGAGACACGGCCATGCAGCTGACTGCATATAATCTAATATGAAGAGCACTTCAGCAGCAGTCGGGGTGAGGTCATACTCACTTGCGTTCAATTGCAGCAGCGCTGCTAACAAACTGCAGTTTGAGTACATGGAGCGAGAAAGAAGACTCAATGGTGATGCACAACAAGATGGGTTTCGATAGATTTTACTCTGGATCCTCGCGTTCAGACAGAAACTTTAGAGCATTTTCAATTTTAAACTACAGACACACACACACACACACACACACACACACACACACACACACACACACCCCTCTCTGGTCCTTGACCAGTAATTACATGAGCAGTGAGAGTCTGAGTGTGTGTCTCTACATGTTAATTTGATCTGGCACCAGTGGAGGCACTAATAGCTTCTAAGTTTCTGATTAGTAAATAAGAGGATGGAGTGACTACACTTCTCTAACAACAGTTATAAAAAGCACTAATAACAGACATTAACCTTGTTCATAGTGCTTGTGTTCAGGTCAGAAAATCACTGAACGCCCATAAACGCTGTGACACTCGATCATATCCTCAACAGCGATGGTAAGAGCATTTATAAAGAAAAGTACATTTTGGAAAACACACTTATTCACTTTCTTTCAAAGTGAGATGGGCAATTTGATATGGATCTGGTGTCTGTAGAAACTTAAACACAATCTCTGAAGCTCATTAACTGGCATGTGTCTCTTTGTCCAGGCATTTTAAGTACCGTAATACATTTCTGTTGATGTTTCAAGCAAACCAGATCCATGTGTTATACATCTCGTTTTGAAGCCATCTGTAGGGTTTAATTTCTCCACTATGGACAGAGCCAGGCGAGCCGTTTCTCACTTAATCCAGTGAGGCTGAATAATACATTTGTTCTAGCTCTCCACTTAAAGCAGAGACTGTATTGTCATTTCACTTATATCAAGTGTTGTCTAGTTCAGTAAAGGGAACTGGAAAGATGCTTATGTGCAGTGTTTTTGATGATATATTTGGCAAAGAAATATATATTTCCTTACAGTGAAAATGTAATTTGAATACCTTACAGGGGTCAATTTAACCCCTTGGAAGAAAAGTAACAGTGTTGTATCAAACAATGAATGAGGTCTGTATGGATATTGGGACAAAAAAAGGGGAATGTATAGTGATGATATAGATCATTTAATATATATATATATATATATATATATATATATATATATATATATATATATATATATATATATATATATATATATATATTATTGCATTCCAATGATTGGACCGGTTAGTGACAGCCATAGGATTAAAACAATAAAGTAGCCTCCGTTACATGACTGCACAGGAACCGGCCCACCAGCCTTATCAGCAGATTAGAAAGCACAGCTCAGTCGTCTCACCACTCAACAACAGAGTCAGCTGGTGCCCAGCAACACCTCGGAATAATCCTTAATTATTCATCTGAATACCAACGAGGCGTCTGTCAGCAGGAGGAACGCGTAGTACTTATATTAATCCTCAGTGGCAAAAGGTACGAGCTGTTACATAACAGATGCAGCCTGAACTGTCACCTTCCTGCGTGAGGGAACATCCTAACACCCCCACTACACCAACGTCATCAACATCATCATCATCATCATGGCCTCATTCACTCCATCACCGTGTCTTTATTCTGTTCCTTTATGCGACTACTAAAGGGGGATATCACAGAGTGTCCTGGGAGAGGAGAGGACCATCATGAGGTCCATCACACCTCAACAGCCTCACAGGGGTTCTGCGACAGGGACAGGCAGCAAGATGGCGACGGCCAATGAGTCGTTCCTGTTTGATGGCAGCTTATCTCAAACTAGCCAGGTTTAAATATAATTTAAACTGCTAAGAACCAAATATGTTCCAACCACAACAAATCAGATACTTTAATGGTGGATTTCAACTGAAGAGCAATGAGCAATGAGCAATGAACATTATTAATCAATACAAATATTTGTTTCTTTCCAATCAACTCACACCAGTGAATGCAGTGGTGCTTTACGACACACTGCATACATATTTTCTATCAGACTTGTCATCACCACTCAGATTATCATGGATTTCTGAAGTATCTCCAGAAAACAATGTTTCAAGCCTCCTGATTTGAATATTCGGTGTACATAGCCAATAGGATGCATTATAAGATGACTGTATCATTAGAAAGTCACTTTAGAACAGTTCATTTCACAATTTCCCAACCATTTCAATGGACGGAAGTTTTAAAAAAAATATCTCACTAATAGCTACAAATCTTTCAAATAGTATTTGGACATGTATACTGTTGAGTGATCGAGGAAGAATATGAAAGTCAAAAAGTCTAACTATTATAAACGTACAATCATTTCATTTTTCTGTATAACCCTTGAACATATATACTGTTTGGTTTTTATTTCAATTATAGTTTGTGATTACACCACATAAAATGCATAAGATGCTATAAGTTGCTATGTTTTATAATCTTTTCTATATTATGGGTATTGTAAAAAGCTCTCCTGTGTAATAAGATCCAGCAGCCAGTGTTACCATATTTGGCAACAAACCCTCAGTGGTTGACCTTAGAGACAGGATCTAGGATTGACCCTTGAAGAAAAGGAGGAGGGGTTAAGTGTGTCTCTGAGGTACAAGAGCTGATGCACAGAGCAGAGAGGAAAAAAAGGGGATTTTCACCAGAACTCAGTCTGAAAAAGAATTTCATCAGATCTCAGTCTGAATAGGGATTGCACCAGATTCTGAGAAAACTGGACTTAATATGCATCTTTACTAGAAAAGGAGAAACATTAGATTGTCCCAAAATAGAAAGACTACAAATATTACGAAAGATATGAGACACGACATATAGAATAGATATCACAATGAAACAGACCTAATAGATTACTTACATTGGGACTTTTAAGAATTTTTGAGAAATAAACAGACGCAAATTGACAAAATAGTAAACACACAAATTAATGTGTGTTTTTGACATTTATTTCCTCTGTCTGAAAGAAGACATGTTGTTGAAGCAAAACAGCCAGAAACTCTCAAAATGTACCAGTGCAGGAAAAACAATATCTTTGTCTTGCAGCTTAAATATGTGGTGGAGAGAGAACCCACTGAGCTCAGTATTGTTATTTGTACACACATGCCCCTGCTGGACTTGTTTCTTTGCTTCACTAAGAGCTCTGTGTTTGACCTTTGAAATGTACGCTTATAATACTACGATATGTTTTGTCCTGCTTGCTTTTCACCACATCACAAATGCTCATAGTATAAATGCTGCGAACACTTTGTTCTGGTCTCTGCTCTCGTTTGTCGTCCAAAGGTTCCTCAAGCACTGAAGACAAACCAATGCACCGGTTTGTAGATAGCCAATGAGAAAGTCAGCTGGAATGACTGGACCAGGAGGGGCCACACATTCGTGGCCCTCTGAGGTGAAGTCAGTGTTTCCCCTACCGTTATAATAGGGGGGCGGGGCGCCACCCTGAACAAACCTGCAGTAAGTAGTTCCGAACTTTTGTCTACTTGTAGTTTACAGATCACGTTTGGATTTATTCATATGTGTTTATAAATATATATTTATGTAGAAATGTGTGTGTAGCTGCATCCTTTGTTCTTTTTATGTGTGCCTGTGAAATACATTACTAGTGGTTTTGATGTGTGTTATATAAATGCAATTTTGTATTAACAACCACACAAGATATGTATTCAGATTAAACATGAGATGAATAGTAAACAATCCAGCGTTAAGTATTACAACTACACATACAATAAGAATTTCATCATCTCCAACAAGCCTACTGATGAGCTGTGCGACTCCGCGCCTTGTGCTTAAAAGTTAGAAAATAGCTATTTGTTTTCCACAATAAGATATTTACTAGTAACTCAATATTAGTTATTTTTTGATTAACTTTTGTAACGACTCTGCGTTACCATGTGAGTTCGGCACACAAGGCAACACACTCGGGCTAGGGTACGTAACAAGCTTTATTGTCTGGTCCCGTCGTTTCGTGTCCGTGCCGTCGCCTCCGCTTCCTGCTCCTCGATCAGCTGCGTCGCGTTCCCTCCTCCTCCGCTACTGCTGGTTTTTAACCCGGGAGAGACACAGACGCCAATTGCACCCAGCTGAGCCTGATTATCCCTCATCCCGGCACCTGTTCTCTGAATCGCTCCCCCCCTCTCTCCCTCTGCACCTGCGCATAACCCCGCTCCACCACCACATACCTCCACCGCCAGCCTTAGGCCGGGGAGCCATCCGGCCTAACCTACTCCCCCCCCCGCCCAATGAGAGCGGGAGAGGAAGTCGGCCACAACCATCTGCGTCCCCGGCCTGTGGATCACCTTGAAATTAAAAGGCTGTAACGCCAGATACCACCGCGTAATCCGGGCGTTGGTATCTTTCATGCGGTGGAGCCAC
The DNA here is from genome assembly GCF_910589615.1 of Taurulus bubalis. Classification (NCBI taxonomy): domain Eukaryota; kingdom Metazoa; phylum Chordata; class Actinopteri; order Perciformes; family Cottidae; genus Taurulus; species Taurulus bubalis. The sequence goes on from NC_136600.1 coordinate 2,570,427, forward strand.
TGGAGGGGGGCGTGGTCCGACCAGAGGGTGAAAGAGCGTCCCAGGAGGTAGTAGCGCAGGGAGTCGACCGCCCATCGGATGGCCAGGCACTCCTTCTCCACCGTACTGTACCTGGCCTCCCTCTCGGATAGCTTCCGGCTGATGTAGAGGACCGGGCGGTCAACCCCCTCTACCTGCTGGGACAAAACGGCCCCCAGCCCTCTGTTCGACGCATCAGTCTGCAGAGTAAAGGGAAGAGAGAAGTTAGGTGTATGAAGGAGCGGTTCCCCACAGAGAGCTTGTTTTACCTCCTCAAACGCCAACTGGCACCGCTCCGTCCACTGGACCGGATCTGAGGCACCTTTCCGGGTGAGGTCAGTCAAGGGGCTGGTCAGGTCTGCAAAGCTCGGGATGAAGCGCCTGTAATAACCTGCCAGCCCCAGAAACTGCCTCACCTCTTTTTTAGTCTTGGAAGTCGGCCACAACCATCTGCGTCCCCGGCCTGTGGATCACCTTGAAATTAAAAGGCTGTAACGCCAGATACCACCGCGTAATCCGGGCGTTGGTATCTTTCATGCGGTGGAGCCACTAGAGGGGGGCGTGGTCCGACCAGAGGGTGAAAGAGCGTCCGCGATCGCAGCAGGCCGCGATCGCAGCGGTCTTGTCCACCTGAGGGCGCATGTGCCCGCCGCCCAAGTGGTACCCCAGATACCGTACCTCCCTCCGTCCAACTGCACACTTCCCCGGGTTGGCGGTGAGCCCAGCCTGCCTCAGGGACTCCAGCACCGCGCCCACCCGCTGCACATGCTCCGCCCAGGTGGTGCTGTGGATGATTACATCATCCAAGTAGGCGGCAGCATAGGCAGCGTGCAGACGCAGCACCCGGTCCATGAGGCGTTGAAAGGTGGCTGGGGCACCGAACAACCCGAAGGGAAGCGTGGTGAATTGGTACAAACCAAACGGAGTGGAGAAGGCCGTCTTTTCCTTGGACTCTGGCGACAGAGGAATCTGCCAGTAGCCCTTGGTCAAATCCAGTGTCGTGAAGAAACGCGCAGTGCCCAGTCGGTCCAGGAGCTCGTCGACCCGGGGCATTGGGTACGCATCAAAACGTGACACATCATTCACCCTGCGATAGTCCACGCAGAACCGTATAGACCCATCCTTCTTGACAACAAGAACAATGGGGCTAGACCAGGCACTGTTGGACTCTTCTATTACCCCCATCTCCAGCATTGCGGCCAATTCCCTCTGAACCACTTTTCTTTTGTGTTCAGGTAACCTGTAGGGTCGTAACCGCACCTTCACGCCCGGGGGAGTCTCAATCTGGTGCGAGATGAGGTTTGTGCGTCCTGGCAGGAGAGAAAACACGTCATCAAACTGATCTTGCAACTAGGCAATGTCTGTTCTCTGGGTCCCAGAGAGATGGTCTTCACAAAGGAGCGAGGCCGGATTGGTGGATTTTGGGACCTCAGGCCCCAGCTCCTCTCTCTCAGAAACCGCAGACACCAGAGAAACAGATTCCGCCTCTCTCCATGCTTTTAGGAGGTTGAGGTGGTAGATCTGTGTAGTGCCGCCTCTGTCAGAACGCGCCACCTCATAGTCAACATCCCCCACTCGCCGTGTGACCACAAAGGGCCCTTGCCACTTGGCGAGTAGTTTAGAGCTGGACGTAGGAAGCAATACAAGTACCTTTTCTCCCGGTGTGAATTGTCTCAGCCTGGCTCCTCTGTCGTACAGCCGTTTTTGACGCTCCTGGGCCTGGAGCAAATTCTCACGTGACATCCGACCCAGTGTGTGGAGTTTTGCTCGCAGGTCCAGGACGTATTGAATTTCATTCTTACTGGCGCTCGGACCTTCCTCCCAGTTTTCCTTAATCAGGTCGAGCACCCCCCGTGGGGTCCTGCCGAACAGCAGTTCAAAGGGAGAAAATCCCGTGGAGGCCTGAGGAACCTCCCACACTGCAAACAACAGAGAATCAAGCCATTTATCCCAATTACGTTCATCGCCATTAATAAATTTACGGATCATGGACTTCAAAGTCTTATTCAGACGCTCCACCAGACCGTCGGTCTGTGGGTGGTAAACACTGGTCCGAATAGATTTAACGCCCAGCAACCCGTAAAGTTCTCTCAGTGTACGTGACATGAACGAGGTGCCCTGGTCAGTCAGAATCTTTTTCGGGATCCCGACTCGGGAGATGACCTAAAACAGCGCCTGCGCAACACTTTTTGCAGAAATGTTGCGCAACGGCACTGCCTCCGGATATCGTGTTGCGTAATCCACCAGGACTAACACAAAGCGATATCCGCGTGCGCTCCGGTGAAATGGCCCGATGAGGTCCATGGCTATTCGCTCGAATGGCACCTCCATTAATGGCAGAGGGTGCAAAGGCGCCCTCGGAATGGCCGGTTGATTTACCAATTGACATTCCGGGCAGGACGCACACCAACGGCGCACATCCGCCCGGATGCCCGGCCAATAAAATCGGGTCATTATCCGGTCTAGTGTCTTTTCGTATCCCATGTGACCAGCCATCGGGTTATAATGAGCCTGGAAAATCATTTCCCGGCGGCTTTTCGGCACCAGCAACTGGGTGTTTTCCTGCCCGGTCTGAGTGTCACGACTCACTCTGTACAGCCTGTCCCTGATCAATGAAAAGTGCGGATATGACTGCGCTGCGTCAGGGCGCACCAGCTGACCATCAACTCGCATCACTTGGTCCCAGGCCGCGCGCAGAGTATCATCACGAGACTGCTCGAGTGGAAAATCTTCCATGGAGCGGAACTCGGGAACCGGTGGAGTCTCCACGGGAGGCTCCGCCGGTTCCTCCTCCTCCTCCCCGTCTGCAGTTTCGGACAACCTCGCGTCGCCACTGAGCACAGCACACATATCGCATGACGCTGTCTGCCATGACCGCACCCCCGCTGCCTGCCCCATTAATTTGTTAAACCCCGGCCAATCGGTTCCCAAGATTAGAGGGTGCGTAAGGCGGGAGCTAACCGCAACCTTTATACTATGCTTTTTACCCCCGTGTCTGATCTCGACTGATACTATGGGATACTCGTGAACGTCCCCATGCACACACCTAATCTTCACCCACAATGCCTCCACCAATGCCCCGGGTCGAACCAGGCTCTGATGGATCATAGACTGCGAACAGCCAGAATCCACCATTGCCTGATGTGTACCCCCCCTGGATTCTTACCGGAACGCGGTACGTCGCTCCCGGACCGGGGGAGGGTGTTGGAGGGCCGGCAACCCGAATCACCTGGCCTACTTGCATCAATGGACACTCCCTCCGGAAGTGTCCGGGTTGCCCACACCTCCAACACTCCTGCCCTGATGTCTGAGGACCCCTCTGTGGGTCGAGAAGGGTGCCGGTGCTGGTCGTGGTATCGGGGACCCGGGGAGGGGGCCCTGGCCACAGAGCCGAAGCGGGCCGCGCCAAGAGCGGCGGGGGTGGCCTCCTGCATGGGCCGGGCGCCGGCCAGGCTGCAGCCTGCGTGCGGCTGCTGTCCCCTGAGCCGGGGGGATGAACAGCCAGGTGGTCCTCCGCCAAGGTGATGGCGGTCTCCAGTGCCGTAGGGCCATGGCAGCGGACCCATGCCGCCGTTCGGGTCGGCAGCCCGCCCACAAACTGTTCGAGGACCACCTTCTCCACCACTGCCTGCGCCCCTCCTGCTGCCCCGGGTTGCAGCCATCTGGTGGCGGCGTCCCTCAGCTGCTGGGCAAAAACAAACGGCCGGTCCTCCGCTCCCAGCCTGGCCTCTCGGAACCTCCGCCGGTGGTCCTCCGGAGATAGGCCCAGCCGGTCGATTACGGCTTCACGCACGTTCGCGTAAACCTGCCTTGTTGCCGGTGGCAGCCCCAGAGCCGCAGTCTGTGCCTCTCCGGCCAGAAGAGGCAAGAGCCGGACCGCCCACTCGTCCGCCGGCCAGCCACACGCCCCCGCTGTTGCCTCGAATGACTCCAGAAACGACTGCGCGTCGTCCTCTGCTGTCATCCTGTGCAGGGCCACACCTGCCAGAGGAGAGGGGCCCGGAGAGGGGGCCGGCGTCATTGCAGCTACCGCTGTCCGGGCGGCGATCTGCTCCAGTGCGAAGGTCTGCCTCTCAGCCGTGTCCTGAAGAGCCCCCAGGTACCGCCGGTTTGTCTCCGCCTGCTCCTGCTGCATGGCCGCGATCCCCGCCAACATCTGCCCCAGCGCCACGATCGGCTGAGTTGGCGCATCCGGCTGTTGCTCTCGGTTATCCATGCCACCCCACGTTGGGTGCCACTGTAACGACTCTGCGTTACCACGTGAGTTCGGCACACAAGGCAACACACTCGGGCTGGGGTACGTAACAAGCTTTATTGTCTGGTCCCGTCGTTTCGTGTCCGCGCCGTCGCCTCCGCTTCCTGCTCCTCGATCAGCTGCGTCGCGTTCCCTCCTCCTCCGCTACTGCTGGTTTTTAACCCGGGAGAGACACAGACGCCAATTGCACCCAGCTGAGCCTGATTATCCCTCATCCCGGCACCTGTTCTCTGAATCGCTCCCCCCCCCTCTCTCCCTCTGCACCTGCGCATAACCCCGCCCCGCCACCACAACTTTATTTAAATTTTTCTAACACAGTGATACCACTTTTTTTTTGTCTGATGGAGCGATCTGGTCTACTTGAAAGGGATTGCAATGCTCTTTATTCTATTGTTTATAAAAGCACAGATGGAGTCACTAGCACTGTGAGGTACCACTATGTAGTATGTCTGTCCGTCCGTGTGTGTCCCTCCCCTGAAGCTGTAAACCTAGGGGAAACACTAGAAGTCATCCCTTGTCTCCCACGGAGCTGTGAACAGCTATATTCTCCTCACAGCTTGTTTTATTGAATCATTTTGCGGCCCGAAGAGGTCAAACTATCTGATATTACGCAGAAAAACTAAAACACTACTTAATTTTGCCCGCGCAGGTTGATATGGACCTACAGGAGACCCGTTCAGAGGGACTGCGAAGATGTCCGGACACAATATGTCTCCATGTGGTTTCAAGGTTACGCTGCTTGTTTCTTGTTGTCGTGCTCCTGATCTGTTCCTGGTGGCAACATTTCTCCTGTTTGTCCGTCCTCTCCTTATTAGCATATTAAACAGCGTGCTCATTAAACGACATGCATCGGGACCAGAATAATAACGCTTACTGTACCTTCACATTGTCTGGAAGGAGACCCCCGGGGTGTCTGTCCATGTACTGACACAGGTCTGTGTGCTGTGAAGGAAAAGCAAGAAAGCCAACATTAATACCACATCATGAATAAGTCTCCAAGCGTGTGACAGATAAGTGTGACAATACAGAACGTTACTGTGGTTGGATGTCAACTCTATTCAATGTGAGGCAGATAATCCATAATTGACATCTCTAGGGAATATTTCCAGAAATCCACAGCTGTGGCCAAATCATTTTGTCTTTATCCACCACATGCTGCCTCCCCATTTGTCCACTTCTGGTTTCAACACAATTTAATCCTGGTATTTTGGAACATTCAGCAGCAACGCGTTGGCGATCGTATATATATATATATATATATATATATATATATATATATATATATATATATATATATATATATATACACACACACACACACACATCAATGGTTTCATCTAGAACCCACCCAGGGAGTTCCACCAAGAACCCATTTATATTCCAACAGTTTCATCAAATATAGATAGATAGATAGATAGATAGATAGATAGATAGATAGATAGATAGATAGATAGATAGATAGATAGATCTTACACAGAAGACACAACACATTTTAAGGAATGCAAAATACTCAATATATAGAACAAAACAGCAGAGCATATTCATTTAGGAAATTAAACAATAAAGTGCAAACTGTTATTATCTACCCAATACCTTCCTTGTTGCCAGTGTTTTGGTACATTTTGTTAAAATAAACATAAATAAGTTGAATTAAATCTTAAGTAAAGAGGTAAAGCAAGTACTTTATCATATTCAAATGATTGTGTTGCATCAAAGTTGCAAAAGACAAAGACATGAATAACCAGGGTGGATCTTATGAGCGGGTTTAACTGACCTCCTACCTCTGCTCTCATTCTTCATTCAAACATGACCTTCTGAGCTCCAATCACATCTCACTAAACCTCCTTGAAAAGCTGACCCTTTGACAAGCGATCGCTCTACCAAAAGGGGGCATCGCACCCTTTTCAGTCTCATTAAAGTGAAGACGCGGTGGAAGGCTGAGTAAGCTTGTTCTGGTTGAGGGATTTGGCCTCGCTCAGCGTTTGAAGATCAAAGATTGAGCTGAATATCAATGTGACCATCAATGGTTGTCAGCGGATACATATGCAAAGGGTACCAGAGATCTGAACTATTCTGAACCTAGTAGTTGTACTGCGATCACTTCTGTCCAAAAGGCTGAGGTAATGTTTACCATGCAATGTTTTGATATTACTAGTAGAGATATTCTGATGAAGATGTTCTGCCCCTGGGCCTGGCCAATAATTCAGAGTTATTGTTCTGACTTTAAGGGATTTGGGCAGGATTTTTTAAAGACTTTCTTCATCTCAAGAGAATAAAGAGAAGTTCATTTGCAGTTTTCACGACAACAGCACTTTAAAGGGTTTTGACATTTGAAAAAGTTTCCTGCTGCTAGAACACTGTGGACTATTGTTATCATCACAAACTACAGATGCACCCAAATGTTTCTGAAAGGGAGGAAACTGGGTTCAAGGTAAAAATATTACACATAAAATATTAAAAATGTACCGTAAAAGTAGAGTTATACGCCGCTACTACCTTTGGTCATTGTCCCCATTTGCACCCCGCTGTAGCCAGCTGGCGCTCATGCTAGTTCCACACTAACTTCCGCTAGCTCCCCGACAGTGTTGGGGAAGTTACTCAGAAAAAGTAACTAGTTACAAGTTACTAGTTACTTCTGAAAATTGTAACTAGATTACTTTACTAGTTACTGCATTTGAAAAGTAACTTCACTACTAGTTACTTTACTTTCCATTTTTTTAAGCAAATGTCCAAATTAACCACAAAGATAAATGGACAAACATCATGGCCCTTTCATCACTTTATTTTAAATTTTCAATAAATTGCCTTTCCACATAGTGTATTGTAAACATGTAAAACAAAATTGCATATAAAACTCAGCCACTAACTTGAACGAACATTAACCCTGTTCACACTGTCTGACCAAAGAAATATGCCTCACTTTAAATTCCAAACAACAGGATACAAGAGGCTACGTATGGTGGGGACATTCAGGTCGGTCAAACAGCATAACACATTAAAAACAGGCCAAAAACAGGCTTTTGGAAACATGAGACCCTACTAAACCAAATAGGGGCCTACTCCTAAGAACAAAACCAGCTTGTTATAGGAATCATTGTAGTGGTTTAAGAAAAATAAATGGCACTTTTTCCCATAAAATAGAAACAGAAAATGCAATTAAATAAACAGAAAATCCACTTCATCATTGCCTAAATAAACAGAAAGTGCACTATATCCTATGAAGTTTATCATTTTTCTCTATTCTTCAAAATAGCAATTGTATCGCATGAGTAAAAGTCTCTCGAATGTTTTATCCTGTTCCTCCTTGGGGTCAGAACAATATTGCCCAGGCTGAAAAGCCTTTTGACAGTGTTGTAACTTGCTTTATTACATCATTTACTCTTATTGTGAAGAGCATGTAAACAGAAAGTCCTTTTACTTTGAAGGCATAAAGTACAATGATACGTGCTTGTTGACGCTAACTAATGTTGATGTTACGTGTGGAAAATATATACATGTCGGGTGCAAGAGCGCGTTCTCAATCACTTTAACAGTTGTAATACTGCAGTTTACCAGTAAAGTGATTCCGTTCATACCAGACGTGTCTTGGACCTCATTAGAAGCGCCACTTCATTACAGACAGGTGCACTTGATATTGGTATTGGAGTGTTGTATTGCTTTGCAATATCCTTAATCCTAGGGAACCTGGAGAAAATCTCAGTATCAGTTGGACAATATCAGTTGGACACGGGCATTTTTAAGTACTCCATGACTTCTGTTTCTGCCGTGTAGGAAAACTCCTCTTCAAAATCAAAAAAAGTCAGTGTGACTGGACAGTTGACAGCAGTTGAAAGACACCTCTCGCCTGGACATAGAGTGCATTTTACACGAATACGTTTACCCTTTCGAGCAACAAAGTTAAAATAATGAGAATATCGCCACTGGCTGAACCTTCCTGTCTCCGTCTCATCCATTTCCCGCTTCCTTCCCTCTACGCACCAGCAGCTATGTCACTCAAATCACTCAAATCACTCAAATCGGAGTTCTGTGATAGATTGTTCATGCAAAATGTGTCGTGTGACTTGCGCGCCGCTAAAAGAGAACTTTTCGGATTGGTAAAAATGGCTTGAGTAACACAGGAAAGCGCGTTCCTGAGGTCTAGTAAAGTAGTGCAGTTACCAATATTTTGAGTGTAATGCGTTACTTTACTTCGTTACCTATAATAGTAATATCGTTACTGTAATCCGTTACTTTGTAACTCGTTACCCCCAACACTGCTCCCCGACAACCACCAAAGGTAGGGACCAGCCCTGGCTCTACACCCGACTTGGGCAGAGGGGACTCGGACAGTAGCAGCAGCAGCGGCAGCAGCGGCAGCAGCGGCAGCAGCGGCAGCAGCGGGGCGCTAGCAGCAGGAGCGGCGAGCTAGTAGTAGCGCGAGCTAGCGCTGCTCTTAGCTTGCTACAGCGGGACACTGACCGGAGGTAGTAGCGGCGTATAACCCGACTTTTACGGTATTCTGAATATAGCATCCATCAAAACAGAAACATGGGAGGAGGACTTGGTTGTTATACTCTCTGATGAAATGACATTTGTAGTTCAAAATGTATACACATCATCTCTTTCTGTTACTCTTTTGGTTATTTCCAAACAGCAAATGTGTACTGAGCTACATTATTGATTGGCTTGCGTCTAAGTTGGCGTTTCCATTTGAAAAACCCATCCAAGAACCCAGATGGACTCGATATTTAAAATAATCTGAGAATCAGTGTTTGATTAGTGCTTCTGATACGCATCAAATTACAACGACACCTTTAAGTGTCAAACATAGCTTGATTAGCTCCAGTAGCGGCCATCTCTATCCCTGGTATATTTCAGTTGTTGGTACATCTCTAAACTGCAGTCAACAGTGTGCTCTCGTTGGAAGCTTTCCTAAAAGCCACAAGTACGTACGTCCAAAGATAATCCTTTGCTGTAAAACCGTAACTTCCAAATGTCTGTCTGGCTTCCTGTACCGAGCACAGAAAGACCAGCCTCGGGTTCTTCTCGCTTCCATGATATGGTGGAAAAAGCTCAGGCTGTCATAACATTCTTCCAGTGCCCTTAGAACAGGGGTGTCAAACTCATTTTCACCCTGGGCCACATCAGCATCATGGTCGTCCTCAAAGGGCCGGTTGTAACTGTAACACTGTATACATTTAACTCCTCCCGAACATAATGTTAACTGTCTTTGTATTAGATTATTGTTTATGCAAGTGTAAAAATATTGTACATGCATTTATATAAATGTAAAAATATATGGAAGCAAATTTCTCTGTTACTATGACAGAAATCCATTTAATTTAGGGTTAAGAAACCCACATTGCTAAAGATCAAACTTAAAACAGAAGAAAATAACAAAGACAAAGATCAAACGCACGTTATTGTATTAACTTTCTTCAAAGCTTTTTTGTCAGTTGAGAAGGACATAACTGGTCCAACAAATAATTGTGAGCAAATAAAGACATGCACTGTCGCAGGCCACATAAAATTGAGTTTGACATATGTGCCTTAGAACAAGAGTATACCAATCAAAATACCCACAGCTAGTCTTTCTGTGGGCAGAGTAACCTGAAACTCAATCAGCGAGCAGACACCTAGGTCAAACCGACCAAGACACGAGCCTCGACCTATGTTCCCTTCATTTAGAACAAACCTCATTTCAGTCCGCTACCGTCCTTTAAAGCCCCAAGGCATTTTTTAGGATTTAGCTCGAAATAGCATACCCAAACTAAAAAGGGTGTATATCTGCAACCACAAGGGCTATTTGAATAATTCTGGTGTTATAATGAAGGCCGTCCTTGTGAGCTTTTCGTCAAATGTGTAAATATTAGTATATATGTTGCTGGCTAAGAGTAAATAAAGATTGAAACACAGAACAAATAGAAGTTCCAGGTCCGCCTATAGAAAAAAGCACTTTCAGGATGATTATCTCCTTGAAATGATGCTTCACTAAGCCCTGAAGCTCTCCCAAATCATAGCACAATATGTGAACAGTCTCTCTGCACTGTTTTCACTTGAAAAAGTGAAGCAGAACAAAGTCAGATTGGGTAAAGTACAGAAAGAATTCAGGCGAGATTTCCAAAATTTGCATTTCGGCACATTTGCGCATATTTTCAAGCATCTGTGACATTTGAATTTTTCATGTAGCAAACCTTATATTTCACTTTCATATGACTTACGGTGTTAAATAAACTTGTATAAATGTGGATTTACTGGGGGAAATGCATTTTTTAAACAAAAAAAAGCTTGCTATTTGTCTTTTTCTGATAGCACCAAGCTACGTGCTGCTAGTTCCGGAAACATGCAGAGTGGGCTGACTCGTGACAAAATTATAACTATTTTATTTTAATAATTATTTTAGTTGGTGTTTGAGTTGTGTTGAAATGGCTGTCTAATTATTGTAGCCCAGGTTCTCTTGTTTAATTTGATGTGTAGCATCAATATATTTGTTCATGATTATTGTAATGTTTTACACAGTTTAATTAAAATTTAAAAAAAGGACCTATATAGGTCCATTCGTGGCTTTAAAGGTTAAGGGTCCGAGTGGTGGATCTTAGTGCGGCAGAGTGCAGACTCACCACATATTCGAAGACCAAAGTCAGGGTTTCCTTGGTGTGGATGATGTCATGGAGGAGCACGATGTTGGAATGCTTCAGGCCTTTCAGGAGAGACGCTGCAGAGATGGAACAGATAGAGAGTTGATGTGAGGCCCATGTCGTATTGAGATGCCAGAGGAGCTGCTGTGATCTGTATCCTTCATTAGCCGCATCATTAGAATGCAACGCAGCCCCGTAAGCCTCGCTACAGAGTTAGAGGGGATTAAGAAGTGAGCCAGACTGAGAAAGATCACACAGGGTGGATTACAGCGGTGTGTTCTCACACTCGTTTGTCAACACATTTATGATGCAACGGACATTGTTAATGAGTGGCGCAGTGAGATGCTGTGTTGGGGATATGGCTACTCTACTGGCAAAGCTTACAGTCTTACTGGGGAGGCTGGGCGTGATCAGCACATTCTGGCTCAGATCTATCAAGACTTTCAAAGAGTCAAAGATTAAGAACAGGAAGGATTTTGCAAAAAAAAATAGGAAGAGATATACAAAAGCAAAGGTTTACAGAATTTGCGAGGGTCAGATTTGTGTGAGAAACCTCGAAACAGCTAAAAACCTTGACTTGAGAGTTGAAAGGCTTGAATGTTTTATTACCAGGCCTACGCACTGAACGGATTTGGCCTCACTCAAGTAAAACACTATTGAAACAGCTTTGAAAGGAAAATGTACAAATGCAGTTTTAATGGTCAGCTTTCAGATGACGACCTGTGACTTGAGTATTCACAGTTTCTTACAAAGGCCGTCGTGTCAGAACAAACCCAGACAGATGTGAGAGCTGCAGTCGGTTGCTATTAAACCAAAACCTCGATCCTTGGCCTTGTGACAACTTGGACTTGAATTTACACATTTCCGTGAGTGTGTCTGGGACCATGAGTGTGGCAAATCATGTCCCTTTTTTATAATACGTTTCATAGAAGTTCACTAAAATTTGTAATTTCCAAAGAGTGTTATGTCATTCTTTGAGAATGATAAAGCGCAGATCGAAACACGGAAAGATAGAAAACATCTACACAAACTTGTGGCTGGTAGCGTTAGCGTCATGTTGCTAGCTCTGCTAGCTAACTCTGATGCTAATCTGTGATTCACCGTCCACTTCATAAACAAAAAGAAGAACATGTTTTCTTTCGGTGGCCTTTCTTTCTCAGTGGAGCCATTCTGTTATCCAATCAGGAGTTTTGACAACAGCGGCACCAACAATAAAACCCGCTGTAAAAGTTGTCTGTTGCCATTTTAAGCAAAGCTCTCTGCGGTAATTACAGAATTTGAAGGCAAACAAACAGCAGAATTTGTCCTCAAACCCCAATAAAGGTACTTCAGGGAACAGTTTCATTAGGATAGAATGAAGTTTTTATTCAGAGGCTGGAATGGGATTTTCACATAGTTGCCAAAGTGATTAATTTAACAAACACAAAGTTCTTTTCCAAGGGCACATTGACACAGATCCTCAGAGAGCCAGCGAGTGATGGGGCCTCATGAATGCATTCATCCTGTATGATTGTTAAAAAACATAATCAGATACAGCGGTAAGCAAGAGGTTAGCACTACAGTATGATACCTCAAAGATCCTGTCATTCTTTTGAAGATCCAACCGCCTCCCTCATACACCCACCACATCTCTAGTAATGGGCAAGAGTGTGTGCAGTTTTAATAAGCACTGACACACACACACACACACACACACACACACCTCTCCTGTACTCTGGATATATTACTTTATTCAGCAGCAGTCTGTAATGCTACTCATGTGAGTAGCATTACAGACTGCTGCTGAATAAAGTAATAGCCAGCGCTCTGAGCTTCCTGCTCAGTAATTGCTGAATTAGTTCAATTTCAAAGCGGCTTTCTGATCCACTCACGGGGAGTTTGGACTGTGTGTGTGTGTGTGTGTGTGTGTGTGTGTGTGTGTGTGTGTGTGTGTGTGTGTGGAGGCCGGGATGGCTCTCACTTCATCAGGCCTGGATCATACACAGATCAAACAGACACAATCGTTTTCTCATCTAAATTCAAATGCAGTCGTGCGTGTGGAGGTGAGTGTGTTTCTTCTCAAAGTCCAGCAGCAGCCAGTAAAGTGAAGCTTCAGATGCTTCACATACACAACTGACAGGACACACCAAGCAAGGGCATGCTTTGTGCTGCCGTTTCACATATCAGACATGAAAATCCCTCACCTTTCGGCGAAATTCGCCGTTTTGAAACCAAAATAGGTAACCTACGTGAATCGTGTAGATCCGAAGAGTTTTTGTTTTTTTGGGAAGGGGGGGTCAACTGTCCGCCGTTTCTGAGATTGGAGTGGGACACGGAAAAAAACTGAGGTTGCGATCATCTTAGCAATAGAAGATCTTTGACGTGTCGAGTCTTGGCCAATCAGCGTTAAGATGTCAACAGCGGCTTCATTTCCCTCCCACTAGTTTTTTAATGGCAAGCTAGTCAGCTTGCTAACACATTAGCTAACGTTGTTGGGAGAGACAGCGAGTGAGATTACTAGCAGCGGAGAGTCCGTGGCAGCGTGTGGCGTCAGACAGGAGAGCGGCGAGTCAGCGGCATTGGCGATTCTACCTACCGACACCTCACTACATACAAGGAGAGGACAAGTGGAGATTTTATCCAACTTTTATTTTAATAAAAAAAACGAAATGAGTTTCCTCCGTAGGGTGGCCGGGCTACTGTTTATATTTAAGGATTTAAGAGCTACGTGTAGGAAAAAGTGTATCCTCCAGTTAATTATAATCTATAGAGTTATGTGGTTATAATCGCTGTCACACAGAGAGAGGTGTGCATGTTCAGGTTTACTGGTGGAAACATTATTCAGTGTTCTAGACCAGGGATTCCCAAAGTGTGGTGCGTGCGCGAGCTGCCTCTAGGGGGTGCGCGAGAGGAAAAATGTAATGGTGGTCTAATGGTGTAATAATTATGATTAAACATAATTTTGAAAAAAATTAAGTAGGATTTTTTAATCATAAAAATTCCCTTTGTAAGATTTAAATTTAAAATTAAAAATGTACAATTTAATAAATAGATGCACTTCCGGTCCGGCCGCCAGACTGTCTTTTACGTACACACTAGCTAGCCTAGCTTGTGCACCTAACGTCATTTCATTCATTCAGCAACATCCATGAAAATATGTTAAACTGGCTGAAATCGGGGAAGCTGTCAGGTGCGTTGGGGAGAGACCGGGAGAAGAAATCGACCGGGAGTCGTAGAAAGAAGAGACGGAGGTGGTGCGCACCCCTGGAGCCTCCTTTTTTCTGTTTCTGAGCGTATGCATGTGCAACTGTTTGTTCTTTACGTGGCTTACTTTGTTTAAGTAAATAAATGTGAAATGCAATCTGCCTCTGAGCCTGTGCGTGTGTCCTCACTATCCTTATTGCTCTTTAAAAGTGACGCCTTGTGTAACTGAAATTTATACAGCGGACTAAATCTTGTAACAAACGCCACGCGCGAGTAAACAGTTCTCGCATTGGTCCGATTTTATGCGGCTATAAATAGGCCCTGTTGCGTTTTTTTTTAAGGTGTAAGGGATTGGGGGTGCGTGAACCCAGTGGGATGTAGAAGGAGGTGCGTGGCCTAAAAAGTTTGGGAACCGCTGTCTAGACTAACAGTGACGTCTCGTCTCCTCAAAGTAAAGTGGTATAACAGTATGACATAATATGGTCAAATAAAAAGGCTGGTACATTATACATATTATGGCATATAAGTGTAATATTATGAAGTGAAATGTAGTAGTAGCAAAACAATATTCAGTATAGTATAGCAGTATTGCATATTGTAAGTATTAAGTTTACAAAATATATATACACACACACACACACACACTACCGTTCAAAAGTTTGGGGTCACTTAGAAATTTCCTTATAAGAAAAACTGTTTTTTTTTCAATGAAGATAACATTAAATGAATCAGTAATACACTATACATTGTTAATGTAGTAAATGACTATTCTAGGTGGAAACGTCTGGTTTTTAATGAAATATCTACATAGGTGTATAGAGGCCCATTTCCAGCAATTATCACTCCAGTGTTCTAATGGTACATTGTGTTTGCTCATTGCATAGAAGACTAATGGATGATTAGAAAACCCTTGTGCAATTATGTTAGCACAACTTCAAACAGTTATGCTGGTGAGAGAAGCTTTACAACTGGCCTTCCTATGCATAGCATCACATTTGTGGGTTCCATTATACTCTAAAAATGGCCAGCTGTCATTCCCTTGGGCTTGCTGTCACTGCGCCCCTTGCAGAGATGGCTGAACAGCCTTCACTTGGACGTCAAGTGCCACAGGCACAGGACAGTAAGAGTGTCACAGCAGTGCCTCTGAGCTCTATTCCCGTGGAGGGAGAGAGCATACCTGTCAGGAGGTGTTCCCATGGGCGTGATCCCATCCCGTCGGGAGGTCGTCACGACCGATGCCTCATCTGGGGCCTCTTCGGCAGAGCAGAGGTGGATCTCTTTGCCTCAGAGAGGTCGACCCACTGCCCCCGCTGGTTCTCCCTGGTAGAGAGGACCAGTCCTCTGGGTCAAGATGCCCTGGCTCATACGTGGCCGCAGGGCTTTCTTTATGCTTTCCCCCCAATTGCCCTGATCTTGCCAATGCTCCTCAGGGTTCTTCAGCAGGGCCACAGGCTGGTGCTGGTGGCCCCCTTATGGCCCGCCAGGACTTGGTTTCCTCTGCTGCACAGACTTTGTCGCGGGACGCCATGGCGCCTCCCCGACAGCTAGGAGGTCGGATCTGGCATCCCGACCCCGGACGCCTTCACCTATGGGCCTGGCCGTTGCAGGGCTCGACCAGCTGCTGAGCAGCTGCACAGAACCAGTCAGGACGACGATTCTAAATGCCAGAGCGCCATCTACCCGTCTACAGTACGAGTGTAGATGGAGGCTGTTTTCCGACTGGTGCGGGGTTCACAACGAAGAGCCAGTACAGTGCCCTGTGCCTACTGTACTCAAGTTTCTGCAGTCCCTCCTAGATAGGGGCCGGTCTCCCTCTACCCTGAGGGTTTACGTAGCTGCTATCTCATGGCAGGATGCTAGTATCGACAACGGCACTGTGGGGAGGCACAAGCTGGTGTCCCTCTTCTTGAGGGGGGCTCAGCGACTACGACCTCCGAGCACCCCGAGGGCCCCTCCATGGGACCTGTCCGTGGTACTGGACACCCTATGATCACCTCCCTTTGAACCCACAGCAGAGGCAGAGCTGCGATGGCTGTCAGCAAAGACCGTCTTTCTCCTTGCCATCACGTCGGCAAAGCGGGTAGGCGAGTTACACGCCCTGTCAGTGAGTGAATCCTGTTTGAGGTGGAACTCAGATGGCTCGGGTGTTACACTATGGCCTAATGCAGCATTTCTTCCGAAGGTGCTGACACGCTCGCACCTCAACCAACCTATCCAGCTCGCACAGTTTAACCCTCCATTGGGAGAGGAGAGGTCAGGGCTACTGTGCCCAGTGCGGGTCCTCAGAGCCTATGTCGAGGCCACCGCAGGTATACAGCGGTCGGAGCAGCTTTTTGTCTGCTATGGTGGACCTAGGAAGGGCTGTGCCCTGTCAAAACAGCGCCTGTCCCAGTGGATAGTGGAAGCCATTGCCTGTGCATACAGGGCGAACGGCCGGGCGCTGCCACCCGGAGTAAGGGGCCATTCTACCAGGAGTGTCTCCACGTCATGGGCAACCCTGAGAGGTGTGTCCATGGAGGATATATGCGCGGTGGCCTCATGGGCATCACCGAGCACATTTACCAGATACTACAGAGTGAACGTTGCCACCCCTCACCCATTGGGTGCGGTTCTTCGTCCACATTCCTCTGCCTGAGTCAGACGAGGTAGGTTCCTTTACATTCCTCGTGACTTTGTTGGTATAAGTCATCCAATGTGAAAACACTGCCTCTGGCGGTCAGTAAGGATGAAATAGAACGAAAGTTACCAAGGTAACTACGGTTCTATGAATCCTGGATGACCGCCGGAGTTCTTGGTCACTCGGAATCTCGTGGTTTCGCGAGAAGATTCCGCAGGACATGATCTCAGGATGAGGCCAGAAGTTATACCCGGCTGGGGACTCATCCGAGGTCACACGTGACGTTTTTGGTATACGTACTCGAACTGCGCAAGCGCGAGACAGAAGATATCCAGTGTAAAAACACTGCCTCTGGCGGTCATCCAGGATTCATTGAACCGTAGTTACCTTCGTAACTTTCGTTCTTACGGTCATAGAAAATCCCAAAAGTTTTGGAAAAGTCATGGAAATTTGTTACATTCATATGTTCATGTCGTTCATTTACGCTGAGTTTGAAATAATGAATATGCTTTTAAAAGAAAGACGCTCAAAATATAAGCAGACATACATACATACATACATACATACATACATACATACAGGCATCTATATAGATGTTTATTCTTTTAATCAAACTATTGTCTCATTCATTTGTGTCATTTAAGGTTTTCTGTATGCTTTGTATTCTCATTGTTAGTTGAAATAATACGTTTTCTCACTTTTTCATGTTTACACCGAGATTTCACAAAATGATTAGTCATGGAAATTTGGTTTAAAGTCATGGAAATGCATTGGTCAGAATTTGTATGAACCCTGACCATGGGCAGGTGAATTGTTTCTAGTATTGTTATGCTTTAGAGCAGGGGTGGCCAACCAGTCAGAGACTAAGAGCCACATTTTTTACTGTGTTACTGCAAAGAGCCACATCATACCCCCTCCCCCCCCCCTCCCCCCGTGAGCCAAAAATTAAAATGTCTCTGTTACTACGACATAAATCTATTTAATTTAGGGTTAAGAAACCAACATTACTCTATCAAAGATCAAACTTAAAACAGATGAAAATAACAAAGTCAAAGATTAAACACACGTTATTATATTAACTTTGTTCAAAGCTTTTTTGTCACAGTTGAGAAGGACATAACTCTAAGAACATGCATGTGGTCTGGGGCAGTGGTTTAACTGATCTGGCTGCAGGACCCACCATCACCCTGAATGACAAGCCGCGACCAAAGCGAGGAACATTTTCAACTTCTCAATTTGATTTAATGAAAATATGGCACCTAGGTTTGAACCTGAGATAGTATCACAGTATGCCAAACAGAAATATTCCCTTTCACACTCAATTAAAAACCCAAAAGTGCTTCTTAAGGATACAAGGTAATACAACACACATAATAATGTTATAACTTCAGCCTTTTTGAACATAACAAAAAAAAGGTTGGGAATGAAGCAAACTATCACAAATAGTCCGATGTGTAAACTCAGGCAAGTAAAGTGTGTTGTGAACGCAGCATTGAGGAGTGTGTGAATATTCAATTCAATTCAGTTTATTTTATATAGCCCAAAATCACAAATTAAAATGTGCAATCTGTACAAATAACATCCCGTCCCGGGACCTCACATCAGATCAGGAAAAACTCCCCAAATAAAGATAGTAAAAACCATTTCACAGGGAAAACAGGAAGAACCCTTCAGGAGAGCAACAGAGGAGGATCCCTCTCCCCGGATGGACAGAAGCAATAGATGTCATGTGACCAGAATGAACAACGTTACAAAGTTACAACACGTGACATCAATATGACTGAAATTGAATAAATTGCACTCTGCCGCATTAAAAAATCCCTTCAAAATAAAAGCACAGGTTTTTTTTTTTTTTTTTTGCCCATGTAAAATGACCGTCCTGACGGACTGAAAACGGGTCCGCGAATGACTGAAAACGGGTCCGCGAATGACTGAAAACGGGTCCGCGAATGACTGAAAACGGGTCCGCAAATGACTGAAAACGGGTCCGCGATTTCATGGCTTTCAAGCCGTCGCACCTTGAGTTCGACACCAGTGGTCTAAAGTATTTGCAAAATCAATAAAAAGATTAAAAAAAAAAAAAAAACACAAACTTTGATATGAACGCAAGAGCCGCATGAAACCAGCAAAGAGCCGCATGCGGCTCGGGAGCCGCGGGTTGGCCAGGCCTGCTTTAGAGGAATAAGCAATTGTATCTTTATCACAGTAGGTAAGTTTATTACAGAAAAAAAAGTACTTTCTGCTATTGAGTTTGTAATGTATTATTATAATTTATGAGTGAAAAGAAATCTGCAATCAGGGAAATTGTTTCAACCTGTTCCCGATTTTTTTGTTTTTTTCAGGGTTTTTTCCAGAATCCCCCCCCCAAAAAATGTCCCAAAAACAACCAATATGGCAACGGCCAAAATACAGTCTGCGGTCTCAGCCGAGTCCTTCATGGCCACATTTTGGCCATTGGCTTTTTGGCCGAGACCATCTTGGTTTTCGTCTGACGGCATTTTCTTTTTTTGCCTTCGTCATCTTGGATTTTGGCCGTTGCCATTTTTTTTTTTTTTTTATAAACTGAAAACACACTGTGAAAGGGTTTGCAAGTTTAAGGCACTTAATCATTGTCTTTGCGTTTCAGACCGAGAGGTTGCCAAGGAGTTATTTGCACTTTTAAAGTAACAAAGTAACTGCAGTCTGTTTCTTTTATTCCAGGACATTTCATCCTGAACCTCTCACCTTCTCGTATGGCCGTGAAGGGCGTCCCTTCCTCCTCCTGCAGACGAATCACCTTCAGAGCCACCAGTTTCCCATTCACCCTGGCAACGACACAGAGGACAAGAAAGTATGGTAATCCTGTCTCCTCGTTGGCTTTTTTTGCAACGTGAAAAAATAATCTATTTAAAAACAGCGAAGCCGGAGAACAGCGAAGATTGTTAAATCAATGAAATGTAATTTAGCAGCAGTGGAGTGAGACCCGGGTACAAGGCCACAGGATTACAAATGAAGCTCACCAATCAAAACTGTTGTCGTGAAATAAGAGTAAGGAGTTTCACACATTTACAGTGTGTGGACTTTTCATTTTCTAGAATTGAATTAGCAGAACCTGGGAGGAAAAGCACCAAACTATAAAAAATAAAACCTAACTATTGAATCGATGAACAAAAACATCCATCCCATAGTGAATAGAATAAAAGGAACGATATTGCATGTGCGGGATTTGCAGACAAATGATTTACATAAAAACCACACAGTGTAACCGTTATTGCTGTTTATATTTAATGAATTCACTCAGTTGCAGCACTGCTCCCAGATAATCAACTGTAATATCCACTGTCTGCACCAGTTATGAACTATGAAGAAGAGTGAGTGGAGAAGGTGTGATTGGACATGCACACTCTACTTACTTGCTCTTTCCTTTGTAAACTGTAGCATATGAACCCTCTCCCAGTTTCTCCAGCTTCTCATATGAATCAGCCTTTCCAAACTTGGGGCTTGTAGGCTAAAAAGAAAAAAAGAAAGTAAGAAGGTTATAAGAAAGAATGAATTCAGTAACCCAGAAAAGAAAACTCTCGGAGGATTTCGCACAAGACGTTACAAGTCTTCGAGCGATATTACAACGAGGAAGCTCCCCACTGCATCATCTGGGAAGTGTACTGTCAGTGAGGAGGAGGAGGAGGAGAGAGTCTTCATGTAAGAACTCCGAAGACTATTTTTCGTTTAGTCGTCAGTTTGGAACTTTTAGACACGTTTCTTTGTCGCTGGTACAGAGGGAAAGCGGTATCAGCTACAGCTCGGAGGGAAAGAGTTGGTATGAAAAGGGGGAACGAGCGCAACTCTAAAACTTCCAACTTAGCGGAAGCTTTACGTGACTGCACTGATGTGGTATGCATTCTTCATGACCATGATTTGAGGGGTCTCTCACACCTAACCAGTTCTGCTGGGCAATATATCGATATTCACACCAAACGCGTTGCGAATTTGACACGCGAGTAGATTACATGCAAAGATGCGAATGACGAGATTCAGACGCTGTTGTGGGACTACGGTTAATATTATGAACCCAGACACCATGGAGTTTGATGTTCCCACGTATGTGGAATTTACACAACAAGTATAAAGCAGAACTAGTGGTTATTTCCATGGTGGATGAAGGAAACGGTAACGGAGATAAACCACGGAGATTAGCCACGGCCCCTTTCAGGCGCGAGTAACATCCGCAAAGCGTTTGGTGTGAACGCAGCATCATTGTCGAGCAAGTAAACTGACGCGGTAAACGCGTCGCAAATATTTGCAACGCGTATGGTGTGAACGCAGCATAAGTGTTGTCATTTCTTGGTTTTAAAGGCTGCATTAAAGGGTTAGAATTGCCCAGACACACCAGCCTGTTCTTTTGTTTGCCATTACCCACTTTTGTTCTATTTATTCTTTGACTGTGGAGCACTGTGTTACTGGTGTTAGTAAGCGGTGCTCTATAAATACACTTTTGTTTGCTGACGAACATTGCCGATAATTATTTCTCAAAAATCTTATATTTTGTGGAAGCACCAATAGTCAACCCAATAATATCTTGGCAATATCGATATCACAGTATTTGATTAAAAAATATTGTGATATTGTATTTTCTCCATATTGTCCAGCAATTCTTGTAAAAGCTGTCAGTGGAGAGCGCTTGAAAAGAAGGTTCTCTATGCTCCTCTAGACTCCAGTGCTGTTACTTTGGGTTCTGAAGTGAGTTATTTACTTGAGGAACTAAATCAAGCAAAAGTCCTCAAACTGTTAGAAGTTGTTTTAACTCAAGCTATATTATATATGACATTTTAATTCCCTGACTGGAGTTTTGAGGCTTGACTCTGAACCTCGTTGATCAGGATCTGTAGCTAGCAGTCTGGAATATGTCTTTTTCTCTCTCCATGTTCTCGATACTGTGCTTGTGGTGCAAAATGTACACTTTGTGTCTGATTGCTCTTTTCCATGCAGCCAGCGGTACATTGCAGCAGATTGCTTGGGTTGTTAACTATGCATTGACTATGCATTGACTTGTTTCATGTGTTCTGACTGGTGTGTGAGTGCAGTAAAGATCCAAATTGTTTTGCTTTGCAGTCAAATAGCTGCAATAGTCATCAACATATCACACGCACATGCGCACATACGCACACACACAGAAATAAGGCATAACACATACTGAGATAATCATCACATCTTCGCAGACAACAGCAAAGTTCCTCTTATATAATAACTTGCCCCTATTCAACCAGACCATTGAGTTGGAAGCAGACAGATCTTTGTGATGAGATTCTGAGCCACAGAACGTGATCAGAGTTCCGATTTATTTCCCATTCCTAAAGGGAAAAGGCCTTTCAAAAAAATAAGTAACTTCAGGCGATGTACAGTTGTAGAAGGAGGGTTTCTTCCAGGAAGCTTCTAACTTGGCCAACTGATGCGAGTGCAGCATTCACATAGAGTGTCAATGCTGATTAAAACCTATTATGTCCAACTCCAGGTCATGTCTGATCCACTACCCTGCTGACAACCCAAGAGGCTGTGTGTGGAGCACGAGGGATGCGTGGCTCGGGCTCAACAAAAAGGGACGATTTAGACGTTTTCATAATCACAGCTGAAACAATTCATTAGTGTCTCGCAGCGATGCTGGCAAGCAATCCGTCAAGCCTCATATCTCACTTATTACATCTTATTTGTGTGCAGATTCATTAGGCATTTAACGTTTGGGGTTGGAATTAAAAAAGGAACCACATACACAAATAGAAAAGGTAATTGGTGCTTTGACAGAACATGAAAGCCAAAGCTAGGGGAAAGCAAAGCAAAGTGCTTGCTACTGTTGAAGAAGAAAAACATTTTGCAAATTTGTAGAAAATCTAAAAAAGAAAAATGAACAACAGGTGGTTGTAAGTCTCCGGTCAGCAGCCATTAAACTATTATCGACAAAAAGCTCCGGTCAAACATCAAAGAGTGGAAAAAATGATAGATTAAATTGAGGAAGGTTACATTCTCCTCATCGCTCCATACAGATGTGTATGTGTGTAGCTGTTTGTAAGGCTGTTGCTATGTCACCTCGCATGTTGCATTTAGCTTTAATGATTACTTTTATACCTCAGTCAAGTGTAAACACCTTTTTCTAAATAATCCGATTTTCATTTTCCACACAAAATGAAAATGTGCATAAAAAAGGTGGATGGAAACACTTATATTAAGTTCCATGCACAAACTGGATTGATTCAATCTGAATTCAATCTAATTGAATTATTTTTGAAAGGCAGAATTGTAAAGCTCTCCTTTGTTCAGTCACTTTGAGAGTTCTATACAACTCGTAACAGCAACTTCTATACAACTCAAGTTGCATAGAAGTATATGCTTCATGTGGTAAAGCTGCATTCTCTCTCCTGACCACCAGGGAGCAACTCATATGGTTGTATAGAAGTATATGATTCATGTGTTAAAGCTGCATTCTCTCTCCTGATCACCATGGGGCAACTCCTCTGGTTGTATAGAAGTCTATATAAATGACTCTACTTCTCTCTTGATGTATTCCCTCAGTAAACATTGTAAACATGAGTTTATGTCTCAACCTCTCTTCTTCAATACAGCATGATGTTCATTTAGTACATTGTGGTAATTTAGAGTCAAACAGACCATAAAGCAGGGGATGCTTTAGGGCGGGGCTACAAGGTGATTGACAGGTCTCTACTACGATGTTGTCTGGTCTGGGAGATGTCCACATTTTTGTATTACAACTTTCACCTTTTCATAGTGTTTTTTCAGTTTATGAGTAATTGTCACAAGCGCTCTGCTGGACACCTAATGGAATCTTCTACTGAGTTACTATAAAGCCAGCCTAACAAGTTCCAAACAATAAAGACTGACTAATTATGAGAAAATTAAAAAAAATACCACCTCTACCCATCCTCTCAGAACTACAGCTGTGTTTCCATGGTAACGTTGGAACAATGGTTGACTGCTTTCTCACCCACTGTTCATCAACTCAAACAGAGGTGACTACCCACCAGATACTGTGTCATCAGCTCCATTGGTGGTCGTTCTCCTGCTCTGTTATTTCTGCTTTTTCTTGGTGAACAACCGCCAGTCACTGACTGTCTACATTCCAGCATTATCATTGAGCCTGTATGGAGACTGAGACCGGTGCTCACCAATCTATGGATGCATCCACTATTGGTCTGACGGTCCAACCAAGATCAGACTGCTGCTCGGACTACAAACAGAAACTACAATGCTTCTTTTCAAAAATTTCAGAGAGCAAATTTCATGTATGTATGTAATGTGACGACGTAATAAAGTTAAAAAAAGAAAGCAAAATCTGTTTGTCGGGATTATGTGCTCACTGGCTTTATCTGCCACCAACTGCATCAAATGCTGCTTTTATATCACTGCTTTGAAACAACTTCCAGTCTTTATGCTAAGCTTGGCTAATTGCTTTACCACATTATCAACGAAAGTTACGAAGTTCTATGAATCCTGGATGACCGCCAGAGGCAGTGTTTTCACACTGGATATCCAGAGCTTGACCGATGAAGATTATGCTCTGAGAGAGTCCGAATGGAAGCACCCTGAACTGAAAACAACGGCCTTGGAAGGCAAAACGAAGGAACTGTCTGTGATGAGGTACAATGGGGACATGAAAATAGGCGTCCTTTAAGTCGACCGACGTGCACCAGTCTCCCTTGGACATGGCACGAAGGACGTCTGCTGTGCTCAGCATGTGAAATGGTAAGACCCTCAGGAACTTGTTTAGTCCCCTCAGACCTAGGACTGGGCGCAGTCCGCCGTTCTTCTTCTTTACGAGGAAGTAGGTTGAGTAGAACCCCTTGGCCTGTGAGCGGGGTCCCACTACCTCGATTGCACCCTTGGTCAGGAGCATGGCTA
>NC_136600.1:2600000-2687500 GCF_910589615.1 Taurulus bubalis
TCACTTCTGAAACAACTGAGATGAAAATAAGCAGCGTGGATCCAACACAAAGATGTTAGGCTCTGCAGACTGAAGCCAGCACTGAGAACATCACACTGCAGGCTTCAAGGACATGTCCACTGTCACCATGGACACCGAGAGAAGCCGTCCTCGTTCTGTTGCTCTTCACTGTACTGAACGGCTCAAATGGAAATGTATCGACACACCCAAAACAATCAGCAGGTGCAAAGAGGGAGTAAAACTGTTTGCTCTCACTGATCTCATTATTCTTTTCCAATTAGAAAAAAAGACAGCGAGAGAAATAAAATACAAATGTAGGAATCGAAGTGAGACTGTGAGCACCGTGTTGCTCGTTGGCTTTTGCCAGCATCCACTGCTACATCTGGCTTCCCTCCGTTGGCAGGATGGGAACACCCTGCCAAGACCGGAAAACCCCGCCACGGATGCAATTACGCCATATTGATTCTGGGAGAAGGACGGCCTCTTTAATCACTGCTACCCCCTCTGTTGCCACCGCCGCCACAATGTACCGACACACACATGCACACACGCAAACACAGGGTGAGAAACAGCATTGTTTTCCTATCTACAAACTGCTGCCGTGACCCCTTTGCCTCACAGGGATCATTTGAAATTCATCTTCTCTCAGAGTTGTCATACAGTAATGGGAAAGCTAGGCAGTAACACAGTGGGTAGGCCTAGGCTAATGCAACTACCTTTCAGAGAAGTACTTACTGATGACATTAGCTTGAAGGATGACAAGAACCACACAGGCCATAAAAGACCAATCAGCCATGAAGCCTACTTAGGTGCTCCGCTAACACGCAGCTATCTGCCATATTAACTGGGCCACGTTCAGGGCTTACCGACTGTGCGAACACTTTTCCATTTCACTGAGACAAAGCAGCGCTGTCTGTGGGCCCGGGCTCATCATTCTGGGTCCAGGGCGATAGCGAGACGATAAACCAGAGAGAGAGACTAGAAACAAAAACACCTCATCCTCCTCCAAGCCACGCTGTCTGGGGCGCACACGCCTTTGTTTCATGACTGGCAGATATACAGTATGGGTGTGTGTGTGTGTGTGTGTGTGTGTGTGTGTGTGTGTGTGTGTGTGTGTGTGTGTGTGTGTGTGTGTGTGTGTGTGCTAAATATAGCGAAAGCCTCCTCAAGCAACAGCAGCTTTTTCTGAGATCGGTCACTGCCAGCTCACGGATTTGAACTATATGCGGGTGAACGGAAAGGAATGATGGACCGTTATGAAACAGTTTAATAGAAGAAGATGTGATGGAGGGTTGAGCTGACATGTAAGGTGTATCATGTAGTAGTGTAGCAGCAGGGTTCAGTGGAACGTGCTGCCTTATATCATACCACTAATGTGGCTCATGTATTGGCAAAAGTTGCCTATGTGAATAATATTAGTGGACGTAGCCACCGTCCCGTAACGTCCCCATTTGGTTTGTGAACGGCCAATGTACAATGTGTCCATCAATGTCTTTTTTTTTTTTAAGTGACAAAAGACGGCGGAGCTGAAGAAGACATTTCTAGAATAATACAATATAATTCTTATGAACTAAAACACACTGCAAACAGGTTAAAGTTCTGAACATGGACAACTCCCAGACCAGACAACACCGTTGAAGCAACCTGTCAATCACAGTAAGCCCCGCCCTAAAGCATACCCTACTTTATGGCCTATTTGACACCAAATGGAACATCATTTTTTAAAATGAAGATCGTGCTGTATTGAAGAAGACTTGAAACTAGAGATTGAGAACGTAAGAGAACATTAGAACCAAATGCAGGTTTCAGTCGCATGAGACGATGAACTCATGCATTCTTTTTAATCACATTTTCACACAGAGGCTTCACAGCAAATGTAAATGTCTATATTATGGTTCTATAATCACAGAATTGTTGCTGAAGGGAGGGTTTGAACTTGAGCTATCCTTTTTGATTCTTTGGACTCTAGCCACTTTTCTTGTGTATCACAGAGACTTGGCACTGTACAGCGCCCATTCGAACAAGGATGAAAGGCGTTTCAGCCAAACTTCAAGCATGGCCGTTGTGAACAGCTATACACCCTTTTGCCTCGAGACAGTCAGGCGACATTCATTCCCATACATTGGAATAGGGGGTTGGAATGTGATGAGTCTCTCCACGGGTACATATTTATTAATCCGTTTTAAAAAAATGTTGGGGATTATTTTGTGATGGAATACAGTAATTTCCTTTTTGGCACAGACCAGCCTAGTGTGCCATATCCTTGAGTTATTTTGGCCTCCTGTCAAAGCCAATGTCACTTCTCTCTGCAAGTCACTCATTAAGTGTACCAGCAAAATAAAATATGTAAATGCATTTCGTTACTTTGCTGTGGCCCTTTTATGATTTTAAACACAAGTCTTAAGATATTGTGGATGAAATTCTTAATTAGCATATGTGGTGGAATAAAATATCCCAACAGCCAACTGATGCCCCAGATAGTGGCTCTTTGTTACTGCACCTACTGCAGAAAACTGAACACACTTCCCTGAAATGATGGATTATACTGTATGTCAAGACTGGGATTGCGCTTCACTGGAGTTGTACCTTGTAGATTTAACATGTCAAATAGATAGATTGATTGATTGAATAAGTCTGTGCTCCAGTTTTTTCCTGGTGAGTGGAATTCTAGTAAAGCTTTATTTGTATAACATCCCAGCACTTATTTGCAGGTATCAGTGTCTGCACTCAACACACCTGGCTTGTTAGCTTAGCTTGTTGTACCTAAAGTCTGGCAGGAACATTACATATAAGCCTGTTTTTTGATAGCTAAAATAAGCATCCCTATTCATATCAATGTTTTCAATTAACCAAGTGTGCACCTTACTCACAGAGCTGGAGAGTGAGTGCTAATGTTAGCTGCTAACTTAGCACCTGTCATGCTAAAAACACCTGCCCCCACAGAGCCTCACTCTTCCAAGCATCACCCTCTTGTTGTGGTCACTTCTGGTTCCAGAAAAACAAGATGGCGACGACGCCATAGAATGAGCTTCACAAAGGCTCTTCAGAAACCTATAAGTGACGTCACGGAGACACTGTCTCTATATTTATTACAGTCTATGGGTGAACCAAGCAAGGCACAACATCTGGCTGACTGATTAGGGTTATAACACGCTTCACACAAGCAAACACCCCCTTTAAAAACAAAACACAGCCTTTTTTTTATTCAGCAGTAAGATCTACTTTTTAGAGCAACCATTTACAAAATGACTAGGACTGATTTTTATATCAAACATAGCATCAACTAATTTAATGTATTCTGTTCCCTTAAGATTTCTGTCTAGAAGGTGCAAGTAAATCTGTTTGTCTGGAGGCTGATGGATCTAAATTGTAAATTATGTAATGGTAATGTTGTAACATTCGTCATCATCACCATCGTGAAACTATCTATCCAGTTCTGAAATGTAAAGCCAATGAGGAAATGCCTTAAACTTACATTATTTCTATTGGCCTTTGGGGCGACTCCTCTGGATGCAAAAAGAAGTCCGATTGTAGAGAAGTCAATGAGGAAATGACTCTACTTCTCTCTTGATTTATTCCCTCAGTAAACATTGTAAACATGAGTGTATGTCTCAATCTCTAGTTTCAAGTCTTCTTCTATACAGCATGATGTTCATTTAGTAAATTATGGTAATTTAGAGTCGGGGCTACCTTGTCAGTGGTCCGTGTTTTTGTCTTCGAACTTTAACCCTTTCACAGTGTGTTTTCTGTTTAGGAAAGTTAAATGTTACATTTTGGTCACCTAAAAGTGTCTTGTTCAGCAAAAAAAACAAGAAAAACGGCAAACTCAAGGCTTCAAAGCGGTAGTTCCTAAACCAACTAATGACTACATACACTACATACACTTAAACACAGTCTATGGAAACTACAGGCGTTTTTTGTGTTGCATTGTGATGATCACACACGACCCGGCATGCTTTATACGTGTTATATTTTATGCATTTATCAGTGTGTAGCTGCTGTGCTGTGATAGAAGCTCACACTCTGCGGCCATTGCCAGCAAGCCTGCCTCTTCTCCCAGAGCAAAGAATGTTCCTGTGATACAGCAGACTTCTTGGAGGAGGAAACGTTCTGGCCAGTTAGTGACTCAGCCAGGCCTTCTACCTAATTAGTACAACCATTGCCTTTCATTGGGATTCTGGAGAACCGGAAGCGCCAACGTATAAATGACTAAATTGGCTGGCTTCCCGGGACTTCCGGCTCCCTGAGAGCGCACAGTCACTCAGGAGAATGGCCGTGATGTGGCCAGCTCCTTACCTCAGCCTCCAGCTCCCCGACATCTCTCCTTAAGAGCTCTGGCACCCTCTACACTAGCTCATCTTCAAAAACACAGTCATGTAACAATGAGAAACTAAAGCCGGGAGCACAGCATTGTAATGAAAATATTTCACTAAACAGAGGAACTTTTCGCTTTGTTACAATGCTTCTGGAAATTTTCTCAAGACTAGTGCTGCTCTGAGATTCAATACAGCTTCTGCTACACCATTAAGCAGGAAACGTTTAGGAATTCCATTCCATTATCCGAACTGCTTATCCTGTTTAGGGTCGCAGGGCGCTGGAGCCAATCCCGGCTGACATTGGGCGAAGGCAGGGTTCACCTGGACAGGTGTTCAGTTTATCTCAGGGCTCATATAGAGACAGACAACTATTTACACTCACATCTACGGCCAATCTAGAGCCTCCAATTAACAAAGCCAGAGAACCCACACATGCAAACAAATATATATATATATATATACATACATACACACATACATACATACATACATACACACTTTGATTAAAGGTGCAGTTCAGTGATTTAGTAATTCCATAAGGACTGGGGACTCACATGAGTCAAATTACAAGAATAATGGGGAAGAAATTGAAGCAGGAGTGGCTAAGATCCCAAAATAGGGAAACCTCAACCCCAAGCAGTTCTCTCTCTGTAGCCTTGAGTTTCACTGCAATATATCAGTCCTGCACCTCTGTGGAAACAGACAAATCAGATGTAGAGATAAATGTCTTTATGAAAAAAGACAAATTGAATTTCTTAGATAATTTATTTTAAAATAATCAGAAAACAATGGAATCCATATCTCCAATGTTTTTTACAAGTGCTAACATGTGTTCTGTTGGAAAAAAAGGAGGCTCTACATGCTATATACATTGAACTATTGACATTGTTATTACCTCTCCTGTCCTTCCTCAATGCACTGTGCTCAGCCGCCTGCAGTTCAGTCGAAGCATCACAGAATTGGGACTGTTGATCTCATGCATTTATGGCTTCTTAGTTGCATTGAGGAGCTCAGAATGTTATGTTATTTTTTTTTTTACAGGATCTGGTGAAAGCAAAAGGTTAATTTGGTGTTCAAGATCCTTTGGAAAGAAGAAAATCTGACAACATTTGCAGTGTTTTACTGCTTCGACATACTGCTTTGCGATTATTTAAAGAAAACAGCCTTTTAAATCAGTCATACATTGCTAACAATCCTAACAATGTAAATACTTTTTTGCTAGACCTGCTTGCTTGATAAGTACCCACTCTGTCGTTGAGCCCAAACCAAAATAACCCTGATGACATCATCCAGTTTTTCTCAAACAAAAAAAAGAAGCTCCTGCACATCTTCATTACATACATCACACATTAAAATGGTACTGAATGAAACAACATGGCTGGCAAACTGATCTAAATAAGTAAAAATTATGGAGTTGCCCTATATGTGTTTTTAATAGATTTAAGGTTGTGCAATGCGGATGATGAAAACATATAAACAAAACAAGACAAAGTTACAGCCAAATGCTAATCTCAACAAGCTAACTTGCACATAATCACAAATGTTTACCAGGTTCACCATCATAGTTCAGGGGATTAGCGTGCTAAACTTAGCAATAAAGGCAAAGTACAGCTGAGGGTGATGGGAATGCATTTAGTTTTGCAAGTAATTTATCATAAATCAAAGTATTGATCCCTTTGGGATGATGTAATTGATTACAATTGGTTCTGAGGGGAGCATGAACGGCTGCACCAAACTGTCATGCCAATCCATCAATTAGTTCACTTGTATTAAAAAAAAACAGCAAGACAAGTCAACCTTGTGCTGGCGCTAAAGGACAAGTCAAAGGATCACCAAAGGCATTAAGACGCCTCATCTATTACGCATGACGGTGTGTACATAATTTCATGACGATCCATTACTGTGAGATATTTTAATCCATACCAAAGTGGTGGATGGACCAACATTACCGACAGAGCTGCAAGCACGGCTAAAAATCAAAAGACGTGTTGACGACCACTAGGACGCTGCGTAGTGCTGTGCAGTTTACGGGTCTGGTGAATAGATGTTACATAACAGGATCCACATGAAATCAGCATGACAAAGTGGCATTAACTGGATGTGGATTTCAGGTCTAATTGGGCATTCACTGTTGACTCATTAGCTTGAGTGCCACTTCAGCAAACACCTTCAGTTTGTAGCCACTTGATCTGAATCACGCCATTGACTCCATCTCTGGGGAAACACAGCTGAATAACAGCATTGTGTCTGCTGTCTGCCTACAGGGTCTTGACCATCTTTTCCATGGGCCAGCACTGTAGTAACCTCTACACAAACGAGCAACGAGATAAAAACAGAGGCGGTATGAAAACAGAGGAAGATAACCTTTGCTTCCAGCTCGTCGCTGCTTGAATACAAACCCCACAAAGCCCGCCTACATCCAGGAGCTCAGTTTCCACAATGTGATTTCAGTCAGGAAAACATCCATCATGCTATTGACTGAACTTGATATTTTGAAACCGGACCGATCGGTCATCTATGGGTAGTGTTTGGATCAGTGGCTCCCAACCTCTTTGGATGCTCATAGTCATGTGTAGACACAAGGCCCTTTTACACCAAATAACTTTATGACGTCAATAACCAGAACAAGAAATGTTTGTTTCATACCCTAAACATGTCACTAGTGGCACCCGACGCTGCTTACTCTGCAGTATTGGACATTGCTCTTTGGTCAAGCACAAACCTGTGGCTCCAACAGACTGTGTACATTTAGATCACAAAGTCCTCCCGGTAGATTTCGGACTAGTGCTGCTTCCGGAGGGAAACCAGAAACTATTGAAGAGCGTTCAATGTAGTCCCTGGTTCGACATCATTTAAATAAAACAAACACAGGACCTAACCCATTTTTCAAACTCTATTTCTCTATTCCCTGCAAGCCCAATGCTGTTTCTGAATGCGTGTATTTCATTGATTGAAAACAGGTCTCGCAGTATAGTTTCCTCTGATTTTGCAGACATCTTGGCCTCACATTTCAAAAAGCGGCCACCTAATTGGTCAGGCAGGAAACAGGTGACGAAGCCGTATCATTCGTGATAAAAATATGATTGCCTGAGGATGAACTATTACAGACTTCAAACACTAATTAGGCAAGAACTGCAGGATGACACATGGAGAACTTTTTATTTTCTTGCTCAAAACCAAAATACCTTTTTAATGAAGTGAAAGGGATTTAGTGCCTAGTATAGTGGAGCAGGATTAAACCAAGGACGGCTTCAGTTTACGGCCTATACGGAGAAAGTGTTAGAAAGAATTTCCAGAAAGAACTGGACCAATCGGTCATCTATCAGGTTGATGATAATGTTCACATTGAGTGAACTTGCCACGTACAGATAATCAGAATAAATTACTTGGCGCGGTGTAAACACAGATGAACTGGCTTTAGACATATTCATTACATTTACTGAGGCCAATTTTGGATTTGAAGCTCTGCCAAAAGAGCCTTTGTTTCTTCTCAGTTAAGAGGACACTACTCTGTATCCTCACAACACTTATCCTCTCTCGAACATGACAACCTGATACTCCACTCCTCCT
This sequence comes from Taurulus bubalis, assembly GCF_910589615.1. NCBI lineage: Eukaryota > Metazoa > Chordata > Actinopteri > Perciformes > Cottidae > Taurulus > Taurulus bubalis. The sequence goes on from NC_136600.1 coordinate 2,607,887, forward strand.
GTTTCCCTCCTCCTGTTTCCCTCCATCTCTCTTCGCTAACAGCCGCTGCCTTCCCGAGGAGCTGCATATGGCCGTGCAGAAAAAGCTCCCTACGCGTCCACGAGCCGCCGTCACAGATGGTAAATGGCCTGTCCCCCGTCTCTCCCACCCTCGTCCACGTTCCATCCCCTCTGGCCTGAGAAAAGACGAGCGTGTTGCAAATATGTGGGGCGACATGTCGTAGAGTGTGTAGGGAAAAAGCTGCAGCCGGGCATCCCGTCCATTAGGCAACATCAGCACCCATTCCAGCACCACAACGGAAATGCTACCTATTAGCAGAGTGGATGGTTGCTAGTGATGGGTGATTGGGGGGGGTGGGGAGGGGGAGAGAGACAACAACTGGCAATGCTGATGTTGTTTCAGGCAGACGTTGAGACTATGTTGCTAAAACTGCACACACACACACACACACACTCTCACTTTTCCCGCTACTTCCTTCCAATCCCCAGTGTGTCTCGTCACATCCTTACCACGGGGGGCTCAGGTGGGCTGTCCTCTTTCAAGCTGTCATGCTAGCAAAAGAGCTCATCATCAGTCTCCCCCCCCACCCAAACAAAAACCACAACACACTACACAGAGACACACACCAGCCATAGCTGCCCTACAAATAAACATGATGCCGTCTGCACATCGCCTCGTACAATTTTACATATTGTGTGGTATGTCTGGGGAATACTATTCATGCTCAAACACACACACACACACACACACACACACACACACACACACACACAACAACCGAAGCGATGTATCCGAATGGCAAGAAAGGGGGGGGGATGCAGGACAAACAAGCACCAATTTCAGCCTTCCTCTTACCTTCCAGGAGGAAACAGCTCACCTGGATGCCTCTGAAGAGCAGACAGAACGCATTCAGGCCAACCTATCTCCCTGCAAACCAGCTCAAAACATCTCCCTCCCTCCCTCCCTCCCTCCCTCTCTCTCTCTCTCACTCTTTCCTCTCGTCCGCTCCCTCTCGCAAGCTGGAAATGATGAGATTGTACTATGAGCAGAAGGGGTGGGGGGAGTGAAATCTGAGGCGACGGAGGGTATTAGGAGGCGGCGTTGTTTCTGACCGACAGCCCTCTGAGACCGCGAGCTCGTGGTCGTGAGGGACAAAGGGGAGGAAGGGTGGGGGGGGGAGTGAGAAAGGGTGTGATGCAGCAGATGGGAAGAGAAGAGTCCGTCCGCGAGGACATCCTGAAAGCCCAGAGGACCCCTGCTCGGCAGAGATGGTACAGCCCAGAGGAGTTTAAGGAAGCAAACAGTGTCTGTAGCAGCAGCAGCAGCAGCTAGCAGCTAGCAGTGGAGGCTACAGTGATGCAGCTACAGCTCGAATGAGTGTGAGCTCAAAGGGAAGACGAGCTGCACTGACCTGGCTCAGACGAAACGTGAAACCTGGGTCTCTGACCAACGAAAGCATTGACTTATTGCCAGAAGATTGTAAGATTAGATGGAATCAACATAATTACAGGCGGATATCTTCACTAAACCCTCATCATCATCATCATTAACCTCCATTTTAAGCGCCAGTTTCAACTTTATCAGTTTTTAGGGCGAAACTAACACGCCTCTTTAGCCGATTGCTCATGACCTTCGAGGAACTCTGAGAGAATATATCATACTTGAAATCTGTGGTGGCTGTAAAAAAACTAATTAATATCGCCATCCCATAACAAGTACCGCCTCTCCATCCAAAGAGAACAAAATGCTCCATTATAAGAAAACTACGGTGTATACTAAAACTTTACCAACAATGTTTTGGCTCGACAAAGTACTCTCTAGGACACAACCCCTCCAGCCACGTTCCCACCATAAAAGACCAGTTCAGCCCAGTCTGGAACACATTGTCGCGTTAACATGAGCATACTGCTGCGTTCACACCAAGAGCCTTTTTCGCCTGAGTTTACTCGCTTGACTTTATGTCATTAATTTGTGTCATTCGCCATTTCGCTTTTTCGTGGCGGAAAGGGGCCGCGGCTTTTCCGTGGCTTAACTCCATGAAAACAGTTACACCATTGAAATAACTACAGGGCTCTCAAGGTTTTAAGACAGGTAAGAGTGACATATCATCCTCCTCCTCCTCCTCCTCCTCCTCTCTCCCCCCCCCCCCGGCCGCGCCGCCGTATGCCCACAGACCAGCCCCCCCCCCCCCTATATTATTATTATTAGCTTCATTTTCATTGGTTGCTGGATTACATTTCACCCAGATACAACAGATATGTTTTTCTGATTGGCTATTCGTGTAGCCCATTTCTTTTTTTTGATTGGCTGATGAGTCCAGGGGATCGGGGGAGACGTGCTTGATTCCTCCATGGTGAGGGCAGCGTGACCAGGTCATGTTTGCGCGCTGCGGCACATTAAATAGCCTAGAGTTTTTTTTCAGAGTGAGAAATACGATGTGTGGCGGGAGGGCGTGACTTAAGACCGAAATGCGTGACAGTCACGCTCAATGCGTGACACTTGAGAGCCCTGTAACCACTAGTTCTGCTTTATACTTGTATAACATCATGTCTGGGTTCATAATATTAACCGTGGGCACACACGCTTTTTCGCATGAATAATTCGCAACGCTTTTGGTGTGAACGCAGCATAAGTGGTGGATGGTACCAGTAGAACCACTCCGTTCTTGGTGCCGCCTCAGTCGAGGTTCCAAGTGAGCTGAGCAGGTGGAGTTAAACCACGGATTGGTCCGAGTGACAAAAACTAAACTCCCGTTTAAAGAGATCTTTAAATTGAAACCTTGTTCAATCTAAGCAAGTTTAACAGTTTGGTGCATCAGAGTTTACATTTAAACGTTGAATTGAGTTGAAGCATTAATCCTTGTTGGTGCAACCCAGATAATGTGTATTTTATGATACAACTCCATAACCTGTTTCCTCAATTCATCTCACACACACACACACAAACACACACACACAGAAAAAGGGAAGCTGCCGTCTAAATCATGTCACGCGACAAAATATTAATCATGGGATGGAGGAGACTTTTCCTTTGTTCATCCTCTGCTCTGTTTTTCCATGCTCCCGCTTTCCCTCCATCATAGATGACCTTGACTGGCGGGCCTGTTGCCACAGGAACCACGCCATGTCTCTTGTGTTGTGGTGAGGCAGCAAGGTGTGAAATTCCCAGTAAGATGGCTCGGATCGGCTCTAAAGTGGAGTCGATATCTGAGCCACAGCAGACGGCAATCAGTTAAAACCGTAGAAAAAAAGAAGATTATTTGCATTCAAACAGGATTTAACCCTTTAGACACACACACACACACACACACACACACACACACACACACACACACACACACACACACACACAGTTTAAAAACAGGGTGAAAAAAAGCCTGTAGGTCATTCATTATTCAGTGTTGCACACATAAAGCTTTCCCAACTCTAGTCCGGAAGCATAACACACACGCACACACAGGTACATTCAGATACTGTGTAAGGGTCACTGGGGGGGTCCGTCGGGGGGTGAGAGGTGAGACAGCTCAGAGAGACAATGAACAAGCTGCCTGGATGTGATGAGGAGAATAGGAGGCAGATAGAGTTACAGGACCTACACTGCTTGAGGAGAACACATCTACCACCAAGAATCCTGTTTGTTTCACATATTGTATATGCCCACTGCCCGTCATGTGTATATAACAACGCTATACAAATAAACTGCATTCTAAATTACATTTTGAGGGAAACATATTTCCTCCTGGATGACAGACACATTTAAACACATTTAAAACTGAAATAAAATACAAATGCAAAAAGTGAGGTGAAATTGGTGAGGTTGAATGAAACATCATGGTTTGGCTTAAAGTGGGTAGTGTTTATTACGTTATTGAAGTTGTTGGTTGTCAGGGAACACAAGTTTTAGGAGACAGGGCTGGCTCCCAAATCAAAATGTGAAACAGATGATATGTTTATAAGTAGATGGAAATCCCCGTCCACATGATTTGGTCCAGTTGAAGAATGTCTTAATGCTAACAGTGTACCTCCATCTTGACATGTTTGTCACTAAACCGGGTCTATAAAGAAACGGTTGGACCCCGAACCCAACACCTTTGCAATGAACTGGAAAACGGACCGCGAGCGGAGACTATGGAGGCTAAAGTCTGCTGTAAAGTCTGGAACCACAAGAGTGGGACTTATATAGCAGCACATTAAAGTCCATGATTCTGAAATGACTGGTGTCCTTTGTATTATTTGGGTGTCTGCTTACATTTAGCCAGAAAGTGCATGATATCAATTACAAACTGAAACAATAATACAACATCTCAACCAATCGTTATAGAAAAGCATGTGTTCTTTGCCTAAAGGAACGATTTTTTGGGGCAATCTATGCATTTGTTGAATAAGAAGCCCACTCTAATGTCCGTACAGTAAATATGACGCTGAAGGCAGCATCTAACGCTGGGCAAGAAAGTGAATGAGCATATTTCCCAAAATGTGGCAAAGACCAAATACAGTGTTTCCCTTTGCAGAGACGGTTTGGGGCGTGGCCGTTGGGAGTGCCGGCTCATTTGTTGCCAACTCCAGGCAAATGAAGACGATTATTTGAGGTCTGCTATTGATTCTGATGCTTTAATAAACTTTTCAAAAGCTATACTGCATGTTGTGAGGAAAATAAAATATTTTGACAGCAGCCGGCCTGAACTGGGGTTTTACAACATGTGACCATGAAACAGTCAATCCGGTAATATCTAATGAAAGCATATTATCCCAAACAACATAGACTTATGACCGGCATAGTTCATAAGCAGAGTTAGTGTTTGATTCTACAGAGCACTGATGTTGTCTCATTAAACAGCAGCAAGGAGATCCGCTGGATTTGCATTCATGTCCACGATGGTTGCCGTCTGGTCTGATTTCTTCTGAGCGGAACGCTTGCTTGTGTTCTCGTGTGTGCTCGGACCTGAGGGTCTTTAATACCGTCTGCTTCAAGAGATCTGAAATCTGATACTGTTTAAAGTTGCTGTCTGCGTTTAACACAAGAAGATTGATCACTGCGAATAAGATCCTCCACTGTGCTGGAAGGACCATAGTCTGTCTTTGTATGTTTGAGCCTTTTAACCCTCTGAACACCAAAACCAGCCTGCCTTTTCTTCTCAAATCCACCATTTGTCAGAGCCAGGAACTGTAAAAACACAACTTATCATTGAATTTCTGTAATGTATGATGGTCCTTGAACAAGTTATGTGTGATGTAGTCCAAAATAAAACAGCCTGCCCGAACTGGGTCCAGTAAAAACATAAAATGCTTCTCAGCGCAACTGGGAAGCCATGACTTAATGGCCGAGAGCAAACGTTGACTGAACTGCAGGATGTTTCCACAGACAGTAAAAATGATTTTAGTTCAATATGTATAGGCCACCATTCATTTCCCAGCGTTGAGTGTTATTCATAGTTTAATGTTGTTTCAATTCACATAACAAACAATCGTGCAAATAAATGTATTTAATTTTTTTATATTCACTTATTGGGGTTACATTAAGTTTGATATTTATGTAATGTCATTTATTTATTTTTTTCCACAAGATACATTGACGAATTGTATTTCCGTCTTGTCTTTTTAGCGGCACCTGCACATCAAGCCTCAACAACGGGCTGCAGGCGTCACAGTGTGAGGTATCGAACACAGTCTTGGTGGCAATCGGTCACAGATTGAAAATGTCGAGGGGCGCAAGATTGTGTGACGGACACCCGCAGAATTGTGGCATTAAGATGCAAATAAGGAGAGAAAAGATGCAAGCGGAGACACGCCGGCAACTCTCTGCACTCGTGTTCTGGAAAATGAACAGTTTGAGATCTGGTGGACAAACAAGAACCTTTGGAGCCTCCACTGGAACAAACAGAGGACGGGTGCTGGCTGGGTGCCATGTGCTGGGACCCACAGCTGGATATGACAAGACAATCATTTTGGGATATCCAGGTCAGAGAGACTCAGAGTTGTTTGAGGTCACAGATGTGGATCAGGAGTGAGCCTCAGTGATCATGTGACTCAGCTGATTGGATCCTAGTCGAGGGCTGATGTAGGTCTATGATGATCCAAGAGCCAGCTGAGCCTTCACTGCCCTGTCCTTCGTTTTCCTTTCACATGATGAGAAGTTACTCGTCACTGCAGTACAGCATGACTCAACGTGTCCTCGTCAGATGGTCCTCATTTACCCCAGCAGCCCTAATGAGAGTCAGGGGGTCTGCAGGAGGCGGTCCACATGCTATTTTTCATACAAATTGTAGCAGAAAGAGATAACAATGTAATTGAGTGGTGACTGTGTTAGTCACAGTTAGTTTGGTTGCGCTGCAAACAGACTAAAAGAAGTTGCTCATTGCCTCGGGCAGGTTGATCTGTTGTTGCCTGGTAAGTCGGAAGTGTATTTTGAAAAGGCTGCATGCATGTGACAAGTGGAAGTTGACACATGTCGGTGGCTTTAGGAGGAAAACACACAAAAGGAGGATACGTTGCGTCGGTTATGAAAAGTGAAGCCAATGTGCAGCGATGTGTCTTCATCTGAGCTCTTTTCTCACAGCCACCAGGGGGCGACTCTATTTATTTTTGCAATTCATCATCCAATACACGGATATGACATCGATCATTTTTAAGTAATCAACTAATCCTACGCAAAGTGTTAACAAACAGTAGCCTGGTATTATTGTTATTTAGTCTTTGTGAGGCAAGATGCCGCTATAATTATCCTACAAATTTAGGGGATCATCGGAGTTCACAACATCATGTATTCATGCACTCTGAGAATAATTGAATTGTATTTTTGCATGCATTATTTTCACCTTTTTACTAACAGTATTATGAATATGCTAATAGGTAAAGCAAAAGAGACTACATATCATATGTTTTTGGGTGAAACCAAACAATTCTGTGTAAAATCTGACATTCAACACCCCCATGTAGTCCGAATGGAATGATCCTTTGTTTTTTTGCCACTGTGACAATTCCATAGTGAGATTGTCGGGCTCCTTTGATTGAATAGTGAACTGTCCGAGGTCCCCAGAACAAGAATTAAATAGACTTTTTTTGCCCTCTAGGATTTTCTCACGACTGTCCATCACAGATTCACCTCCTGCCCTCTGGTACTGGCTCAGATAGAATACAGAACAACACATGTGATTCCACATACCCTGGGATATGAATCACGTTTATTACATTATGTTATATTACACCTCTGAGTGTAATATAACATGGCATATGAAAAAAGTAGAATCACAAAGTTAAAACACAAATCAATCAAATGGAACGGTGTCACATGAACAGCAGCTGTACGTTCACACTGACAGTCACTGAGTTCACGTCGACCTTGTGTTTAGTCAACAAGGTCAGACAGAGAGTGCCGGTAAGGCTGGATGTCATTACAGGAGTCAAACCCGAAGGGTGAAAGTCCAGAGTGAGATCAAAGAGGCGGGGTCCGCCTCAGGTGGCCATTACAATGAACCCATGCAGTGTGCCGCTGCTGAAACCAAACCTCCCGCAGCCCGGTGGCGTAATTGGCTGCACGGCCCGCATGGGAACGGACACGCCGAGGTGTGAGCCACGTTTCATCGGATTCTTTAAAGAGAATGTGGAGGAGTCAAGGTCAGCCTGCGCTGAGCGCTCCAGCTGTTTCTGTGGCTGTGTGTTTACGTGCGTGCGTGTGCATGTGGACAAATATTCAGTGATATTCAATTCAATTTTTCAATTCAGTTTATTTTGTATAGCCCAACATCACAAATACAAGTCTGCCTCGGAGGGCTTTACAATCTGTACACATGATATCCCTGTCCCGGGACCTCACATCGGATCAGGAAAAACTCCCCCAAATAAAGATAGTAAAAACCCTTTCACAGAGAAAAAAGGGAAGAAACCTGAGGGAGAGCAACAGAGGAGGATCCCTCTCCCCGGATGGACAGAAGCAATAGATGTCATGTGGCCAGAATGAATAACGTAACGGAGTTACAGCACATTCAATGAATGTGATAGAAATGATTCATATAATGAGTAGTATGCATGGTCCATGATCCAGATAGCCACGACCCATTAAGCAGAAGGAGGTAGAGAGGATGGGCATCCCAGGGGCAGTGGGAGGAGAAAGCAGGGCCATGGCAGCTGGCAGGATGGCTCCAGATATTCACACCAGAGCCTGCATGGCCTAAATTCCACTTAGCATATCGGTCCTCTGCTGCTGCTTGCGTTCGGCTTTGGGATCCTGCTGATCCCTCTGGCTTCTCTCCAGAAGAAAGAGAGCCTCCAAGTCGCCCCTCCATCATCCTGTCATTGTTATTCTGCAGCGCTCGCCACATCGCCGCCGCCTATGGGACCCCGCGGCGGATCGATAGAGGAGCCGAGCAAATCACAAACACAGGCAATCAAAAAAAATAAAAAAGAAACTGCTTATTGGAAAAAAAAAAAAAAACATTCCGTCTCTCGAGCTCAAGCGTCACCATTTCATTCGGGGCTAATTCGTAAAACGAATAGGTTGGCCTGAGGGGTTTGCGCCAGACCGTTGCTTCCGCGTAGCGGTGGTCAAACGGCTCACTGGTCGTCTCGCCCCGAGGGATGAAACCGCAGCTTTGTGCCGCTGACGAGCATCAGAATGCAAATCAGCAGGAGGACACAGCGGGAGCACATGAAACACACAGAGCTGCTGCAGAATTTAAAGAAGCGCTTTTAATCCCTATTCATCACCGAGCACACTGCTGCAGGCTCCTCGGATCGGGGCTTACACTCTTACTGTCGTGAACCTGCACAAAGTGCCACAGTCTTCAGAAGTGTGACTTCTAAAGCTGGATTGACCTTGGCTTCCTTTACTGTACGTAGCCTTGCAGCTTTTAAGACTCAAGTGAAGGACAACTCGGCACTGATGCCGACTGAATCTCACTGAGTCTCTCGTGGCCTTGATTGCGTAAGACTGTTGTCTCCACTGTGAGGCCAGTGGACTCTGGGCTGCTCCAAAAGAGGCACATGTAAAGGGTGGCCGTCACAGGGCTGGAGAGGATGACAGGTTGGATGAAAATGGAGCCGCTCAGTTTAGACACTCAGCGCGGCCAGCAGATGGCAATGAGTCTCCTACAGGTTGGTACGATGAGCCTTCACACAGATGGATGAAGGACTCTTAGTATGTATGCGTCTTCTTCTTCTCCAAGATAATGTCAATAATCATAAACTAATGAAGACAACGGTTTTAAAGTGGGTCCAGTGGTGAAGGAGTCTATACGGCCACTAGACGAGCTCCTGTGTGCCGCTGCCCGAGGCTCAGGCTGTTGTGAGACGTATTGCCAACTCCTCAGCAAGGAAAGTTGCTATTGGCTGTCCTGAAAGTCACTAGAAGTCGCTAAATGACGTAATGGACTAATTTGCATACTTATAATAGAAGCTGTAGGAGACAAGAATATAATGATATAGCTTTTTTTTACTCATTAATGGCAGCTTGCTTTGTGTGGAACTGTTATTGGAACTGCTTTGCCCTTTTAAGTATGTTTTTTGCTGTCGTCATGTGTTTTTTTGTATCACAAAGTTTGACATAGAAATCAGCCTCACAATACAGGCCGTGTGGCCGTGGATCATTTCCAATAAACGACTTCAGCCAGCGGCGGCTTTGCACGATTAATGTTCAGTCTGTCTGGACGTGGACTGAAGTCTCCTCTGAGACTGCTGAGCAAGGCTCCTGTGAGACTGAGACTGCTCACGACAGCACCCGCTGCTCGCTGAGGACAGTAACTGCAGAACAAAACATGCTTCAAGACACCAGAAAAGTCTCCAGTAACACCTTAAAAAGTCGCTAGATTTGTTGCTAGTCGCTTTTGACAAAAAAAAGTCGGCAAGAGAGTTTGGAAAGTCGCCAGATTTAGCGACAGTCTCCAGGTTGGCAACGCTGGTTGTGAGACGTGTCTGTACGCATCATGGAAAACACCCTCCAGAGGAATAAAGCATTTTTACGTTGCTTGATCTGGTCCGTTTGTTGTCGTGTCTAACCGAGTCTCGCTAGAAGTCAACGCTATGCTAGGTGTTCTGTCCACCAGCGCTCCTCACTCCCGCGGCCACTGGGGCTGCAACTGAATGTTTTAACAAATCGATTTATTCGTCGACGATTACTTCGATTATAAATCAGATTATTTTTTCCCTCCCGAAATTGTACTTTATTATTTCAATAAATGGGCTATACTACAGTGTCTCTATGACCTTATTTCAGCTAATTAGCGTTAATCATTCATTATTAATGAATTAAGCTAAATCTGCCGTCTCCGGTTGCTTTGTGTCCGTTTGACAAACCAACAGGAATACAAGTTCATTTGAACAGAATTAAACAGCAGACAGAAATACTGTCCTTCTGTTTGCTCTCCCTTTTGTATTGGATCCATTTAGCCGGCCGTTAGCTTTATCCAGCGTTAGCACCACCAGCTATATCAGACACGTCGGGCAGGGGTAAATGGCAGCAAGCTAGTATATTTTTATATATTCTTTTGTTCTCCATTGTCTTATTTACTTAGATAAACAGTGAATGCTCTATTGCCAAATTTAGACTTCTATACGTCTGCTGTGACCTGATAAATGTAGGCCGGGCACAGAGTCCTATAGTCAGTATAATGAGAGTTCTGGTGATAATGGGACTGGAGTCTCATGATCCTCTGGTATTTCACAGAACATTTTTCTTCTCTGGGCCGCAGACATTTTGAGAGGGAGGGAGGATGGGCAAATACAGAGATGATGTCACATGCTGACCCACCCAACAACAGCTCAGAGAGACTTTTATTTATGACTAAAGAATCTAGAATTGACCATAATGAGGTCAATGTGTCAATAATCGCTGTCCATATCAGACCGTCTTTTGTGAGGTTTTCTGCGCCTTTTGTCAGATATAGACATAATATAGACCCTCTGACCACCTGTCTGTCTTTTTTCTGTCACGTCCTCAAAGCTCAGCTCACGTCTCCCAAACATGCACCTATTGGCCAACATATATACACAACGGGGCAACCAGATAGTGAAAAAATGAATAATAATACAATAAAGGTGAATGGAGCTTCAACAGTAATATGTGCCGTCCCAGTGTCACCATGGAGGATTTACTCAATGTGACTGCAGCTTCTACAGTAAATTCTCCCCTGGCTCCTATGATGTTATAATTAGAAACACCGGCATCCTTAAATAAGATTTGCTCATCATTTCCTCTCTTGAATGAGGAGTTCTTGACATAGCATTGACATTCATTTGTTGGCAAAAGCTAAGAACAAAAAAACAAAAAACAAAACAAGAATATGAAAACCATGATGAAATGTCTCACACTTTTCATCAAAACATTAAAATAACCTTCAAATAAAATAAGTCATAAGCAGCAAGTAGCATTTGAGTAATGTGAGCAGACTTTACTGATTCTGGGAAAGAAAAAAGAAATCCCACCAAATCTAAAAAAAGAAGCAGCAACTACCGTGACACCATCAACTACCGTGGCACCATCACATGTGGCGGTAATATGGTTAGTAATATTTCCTGTTAAAAGGCTTTCAGTAGGAACACGTGCAGGATTAAAGTCTGACGAGTGAATCAGTTCAACTTGTGAACGATGACGCTGCTGCAGTGCGTATGTATAAAATCAAAATGGCGAGCGACTGCGTTGAAACCGCCAGACTTTGTGAACGGAGATTGTATTGACTGATGAGGAAGTTTGCTGGTTCGCTGACTGGAACAAACAGGAAACCTTTCTGCTGACCTCGTGACAGACGAGGACAACACTGGTGACCATTGTGATGCTACACACCAAAGATGGCAACGGCTGTCGCCTCAGCTTAGACCACATAGGAATTGAAAAGGCACAAAAAAATACTCAAATACTACTGAGGAAGAACAGTGATCGGATTCCTAAAAGTAAAATATATTTTCGTCAAAAAAAACTACATACATTTACCAAAAGTGAGTGTTTCCCGTGGGAATGCAAGGAACCCTACGATTGGTGTTATCGCCACCACGCCTGATTTGGAGTGACAGCAGCCACTTCCCAAAAAGGTCCAGAAGCTCAATACTAAACAGACACACAGATGTGGAAAAAACATCTTGAAAGATCACTTGAATTGAAGCAATAGACCGTTCATCCTTCTTATTCATATGTTCTAAAAATGTCTCGGGTTCAAATGACATTGACGGGGGCGGTGTGCAGTTCTGTGTCGCCATGAATGTGAAGTGCTGCATCTCAAACAGCTCTCCGTTTGAGAGGGAAGCAGTCGTGAATCCTCTGCCGGTGGTGGTGGTAAACTGTTGAATGACAAAGTGCTTTATCTGGAGCCAGATAAGGGAAGGTTGCAGCCTCCCGCAGATAGCGACGCAGCCGGCGAGGATGAAAGACATCCTTTGTTGCCAGCCCAGATTCAGCGAGGGAGCCTGTCAACAAAGTGGGCTTTTTGCCGGCTTTCTGCGGCAGGGAAAACAAAACAAAAAAAGAGTGTCATGTGGCCGCCTCACTCTTCTGTGGGCTCATTGTGCCGCTGCGTGATGTGCAGACCTCGATTTCACAGAGAGGTATTTAACAGGCAGAGGGAGTTAAGCGCACCGATACTGTAGGTTCACTGGTGATACGGGCAGTTAGACAGCAGTGTGTGTGTTGATTCCTTTGTGTAATTATCATTACACCTGCAGCGATTATATTCATTAGATTTTGCCTCATCTGTGGTGTTGGCAGTAGTTCTCGAATTTACAATTATTTCCAATGAACCAGTTTTCCTTGTGTTGTCTTCGGGTCAGAATGACCCGTATACGAGTGTATATGTATGTGTGTTCATGGGTCATTTTGACCTGAAGACAACACGTTTAGAAAATAAAGCCATACCATGTGTGAACCACAATGATAAAAACAATCACCTACTTCATCTTGCACACACATTACTCTTTGATATTTGACCAACAACTTCAAACGTGTCTTTCCCTTCTATTTAAAAAAAAAGGTGAACTAACCCAACGGAGAACCTTTATGAGATATTGAACGCAGGGAACCACATTTCTACTTTTGGTTGTAACTCTTGTTCTCCAAGGAAATTAGGAAGCTACAGCAGCATGTTAGCCTAGCACAAAGCCTAACGAACAAGTTATATCTCAACTTTTCTTCGCTAAACAGGAGCAACCACACGTGTCACTCGCTAACCGCTCATCCTGCATGACCGCTTGTGGTGGCAGGGGGCGGGGTTATGCTCAGGTGCAGAGGGAGAGAGGGGGGGAGCGATTCAGAGAACAGGTGCCGGGATGAGGGATAATCAGGCTCAGCTGGGGGCAATTGGTGCCTGTGTCTCTCCCGGTTTAAAAACCAGCAGTAGCGAAGGAGAGGGGGGCGACGCAGCTGATCGAGGAGCAGGAAGCGGAGGCGACGGCGCGGACACGAAACGACGGGACCAGACAATAAAGCTTGTTACGTACCCCAGCCCGAGTGTGTTGCCTTGTGTGCCGAACTCACGTGGTAACGCAGAGTCGTTACAGTGGCGCCCAACATGGGGCAGCATGGATAACCAAGAGCAACAGCCGGATGCGCCAACTCAGCCGATCGTGGCGCTCGGGCAGATGTTGGCGGGGATCGCGGCCATGCAGCAGGAGCAGGCGGAGACGAACCGGCGGTTCCTGGGGGCTCTTCAGGAAACGGCTGAGAGGCAGACCTTCGCCCTGGAGCAGATCGCCGCCCGGGCAGCGGTAGCTGCGCTGACGCCGGCCCCCTCTCCGGGGCCCTCTCCTCTGGCAGGGGTGGCCCTGCACAGGATGACGGCAGAGGACGACGCGCAGTCGTTTCTGGATTCGTTCGAGGCAACAGCGGGGGCGTGTGGCTGGCCGGCGGACGAGTGGCCGGTCCGGCTCTTGCCTCTTCTGGCCGGAGAGGCACAGACTGCGGCTGCCACCGGCAACAAGGCAGGTTTACGCGAACGTGCGTAAAGCCGTAATCGACCGGCTGGGCCTGTCTCCGGAGGACCACCGGCGAAGGTTCCGAGTGGCCAGGCTGGGCGTGGAGGACCGGCCATTTGTTTTTGCTCAGCAGCTGAGGGACGCCGCCACCAGATCGCTGCAACCCGGGGCAGCAGGAGGGGCGTAGGCAGTGATGGAGAAGGTGGTCCTGGAACAGTTTGTGGGCGGGCTGCCGACCCGAATGGCGGCATGGGTCTGCTGCCATGGCCCTACGGTGCTGGAGATGGGGGTAATAGAAGAGTCCAACAGTGCCTGGTCTAGCCCCATTGTTCTTGTTGTCAAGAAGGATGGGTCTATACGGTTCTGCGTGGACTATCGCAGGGTGAATGATGTGTCACGTTTTGATGCGTACCCAATGCCCCGGGTCGACGAGCTCCTGGACCGACTGGGCACTGCGCGTTTCTTCACGACACTGGATTTGACCAAGGGCTACTGGCAGATTCCTCTGTCGCCAGAGTCCAAGGAAAAGACGGCCTTCTCCACTCCGTTTGGTTTGTACCAATTCACCACGCTTCCCTTCGGGTTGTTCGGTGCCCCAGCCACCTTTCAACGCCTCATGGACCGGGTGCTGTGTCCGCACGCTGCATATGCTGCCGCCTACTTGGATGATGTAATCATCCACAGCACCACCTGGGCGGAGCATGTGCAGCGGGTGGGCGAGTCCCTGAGGCAGGCTGGGCTCACCGCCAACCCGGGGAAGTGTGCAGTTGGACAGAGGGAGGTACGGTATCTGGGGTACCACTTGGGCGGCGGGTATGTGCGCCCTCAGGTGGACAAGACCGCTGTGATCGCGGCCTGCCCGCGGCCCAAGACTAAAAAAGAGGTGAGGCAGTTTCTGGGGCTGGCGGGTTATTACAGGCGCTTCATCCCGAGCTTTGCAGACCTGACCAGCCCATTGACTGACCTCACCCGGAAAGGTGCCTCAGATACAGTCCAGTGGACGGAGCAGTGCCAGTTGGCGTTTGAGGAGGTAAAACAAGCTCTCTGTGGGGAACCGCTCCTTCATACACCTAACTTCTCTCTTCCCTTTACTCTGCAGACTGATGCGTCGAACAGAGGGCTGGGGGCCGTTTTGTCCCAGCAGGTAGAGGGGGTTGACCGCCCTGTCCTCTACATCAGCCGGAAGCTATTTGAGAGGGAGGCCAGGTACAGTACGGTGAAGAAGGAGTGCCTGGCCATCCGATGGGCGGTCGACTCCCTGCGCTACTACCTCCTGGGACGCTCTTTCACCCTCTGGTCGGACCACGCCCCCTCCAGTGGCTCCACCGCATGAAAGATACCAACGTCCGGATTACGCGGTGGTATCTGGCGTTACAGCCCTTTAATGTCAAGGTAATCCACAGGCCGGGGACGCAGATGGTTGTGGCCGACTTCCTCTCCCGCTCTCATGGGGGGGGGGGGAGTAGGTTAGGCCGGATGGCTCCCCGACCTAAGGCTGGGGGTGGAGGTATGTGGTGGCAGGGGGCGGGGTTATGCTCAGGTGCAGAGGGGGGGGGGAGCGATTCAGAGAACAGGTGCCGGGATGAGGGATAATCAGGCTAAGGTGGGGGCAATTGGTGTCTGTGTCTCTCCCGGTTTAAAAACCAGCAGTAGCGAAGGAGGGGGGCGACGCAGCTGATCGAGGAGCAGGAAGCGGAGGCGATGGCGCGGACACGAAACGACGGGACCGGCAGACAGGTGCGCCCAGTGGCGAGGCCGAGAGCGCACCAGACAATAAAGCTTGTTACGTACCCGAGCCCGAGTGTGTTGCCCGCAGAGTCGTTACACCGCTCAACAGAATGAGATGAAAACGAGACGGCTCACTCATTAGCTACTTCCACCCATCCGAAATATGCAACTGTTAGCGGAGATATATATATATGGAAGGGAAAATGGTATCTGAATTCAGTCCTGTTCTTGTTTATTGATATTACACTTGCATTTCAAACTGACAATTATTTATTTTTACTCAATATGACACTGACTGCTACTTTATTATCCACTGTGGTATGTCTGTATGCAACCAACTACACATACATCATGTTTGATTTTAACCAGCTGCTTAATTAGCAGTCCATTTATTCAGTGTTCTGCAGTTATGTCAGCATGTTGCAGCAGTGCTGATAAAATATTCAGACTTTGACATTTTTCCGTGGATTGTTTGGCACATTGCTGCAGTGCAGCGGTCCGAGGCCACCAACACATATCCGTGTTCATGCTCGTTGCTTTGATTGAAACGAGCTTTGAATGATGAGACGGAGCATGCCGCCGCCATCATTCAAGGGTGATTAAATGCTTTAATATAGGCAGCAGCTGCTGTACACCATTTAATCACCAGCATCAACACGAGGCTGCAGCTCTGTGCAGCTCCAGCAGCTCCGCTGCAGCCACCAGCCTCTCTCACGTGCATCTCTCTGATCACAGTCCCAAATTATTGTTTCAATGAGTAAAGGTTTTCCATTGGTATAGTCCAGGAGTCAGCAACCTTTCCTATCCAAATTTTTTCTTCGTTTACACTGAGCGTCCTCACTACGCTGGACTTTTAGAGCATCGCAAACGGAGGAGGACGGATCCGTTTTTTACTAGCGGATGCCTCAGTGTCTCATTAGCTGACACAGAACCAGCAGCAGTAGTGGAGTTGGAGACGTGTCCACTTCCTGAAAGTATATTTACTTTGCTCAGTTTGCTGCAGCAGTTGCAGCTTGATACTTTTCAGCAGATGCTTGTTCTGGAAGAGTCTTTCAACATTAAATGTTTTGTTGTTTGCTAATTTCTTGCCACATATCAAGCATACAGGTCAGCCAGCGTCGTTGGTAGTGAAAGCAAATTAATACGTCTACGCAGAATTAAACGCGCTCCGTGACTTTTCTTTTTATTTATTTATCCGTTGATAGTTTAGCGAGGGCGGGGCTCTGAATCACGAGTAGCCACCTGCAGGGGAAGAGGCTTGACAGCGACGTAACAGGATGTGATGCACATTTTAGTTAAAGAAATATTTAAACATTTATTTTCAGTGAGCCGCGACAGACAGGCTAAAGAGCCGCGGGTTGCCGACCCCTGGTATAGTCATTATAGTATTACTTTTTATACCACAAAACATAAGAGTCTCACTGTACACCAATGGCACTAAAAGCATCCCAATATTTGCTGATTTTTCATAAAAATGGTTTTAACCAATAACAACTTCAAACCTGCACACACAACCAACCAAAAACGAATGAGTCATTTGCAGTTCTACCCTGAGATTAAAAAAGAGAGATACACAAAACAGGTAGGATTTAATTGGTATTTCCGAATTGAAGACCAAAATCTCAATTTCCCAATTTTTCTAAAGAGGGCAGCCATTCATAGCAGTAATTGCAGTATGTTGCTTGTCAGGAAACTGTAGGTCATAGAGGTCACACCAGGGGGTTTGCATCCTTATGTAGTTAGGTTTAGTCTACTTGCACTTTAGGAAAGGATTGCTTTTGGTTGTATAGGATTCTTCAGGTTAGGGTTTATGCAGAGGAAATATTAAATAATGGATTATTTAATATTTCCTCGATATAAACCCTTTCCCTGACCTAAACCAGATCTCTGATGGTAATATGAATAGCCTTGAGATTCTTGTGCCAGTCCACCCCGACCCTAAGTGTGCATAGTTGGTCACATGATAACAAGATGAAGAGTCTACAGCCATGCTAGTGGCTCTGTGAGGATGTACCAGGCGGCAACCTCTAGTTCTAAAAGGTGAAGTCAATGTACCTTAAAGCTGCATTCTCTCTCCTGACCACCAGGGGGCGACTCCTCTGGTTGTATAGAAGTCTATATAAATGACTCTACTTCTCTCTTGATTTATTCCCTCAGTAAACATTGTAAACATGAGTTTATGTCTCAATTTCTAGTTTCAAGTCTTCTTCAATACAGCATGATGTTCATCTAGTAAATTATGGTCATTTAGAATCAAACATCCAAAGCGCTAGATGACAAGTTAAGTCACATATGTATTATAATATAAAAGTGACTCTCAGGTTTAGAATGAACATCCAATTTCAAACCAATGTTGTCTTCATGGAGAAAAAAGCTAGAACTGACCGACTTGAAGTAATGTATCAGTCAAACCATAATCCCCAGAATGTAATCCACGAACCATGATACAATGTTCTCATGTTCCTCTTCCATGTCTGGCCTCCTAAAAATGTCATGCTCCCTCTGAGGGCCTCCTGGGTCTAAAGATGGGGGTGAGATGCTGGAGCAAGAACACATTCACACAAAGCTAAGCTTTCACAAACACGTGCCGGGACACAGACTCCCACAATACCCCAGTAATACACACCATGACCAAACCATGACCCTGTTTTTTATCCTGGGTTTGCTAAAAACAGCCATTTAAGAAAAGGAAAGAACAATATTCTCTATCAGAGAAGAGCTTGTATTTATCTTACTGCAAAGGTCAGAAAGCATGGTTTTATTTCTCCTCTCTCCTCCTACACACAGGCCATTCATTAAGGGCAATATTTACCTTGACATTTGAGGCTGACATCAATTCTTTTGGCTCAGTACGAGAGACAAGCAGTGATGGAAAAACACAAAGAAAGACTGAATTCAGCCCTGATATGAACGTCCAAGGATAGAGAATTCCTTCTGAAGTCCTGAGTTTATTAGTCTGGTCTGACAATCTGTCCAACACCATGCACCTGCCTGATTGGTGCTTATCTTGTGCACCTGTGTTGAGTGTTGGAGATGCATGTCCCATAAAACTGCATTTAAAATCCAGGGCTTATATTTGCTTCAATCACTGAGCTCAACCACCGTAGATTTGGTACAGGCGTCTGTATGGGACAGGTCTTATGTAGACAGACAGGAAGATACTAGAAAATAACTTATTAAAACCAGTATGAATATTATTAATATTCTTTTGATGGACATAGTGAAATAGTCAACAATGGATTTTATTATTTTATTTTATTTCTGAAAGCTTAAACAAGCTAAGGAGTCACACCAACTAATATGTAGTTATGAATAATGGGTCAAAAGATGATGTGTAGTATAAAAGATGTTTCTTACAGTGGTGGCAAAGCATGATCACCATTCCTTTTAGCTCTAAGCTAAGCGTCTTTCAGCAGCCTCACCGCTCTCATTAACTTGTTTCCAGCTGTTTTCAGTGAAAAACCTCTGATGTCACACACTGTACTCACCAGACGGCACAGTTAGCAACTAGCTGGTGAACATAGTGAAGCATTTGGCAGTCGAAGAGCCGGATGCGGTTGTTGGTAGAGACCAAAACCAGAGCTAAAAAGGTGAGTAAATGCTGGACTTACATGTGTCAAGTGACCAGAACTTCAAATGAATGTTTAAGTTGCTCCATGTCTGCGGAATGCGTACATGAACAACTGTTTACCGTATTTAAATTATAAGGTGATAATATATCAGCATTGTGTTCACTGCTTCTTGTGCTGCCCCCAAAAGGCTCAAAAAGTGCCGGCAGATTTAAATTTGTAGTCTTAATACAAGAATAATTCTTTAAATTTGGAGACCGATCATGGTAATGGACACGTCTGTTGGTAGGAAACAGAGGTCTCCTGTGACAAAGTCACAAGCAGTGTCCACCCAACTATCCATCCTGAGCTCGTGGAGGGGTTGGAGATGCCTTCCCATTGTCATGGAATACAGTTCGCCTTTGTTTCTGACAGACAGACAGGAGAACATAAACATGCAGCATTTCATCAGACTGATGCTGCTTCTTCTCTGGCAAGGACAGACTCCCTGTTCTGTCGCTCCACAGGTGGACAACATATTACATTTATATTTACAAAGGCTCTACAATTAGATAAACCATCACACCTTTTTGCAGGTTCTAAGGACATTGCACCCTCTAAAAGCCGGCAGGAGGAGGTGCAGACTCTCAGTCGTACTTTGCATTAAAATCTGCGAGGGTAACATGAAATCTGCACAGATGCCTGCCACTAAACCCACAACATAAGCGTCAGGTTGATTCACAAGTTATATCCCATTCCATTACCCTTCTTATTACTCATTTCCTGGGATCACCTTCCTCTATCGCTTCCTCTGGTGCACAGTCCGGGCCCCATTTCCTGCCTGCACACGCCAACAACGCGGATCCTCGGAGCCTATGGCGGAGCTCGACAGCCTTCAACATGATGGATGTGACTTCACATCCAACGCCATCATCGTCGCGTGATTCGCGACATAGGCTAACCGGGCCGGCTCCTCGTCTCAATTTATATTGTAATACCTCAGCAATATTTAATCCATTAGGTTTCCTCCAGGGCCGATTAGCGGAGGGTTAATTAAAGACGCTATTAGACCGCTCCGAATTTCTAATGGGATGCAATCCCTGCCCCTGTGCTAATGCTCAGGGCCTCCCGCTGACCATGACGGCTGAGAGAACTCATCTAGGAATACACTACATCTCCCAGAATTACCTCTCCGGGACCTTGAGGCTGGTGTGAGTGATGGCAGAGGAAGCCTTGCTGATTTACACAGATAGTGCTAAATGCTCGAATGCAAGGGAAGGAAAAGTCAGACTGAGTAATATTAAATCACTCTTCAACATGGACTCCTCCAGAGCAAACGGAGGGGTTTAACAGTCTTTCAGTTCGCTTTCAGCTCAGCCATCATCCTCAGATTGGGAGAATTTCTGACCCGCGCCCTCACCAGGCTAACACGCAGATTAGCCAGCTGTCAGCTGTCTCGAATCCGATCGACAGAGCCGAGTAAGCATGGCTCGTGGCGACAACTTGAACTGTGACAATCAGTCAGTCAGGATTATCCGCCGTGGTGGGAGTCGTATGGAGGCAGACACATGTACGGCTCTACACGTTAATGAGTTCACCGAAGCTAAAAGGCCTATATGCTAAAATTGGGCGCACGCAACGGTACAGCAGACAATCACATGGATATTTTTTATTTCCATTAAATATATTCAGTTACTCATTTCTAAAGGTCCCTTATTTTAACCCTCATCACTGTGTCCCTGGCCTCAGCTGTAGGCTGGAGACAAACGCACATGCATGATGGACGTTCTGGAGCTTTTGATTCACCGCCCTTTTGCATCTTTGTCAGTTACTAGAGCCGGAACATTCTAAGTAGGTCAATGGAAAGAGAGCCTAGCTGGAGTTTAGTTGGGACAAGCAGCAACCACCATGACTTGCTGTAATAGGAGACATGTCAATCATGTAAAAAAGTCCCTAAACCCAAAGCTCAGTGGTGCATTCTGGCAGTCTTTGTCAACTTGTCAAGTCAAAAGGACCAATATACTACCATAATTACCAACCAGGAGTGTTTTATTAATCCGTTTTTGCTTCAACAAGTATTAAAAAGTATAATTGTCTTCACTTTGTTCTGTTTTATACAAACATATTGCAATAATGCAAGGGTTTGGATTCAGTAGTTGAAGGAAGAATGATTTGTTTGTGTAAAGGATACGTCTTTTTTTCTTCTTTCCTTGACATCACATTTTTCTTGATTTCCACTCAACTGACAGCACGCTCATCATGGATCTCTGATGATGGCTTGTTTGCAACAAAAAAGCACAACAACTCTCACGCTCTCTCTCGGGGGACCCAACCTTAATGTCAACGACACTGTTTCAGTGATTATGTCAAGCCGTAAGAACAGAGTATTCTGGAGAAACAAGAATAATAAATTGCCAAAATGGAAAATAGTCTCAAAATACAGGCAGCTATAGTATAAAAATAATACGCGAGTTGACCCATATTGTATAAAAGTGGAGGTTTATTCATAGTAACGTCACGCATTGGTTTGTGGACTATGGTTTTGAAGCATTTAGTTCATTGCCATCTTGGTTTTGATTGTCACCATCTTGGTTTTTTTAAACCAGAAGTGGCACGAGAGGGTGGAGCTAAGTACAACAACGCTGAATAGAGACATTTTTAGGCGAGTAAAACATTACAATGCATATTCAAATTTAACTGACAACATGCTGCGAAAGCTTCAAAGTTATCAGACCAAAACAACAAAACTCCCAGACTGGACAGCGACCTGTCAATCACAAGGTAGCCACACCCTAAAGCATATCCTGCTTTATGGTCTTTTTTACTTTTCTACAGTTGAACCCTGCTGCTAACTTGGTAGCATGAACACAAAGAGAGAACGTACAACCCACTTAGTGATGTTGCCCGCCTGCTTGCTCCATATGCTAGCAGCCAGTGGAGCCCCTACATATCTCACTGAAGCAACACTGCACTATGTTATATTAAGATCATACTTTATTCTATACGCATGTTCACTGGCGACTCCCAAAAGACGTGCTCTGCAATACTTGGAATTAATTTCAGAGGTGTAAATGTGATGAGTGATCACATGTCCTACACACAGACTAAACTGCATTAGACATTCAACACTGGGCTATATTCATGCGATCACTACCTCTAAGCAAGCGCAGGAGTCAAAGGTCGCTGCTGACAGCAAAGAGCTCCCTTCGGCCGGCTGGATGATGCATTCTCCCGTTACTGTATTACTGCTACGATCAATCAGACGCTGATTATCTCTCTATAGGCCCTGTGGAAGAGAGCCAGGTAGATGAATGTTATAGAGGCTGGCACGGGATCAGGGATGCAGCTCTGGCAGCAGTATACGAAGAGCAGCATCCAGCTCGAGTGTGAGAAAAACATGTTTTTAGTTGTAATAAGCTTCAAACTCAGACACAGGGCAAAAACCGCCACCGCTGTTCTCATTTTGACTCGATCACTAGGGCTGACTTATTTTATTTTTTTAATGGAAGTGACTAAGAGCGTTGAAAGAGGCTTATATTAGAAGCACCGCATTCAAGAAATGTGTGAATTCCGGGATGATTACTGCCAGAGAATTCTGAGAGCAACACTCAATATGCTAGTCAGAGCGTGACCTCACACAATCACACTTCCCAGGAGTATAAAAGAAGCGAATGAACAAAATGGATGAATACAAAACTGAATTAAATAAGACATCCATATGTTTTCCTGCCGCAGAAATATAGGGGCTGCCTGGAATCCTCTACTAGATAGCAGGCCGACGGCAGGCCACTGGCTTGAAATGTTGTGTCTGAGATATGACTGACAATGAGTGTCTGACAATAGCTATCTGATTTGTATTGTGCTCACAATTAGCGACCGCACAGAGGCCTTCTGTCCTTCACAGTGTCATATGTCTGGTGGAGGATGAACACAACACCGTCATGGGAAGTCTGTCACAATGCAATCACATCAAAGGACCTTTTGCTCTTCCTGAGCCCTCGTTTAGGCTTCAACCACTACCTTTTTATTTCTTCACTGAAACTATCAGATAGTTGAGCATTCTTTATACATGGTTTTTCTCTATTGACTATTTTCATGGCACTAAATCCATGTTATGAGCTGTATCTCGTGTTCATTTTAATGTCATGATGAACAGCCTGTGAAATGGCATTTAGTCTTGAGACACCATATAGACTACACATGACACTTATGGCTGAGCGCTGCATTCATTCATCCATTGGACGGCCAGTGATCTTTCATAACAGCTGATGGGAATGTCATTAGTTTTGCAGTATTTGGAAGGCAGTGACCTCCGGGACTGAAAGTGACTTGCAGTGAAGCTGCATTCTCTCTCCTGACCACCAGGGGGCGACTCCTCTGGTTGTATAGAAGCATATGCTTCATGTGTTAAAGCTGCATTCTCTCTCCTGACCACCAGGGGGCGACTCCTCTGGTTGTATAGAAGCCTATGCTTCATGTGTTAAAGCTGCATTCTCTCTCATGACCACCAGGGGGCGACTCTTCTGGTTGTATAGAAATATATGTTTCATGTGTTGAAGCTGCATTCTCTCTCCTGATCACCAGGGGGTGACTCCTCTGGTTGTATAGAAGTATATGCTTCATGTGTTGAAGCTGCATTCTCTCTCCTGACCACCAGGGGGAGACTCCTCTGGTTGTATAGAAGTCTATGCTTCATGTGTTGAAGCTGCATTCTCTCCTGACCACCAGGGGGCGACTCCTCTGTTTGTATAGAAGTATATGCTTCATGTGTTGAAGCTGCATTCTCTCTCCTGACCACCAGGGGGAGACTCCTCTGGTTGTATAGAAGTATATGCTTCATGTGTTGAAGCTGCATTCTCTCTCCTGACCACCAGGGGGAGACTCCTCTGGTTGTATAGAAGTCTATGCTTCATGTGTTAAAGATGCATTCTCTCTTCTGACCACCAGGGGGCAACTCCTCTGGTTGTATAGAAGTCTATATAAATGACTCTACTTCTCTTGATGTATTCCCTCAGTAAACATTGTAAACATGAGTTTATGTCTCAATCTCTAGTTTCAAGTCTTCTTCAATACAGCATGATTATTTCGTACATTATGGTCATTTCGAGTCAAACAGACCATAAAGCAGGGGGTGCTTTAGGGCGCTGCTGTAATTGACAGGTCTTCACTGTGTTGTCCAGTCTGGGAGTTGTATGTGTTTTTGTCTTAAAACTTTAATTCATTCAGAGTTTTTTCACTTCATGAGAGTTCATTTTAACAATTAGGTTCCAAAAGCCAAGATGGCAATGGACAAATACCAAGATGGGGATGGCCTAAATGCTGAATTTGAAGCTTCAAAACCGCAGTTAACAAACCAATGGTTGACGTCATGGTGTCAACATCCACTTTTTAAGTCTATAATATTTGGCCATAAATAAGTACTGGTAAAAGTGAGAATTTAACTGCGATAGTGCCAGATAAAAAGTGAGGGGAACCCCAAAGTCCATAGGGTTCATCCTCTGCAAGCGATGAACGTCTGTGCACAATCTCATGGCAATTCATTTAATTGTTGATGGAATTTTTCAGTCTGGACGAAAGTGATCAATTCCATTCCTCAAAGCCATGCCATTCACACATGTTTAAAATACAGAATTAAATAAAGGCTGTAAGCTTACAAGTGGTATTTGTGTCATATATAACCCATTTTCAATCTATTACTTCTCACAAAAGCTATCTCCTGAATTTATAAAGTAATCTATCAGCTCTTGATTGGCTTTCCTGCTCCAAACTTAAATTTGATGGGCCTTTTAAAAATCCAATATATGTCTACCTCTGGTTTAGAGCATTTTCTTGACATAAAACAAATGCTACGATGTTAGTATTAGAAATCTCTCATGGACATGGGTTCTTGGCCCTTAAAATGATAAACTCCGAAACAAAAAGTAATTATGTCCAAGCCAATACAGAGGTTAAACCTTAAAGTGACCTTGTCTTGTGTGAAAGTCATTGCTTAACCCTGGTCTTTCATTTCTAATCATCCTGCTGTTACTGTGACTGATCTCTTATCGTGATTCCACGTGACCTCTGACATGACTCTTCTCTGTCCAGATCAGAGGAGGGGGTGGGTGGGTATGGAAAGGTAATAATCCACAGCAAGGTGAACTGATCAGAGCCGTGGGCCACAAACACATGGGTCATCACGACACTCATTGACTACGTCAATGTGCTCCACTATCGAGGACGGCTTCAGCAAATAGTTATGTTACTGACCTTGTTCTAATAAGAGCAGGGAGACCAAAGAGGCATGCGGTAAACAAGGAACAGGAGTCTGCACATGCTTTCCCCTGCTGATGACGGTTCAATATTCATCAGCAGTGTTTCCCCTACGTTATAATAGGGGTGCGGGGCGCCCCCCTGAAAAAACCCGCCGCCCCCCTGTAATTTTTTTTTAGAACGCCAGATATCAGAAGTAATTTAAGGTTCACTTTCCTATAGAACAGGTCTACACCTTGTTCTGTTATTAAACAAACTAAACGGCCGTATGTTATTGATCGTATCTACACGACAACTTGTAGATACATGGTCGCGTCTACTTCTCTGCTCTGTGTCGCGCACGGCCGAGTTCCGCCCCGATGCGCACAGGTGAGACGCAGCGAGAGAGAGAGAGAGAGAGAGAGCGAGACACGAAAAATGTGTCGCGTGCTTTTCACAATGGGATTTGCTGCTTTAAGATATCACTATTTTAATCTGCGCGATCACACAACGCGACTTTTAGAAGTGCAGCCGCTTCAAAAACGCCTAGTCAAAAACGCGCCCGGTGCGCCTGTGGAGCGGGCCTGCGTGCGCAACCGCAGTGACACGGCTTGTTCGTTAGAGCTGCGCCTCGCCTGTAATCCAGACGAGAGCAGCGGCCGCAGCAGGAGGTGTTGTCAATAAACTGTGGTCAAGTCGGACAGTTTTAGGCTGCCTTCAAAGTATACACAGGAAATTACAAAAAAAGTCACAGGAAGTCCTGTTAGTTCCGATCTTTAGGCTACTTGTAGTTTACAGATCACGTTTGGATTTATTCATGTGTGTTTATAAATATATTTTTATGTAGAAATGTGTGTTTAGCTGCATTGCTTTGTTCTTTTTATGTCTGCCTGTGAAATACATTACCAATGGTTTTGATGTTTGTTATATAAATATGATTTTGTATTATCAACCACACAAGATATGTTTTCAGATTAAACATGAGACAATAGAAAAAAGAAAGAAACATGCACTTTATTAGTCCCCTTGGGGAAATTCTTCTCTGCATTTGACCCATCCCTGGTTGGGGAGCAGTGGGCAGGCAGCCCTTTGGGCGCCCGGGGAGCAGCTGGGGGTTGGGTGTCTTGCTCAGGGACACCTCGACATGTGAGCTATGGGGGGAACTGGGGATCGAACCGGGTACCTTGCGGTTTCAGGACGACCACTCATCCCCCTGAGCTACAGTTGCATAATAGTAGTCAACAATCCAGTCAACAATCCAGCATTAAGTATTCCAACTACACATAAAATAAGGATTTTCTCCAACATGTGGTGTTTGCTGTCAGATCTAAGAGCCAATCAGCTCTTTGACGTGGGACAGCAGGCGTTTCCCATCATGCAATGGGCCAAACAGTCGGGGGAGACTGCACCAGCATGCATTGCGCGCCGATCGCCGCCGATCGATTCTGCGCAGAACTGGCTCATCTCGAACGAGCCTATTGATGAGCTGTGCGACTCCGCGCCTTGTGCTTAAAAGTTAGAAAATAGCTAATTGTTGTCCACAATAAGATATTTACTAGTAACTCAATATTAGTTATTTTTTTATTAACTTTATTTTCATTTTTCTAACACAGTGATAGCACTTTTCTTTTTTTTTGTCTGATGGAGCGATCTGGTTTACTTGAAAGGGATTGCAATGCTCTTTATTCTATTGTTTATAAAAGCACAGATGGAGTCACTAGTACTGTGAGGTATTACTATGTAGTACTGTGAGGTACCACTATGTAGTATGTCCATCTGTGTCCCTGTGTTTGTGTGTTCAGGTATAATTAAATAACATAATAATGTAAGTATTACCGTCCACAAGACGAAGGAGTTATCCTGATCACTAACTTTGACCTGCTGATCCTACCATGGCGGTGCACTGGGAGTAGCTAACCTGCAAACTGAGGGTTTGTGTACAACCTGTGCTGTGCTTGTGTCTTTCCCTGCAGAATCTATGTTTAGCCACGTTGCCACAAGTACCATGTTATCATTTCCAACTAAAAGCGAAAATAAAATAAAACCAAAGTTGTAATAAATCATAGTTTTCCTTTACATTATCAGAATATGTGGTTCTTTGATGAGGGTATCAAAAGAACACTATGAATAGGAATGTATGTTTTAAAATACCCACTAATTCAAGGTGGTAAAACAAGAAAGATGAAAACGGTTGACTCCCATTACGATTCCAGGCTCGTACCAAAAAAAAACAGATGAGAACAGCAAGAAGAGCTGATTTTCTTTTTCCTTTTGAAAAACAATCCACGAATTTCTCAGCGATTTACGCTCCCTGCAGCTAATGACAACGTTTTGCTTTTAATGGATTCTCCGAGGGATAGCGGTAATTGAGAAACACATTCGTTGCATTAATTTTTTTTCAGATCCAATCGGAGTGAGAAACGATAATGAAGTTGGAGTGTGACAAAGACAAAATGGTGAGAGACAAAGAGTCAGAAAAAGAGACAAAGCACAAGAGACATTGAACAAAGACTCAAAGATGGCTAATGAGAAAATCATTACATCAGTGGCAATCACAAATTCTGTCAACTAATCAAAAGCCTCAAACAAAACCTGACACTTTAAGTTACATTTTATAGACCATTTCTGTGACAGCATGACAATTAAATCCCACACACAACGCAGACATGCAGACAGACCATCCTCAATAATCAAAGCCCACTAAGGGCTCTTTCTGGGGAGGGCAGCACTTATACCACAGAGTCAGATGAAGCCAGGGCTTCAGCATCTGTTTCCATTAGAGACAGAGGCCGACAGAGGGAGGGAGAAGGGCAAATCTATCAGCCGCTAGGAGCAGCCCACATGGGAGCAAAGATTTCTGCTTGGCCAGAGACTTAGAGGCAGAATATAACTCTCTATTGGAATAAAAGTCCTTGGACACATCTTCTGTTCACATTTTTCTAAAATGCAACCAGTTAGTATTGATAAGTGGAAGTAGTGCCACAAAACCTCATAGGGAGAATGTTGGGTGGATAGAAGGATCTCCAAAAGTCTTGTGCCACATTTCCACTGCATGGCAAGCCAAGGCAGTGGAAACTCGACTCACTCTTTTCCAATACAAACAGCTGTACACAGCACCTCGCACCTCGTACCTTGGTACTTTGGTGGAGTTTCTAAGCGAGCCAAAAGTCAACTCGAAGGAGGAATTAAAACACTGCAGACTACTGATTGGTCAGATTGGTTGTGTTTATTTGTGAAGAGTATTTTGCTGAACAAAGCTTGTAAGTATCATAAATGTTTTCTGCAACAACCCAAAATCCAATGTCAAGATCCCATTGGCTTCTGTCACGCAGCACTCTATATTGATAGTGAGTTTCAGAGTACGATCAATGAGGATCACATCATTTTCTTCTCTTCCCTGGAAGAAAAGTGTGTATCCCGTAAAAAACAAAATCTTGATAGCCTTGCAAGCATTCAAGCATAAATAATCGGATTCCTAACATGCTTTTCACATTTGTGTGTGCACCCACCCCTCTAATGGCTCTACTCCCTCCAGGTTGTTAGGTGTCCAATCATTTGAGAACTGGTACCCTTGACCACAGTGGGGACAGATCATAAAATACTCATATTAACTATTTAACAGTGGCCTTCATTTTTAAAAAGCCCCTGATGAACAATGGTGTCCTGGTGACAGCACCGTCAGATCAGACAAATAACCCATTTTCTCATTCAGGTTGGCTCTTTATTTCATCAAATGGAATTTCCCCACAAGTTTATGTCAAGACAAACACATCTATGAAAGAGAAGCAATTAGAGACTCCCCAGCAGTCTAAAAATAGTCTCGGACCTCTCGGTCTGACCTGCCTACTTGAGCTTATGGTTTAAACAGACACATAGTTTCCGATTCACGATGATAAATAATCATAAGACAAGTGACAAACAAGCTCTCACACACCAATCCAATCCCACAAAGCTGTTGTAAGCCCAAAGGTTCACATACTCTAGCTCTAGACCATTCAGTTTCTTGCAAACATCATGTTGTCGGACAGGAAGAAGTATTTTTCCTTCCCAGATTCTTCACATTCTTCCTTGGCAAGGACCATTTATAGTAAATGGTCTGAGTCATTTCCAACGGCAGTGACTTTCTGTTTCGCGTTGTTTCACCGCAGAAGTCCATCGCTGAACGAGAACATGGGCGATATATTCTTATCCAAATAATCACAGGAAGCCTGACAAACTGCCCTGTTGCCAAACACGCGTGACGTCGATGAAATCCCAGCTCCCACGTCGCTTAGCCAACAAAAATAGAGATTTACCCAAAGTCCTCTAAAGGGGAAAATCTTAGTTTTCCTCATCTACGTCACACCACCACACTACGGCTTCTCTTCTTGTAATCAAAGTGCATTTATTGTCATTCTACAACACATGTTTGCACAATGGAATAAAGGTTGTAGTCCGTTTATAAAACAAAAAGAAAAATAATCCCCAACTCAAGTAGTTTTGATGGAGTGAGAGTCTCACCGCCTGGAGAAAGAAACTGCTCTGTAGTCTGATGGTCCGACAGCTGATACTGTCAGCCAGACAGCTGCAGGGCGAACAAGCTGTTTGAGTTGTTTTTTTTGTGAATAAAATCATCTGCTACAATAAAAACACCATCCAGTTGTTTTATCATGTGACTGCTGATGATGTCATGCAATTCCTGTTGTGTAATCCCAGTTTCTCTTAAATTACCCATTCGAAGATGTTTAACACGCTCACTTGTCGAGGTCGACTGAATAATCGACTTGACCGGGGGAAGCTCTCTCTATATATAGGTTATATATATGTATATAACCTCTACTCAGTAAAATGGTAAATATTCTGTACACTATTTGTCATCATTCACACACTAGTGGGAGGAGCTACCATGCAAGGTGCCACCTGCCCATCAGGACTAGCTAGTCACTCACACACACCGCAGGAACAGCCTGCGGGAGCAATTTGGGGTTAAGCGTCTTGCTCAAGGACACATCAACATAGACTAGCGGAGTCGGGGATCGAACAGTCGATCCTCTGATTCAAGGACGACCCTGCTCACCACTGAGCCACAGCTCAGGACAGCTACAATGTTCAGCTTTTGTTGAAACCGTTTTAGAGACGTTAATTCAGCTGGATGGTCATTTAGGAGGATGCAGTTTGTGTTGCTGCATTGCTTCTGACTGGAAGGTGTTCCTTATTGATTTAAAGAAAATGCCTAACACAAACCAAATGTCAGACTGGTAATGGATACGATTAACAGTCTGGATCTCAGCAGGTCTATCACAGAGAGTAAATGAAACTACCAACCAACCACAGCGTCAACATGTCTGCCGCATCAACACAAACACGTGTCTTATCACTAATTCAAAAAGCAATGCCTCTTGCAGACACCGGAAAGGTTACAAACAAGCGGTGAAACCAATGACCGCTAAAGCTTCGGCCCTTATCAAGGTGTTGAGTCACGGATCGGAAGAAATCACATTTTCTATTGATCCATATCGACCCATACAGATTTTTTAAATTCTTTTTTCACTAGGGTCTCGAACAGTAATTGCCCCAAGCCAGTGTTAGCAGTCAAACATGGGAAATGTCATCCTTTTAGTTTGTAATCGTCATCTATAGTGGCTATTTGCATAAAATACACAACGCTAATTTTTAGATAATTAAAGATTGTAGTATTATTTTGTTCAACGAATTGATTCCTCCTACATTCTCTCCCAGTTTGCTGGGTGGCTTCTTGATGACAGCCATGAATGGCACCTTCACACATCACATTTCGTCCATTTTATTTACTTCGGGCCAGCGAGCAGACTGTTTGGAGGAGGTTGTGCCTCAGCTGTGACACCAGTCTGGAGCCCTGGTGTACGCACAGAGAGAATCTGGTTGGAGCATTTGGCCGTCCAGAGGAGCCCCATGTGACGGGGACTGACCCTGGGGAACGTCTCTGAGATGAGAGGGAAAACCACCGCGCTCCACACATGAATATATTACACACCACATGCACTGAGTAATGGCAGGATCCACATAAAAAAAAAGGAATCAACTGCAATGCAGTCCTGACAACATCTGGCCGGACAAGACCTTGATGAATAATTTGAGTGAAAAATACGGTGTTCAACACTGTGGTAAAGCCCTGAAACAGGGCCAGCGATGACACCGGCTCCCAAACATTCACTTGTTTTCAACCTACCTCATCAAAGCCGCTGTCCTCTTTCTTGAAAGCTGCAAAAAAAGAAGAAAGGAAGAGAGAATCAGACAGTTGCATGTATTGACATCTTTGAAGAATGAACCAAATAAACAAAAGAGTCTTAACGGTAGAGATGCAGCACATAAACCTTGTCACTGGAATTCATTCTGCACTCATTAAAGCAGCACAGGTCTGGGTTTGGATGCAGCACCAGAGCAGCTCACGAGTCCCTGGTGTGGACTCACTTCTCATCATGGAGTTTCATCAGAGTAGTGCAGAGAGCAACACTGACAGGGATGGAAACATCACCCACACAGTCTACCCAAGCAGAGGGTGCAAAAAGAAAAAAAAAAAAAAAAAAAAAAAGAGTACGACCATTTTGTTTTCACATGCGACCAGAAATATGTCATATGCAGCTAAACATATTCATTGGTCTCACCGGAGCCTGACATTTAGCAGGTCTGTTTCTCTCTGTGTGTGTACCATTTATTTGTTCCCCCACCTGCAGTCTGTCAAGACCTGCTCCTTTCTCTGCCTCCGATTGGCTCTGACCCTGATATTCCTCAGGAAAGAAAAACAGGGCGTGTGTTCGTGTGAAACCTTGCCTTGTGCTCCTCCTCACGACTCTAAAAACACACGGGTAACCCAAAACGAAGAGGTTTTTCCATCAAGAAACAATCTGCAGTGCTCCTGAGACCTGTCTCCCTGTGAGCTGCCTGATCCCGACCCAGCATCCTCAGCGGCGACGGACTCATGCGGCTTAGAGCAGCAGCCCACCACAGACGAAAAGAGAAAGTCTCACGTCGTTTGGAAAAACGACGTGAGACTTGCTGTCCAAAACCCTCCTCTTTGTTACCAAGCATCTCCATTACATCTGGGGATTAGGGCCTTCTACACATAAAAGGTGTGTTATGACGTCCCATATTTTGGCATCACGTTCACATGTGTTAAGCCCCACCCACCCCGAGCTGTCAGAGCTGCCATGGAGCCCACACTGTCACTAACTCTACTCCCAGCATAAAGATTAGCTCATTTTGGGGGAAAACTAAATATATAAAAAGGAGATATATCCGGGATTTCAAACTGATACAGCATCTCTAAAAGATGAATATAGAAGCTAAAGCTACAGAGTCGTAGTGAACCACCACATCACCTGCAGATGGAGACAAGAAGACGATGAAATGAAGTAACAACAGCGTTCCTGTAAAGTCGTGAAGGTCTTTATTCACTGTTACAATCATGTACAGCTAACGCAGCATGTGTCCACATTCAGTGTACCTTCAGTAGCTAGCGTAGCACAGACGTGCGAACACTCGTTAATGGTGTGCTAAAGCGGTTGGATGATTCTACTCTGTGGTTGGCCAGGCTGCATTCAAGGGCATTTCTAAAATAGTCAGGAAACAACTTTCAGATTCTGTTAGAAAAATGTACTCGACACCTTGAGGTAAAATCATAGATCAGGACATTTATTCTTCGAAGAAGGAACAGAGTCAGAATCACAACATGATATGTCAATTGCGTATCCTGGACTGCTCAATGAATGAGCAGAGAGTTACCTCTTAAATATATGAATGAAACAATCACAGAAGCTCTCATGACGTCTTCAGATTCGCTTGCATCGGAACACCACGTTCCTCACACAGAGACATGTAGGCATCCACAGTCTCAAGA
Organism: Taurulus bubalis; assembly: GCF_910589615.1. Lineage (NCBI taxonomy): Eukaryota > Metazoa > Chordata > Actinopteri > Perciformes > Cottidae > Taurulus > Taurulus bubalis. Next base: position 2,641,138 of record NC_136600.1, read on the forward strand.
CTATCAGAAGGTCACTGTTAAAGCATACGTATGTTTTAACAGGAGAGTAGGTCAAATGAGAAGCCACAAGCCTTTACACATTATATGATTAATAATATAACTGTGAAACAGTACTTGATTAAGAGTAAATAAGTTTTTCTTCTAACAGATTCCATTAATATATAAAATATTCCACGTAAACCAAATATCTGAAACGTCCAAACAAAGTGTATTTGTTATGTCTGCATCTACCGTGACAAGCTGGGCTCCTCCCACTGATTGCAGGGGAAGACAGTGTTGCATCAATATCTTTCATATTCATGAGGAGGGGGATGAACCGTTTTACTAAGATTTCTGAATCACTCTCATGGCTCAAGAAGCTTGAGAGGACGAACAGACAAATGAGGATTTTTCAGTTATTAACTCCTCATGATGATTACGTTGTCTAAGGAGAAAGCCAGATGGCCAAAGGACAGAGTGCTTCATTGTAAAACTACTTTTTATTTTTATGTCGGAGTGAGTATTTGGAAGCATTTTCAGTTGCGGCCACCGAGCCTTAAGCGACTGCTTCCTTCCCCTCAGAGGGCGACTACACACACATTCCCCAAAGACAGACAGCACAATCACAGCTGCACATTCGGTACCATGGATTAGTCTGCAGGTAGACAATAGAGATGCTGCGCCGGCTGACATGTTAGATGGAGCGCTCACTGTGCAGGAAACACATTTTAAATGTTAAATACTCACTCAAACATGATTTCATCACAGGGGATGAACCATTTTCAAGGGAGAGAAAACATTTATTGTGATTTTTTTTCTGACCAACAATACGATATTAAATTGCAAATATGTTCAATACATTAAACTCCAGTCCTGTATTTGTGGTCTAGGTGTAGTTTCATATAAAGCATTATCACAAATATATCTTCATCGTGTGGTTGTGGAACGTCTTCTGAACTCAGCCAGGTTTCCACGAGTCAAAACCTTTCAATGTTGAAGCCGCTGAGATGCTGTCAGAGCACTCCGTCTCCCTACAAGTAATATCTATGCTATATTTATATCCAGAGTGCATTGAATCACTTTCTGAAGGAAAATTATGAAAAGAAAAAAATATTTTGAGTTCAAATTCGCTGCAGAAAAAGACAGAACTGCTGCTCCTCATCACCTCGACACTGGGATCTGACTCGTGATCCCGTTAGAGAGCAAAACATTACGAAGCCAAAGAGAGGCGTTTTCACCGGGAACCACCAGAGAGTGCAGACAAGAGACATATAGTACATTAAAAAAAAAATCAAGTAATATAAATAAACAGTAAAACAGTAATAAAAACAGTAAAGAAGAATATAATAGTGATATTAAATAAAACAAGTCTATGAAAAGTAGTTAAATGTATAATATATATATATATATATATATATATATATATATATATATATATATATATATATATATATATATTGCACCAGATGATGAACGTAATTAAAGTGGCCAAAAGTGATGAAAGTGGTAAAGTGTTATAAGTGTTTGTGGTCTACTGTGAGCTCAACTTGTTATGCAGCCTGACAGCAGCGGGAAGGAAGGACTTTCGGTACCTCTCCCTCGGACCCCATGCATTAAAGGAAGGCTCTCTTTCTGCCATCTAGGCTCAAGATGATTGAGTTTGGGCTTTTAGGGTTTTGTGAGACTGTGGTGGGCGGGCCTCAGACCTCGCCCGGGTGTCAGTTGTATTAGGAACGGGCATGGGGAGGTTCTGTAGAAGCGGAAGGTTGGATATAATTGGGTTGGCAAGAACTCCCACAAGGGGATTCCCCCCCACGGCGAGCAGCTGTAACGTAAAGAGCTGCGCTGGATTTAGACCACAAGACGGAATGCGACACAATAATCGTTTTTATATTGTTTTAATAATCGTTTTAAGCAAAAATCAGAACTGGAGATGAAATGTAATGGATGGCCGATAACCTAATGGTTACCCCTGAACCACTGTACCTACGCGTCGATCAATATTCTTGATTGACTGTGTCTGGTGATCTGAGGGGTCGCCGTTCAAACGCTCACTTCTGACCTGTCACTCAAGAAGGAGGGGGCGGAGTTTCCCTGCAGGCTCGGACCATGAGGAGCAGCCGGCAGCTCTCTGGACCGTCTGAATCTTAATCACACGTCCACGCCTTGAAGCTGCCGTCTCGCTCTGATCCGGGGGCCACTCCGCGGCTCCTCAGGAGCAGCCGCGGGTTAATGGCCTTGCTCAAGGGCATCTCAGCGGCAGCGGAGTTAATGTACTGCCCAAATTCCTCCTGCCGGTCCAGGGACCATCAGACCGACTTTTACATCGTTCATGTTTCTTCTTCATTCGTGAGGCTAGCCTTATGTTTATGATTTTCATCACTAGTGACATTATTTTATACCATATGAAATAAATAAATCATAAAATGGCTTAATTGTGGAAATATCGAAGGCTTTGTGTAGCCACCAAATCAACCTCCCCTTTAACACAGTCATAAAGGAGACATCTTGCTTGATTCCAGGTTCATACTTTTTTACATGGCTTTAATTTTTTTTTTAAACCCTCTTCATTTGATCTCATTCTGTCTGAAACACTCCATTTTGGCTCATTTCAACAGAATTGCCCTCACAATAACACGGCACACTGACTTCAAACCTGAGCTCCCAGATCAGAAACAAAGGCTGAGGCACCGTGCATCAGTCCACGAAGCAGGTTTCTGCTACACCATGTTTCCGTAACGGGACGAGGGCCCGCCCACTGGGACCGGTTGGATCAACACGGTCACAAGGAGGTAAACAATAAGGCTGCTCTTGGATGTGCTTTGTTAAAGCGTCCGTGCAGCAGGCCGAGAGTCGGATCGATGCTCAGATCTGTTGATTCAGATGAGAGAGAGACAGCCAATAGGAGATGAGTGGCGGCAGGAAAGTCAATGCCAATCTCTCTTCATCATCGACCCAAACTCACTCCTTTCTCATAGGCTGCATCCAGCGATTCATCACACACACACAAGGGCCTCTGTGTGTGTGTGTGTGTGTGTGTGTGTGTGTGTGTGTGTGTGTGTGTGTGTGTGTGTGTGTGTGTGTGTGTGTGTGTGTGTGTGTGTGTGTGTGTGTGTGTGTGTGATGAACTGGGATATGACGGCTGCACCTTGACAACCAGTGACGTGGTGTGTACGTGATGATTTCTGCGTGGTTACTTTAGCAGCAGAGCATTCATAGTTGGATGAGAGCGAGATAAAAAAAAAAACTGAGAGTGATGACGATGACGATGATGATGATGATGATGATGCTGCTGCTGCTGCAGGTATGTAGCTTTTCACATTATTACTACTATACTATCAGACGCAGACTGAGTACTGGAAACATGATTTGGTAGATAAAGTTATAATGTAGTTGAGAAATGATTGGCAGATTATTCAATATTGAAAAAAACTATTGTTTGCAAAAACCCAAATTTGATCTAATCCCAGAAATATCAGAAATGGCGTTTATGTCATAAATCTGAAAAAAAATCATATTTTCACAGTATTTTAACGGAACCACATTTGAAAGGAGACGTGTGCTCATTGTCAGGTTCATACTAGTATCTTAGGCTTTTTAATTGAACATGTTTGCATGCTTTAATGTTCAATAAACAATTTATTTTCTCCTCATACCTGTATTCGCCGTCTGTCTTGAGAACGCTCCGTTTTAGCGCCTGTCTCTTTAAGACAGCCTCCAGAAAAATCATAGTCTGCAGTGATTGGTCAGCGTATTCCAGTTTTCCGCATCGGAGCTACACGGAGTTAAGCAGCACTTCCACCGGTGACATCACAGAAGTCCTGACAGCTCAGTGTGAATGCAGGCTGCATGCATATATAGCACTTAGACCTGCATTATGATCAATAGAGACATGGGGAATACCCCCTTACAATACGGGGCCTCTAAGAGATCTCCATTACACGTGTTTTCAATATCAGCCTATAAAATGTTCTCAGCGTTGAAGAACGTCAGTATCAGCCTCATGCTGCGTTCACACCAAAAGCTTTGCGAATTATTCGCGCGAGTAGATTACATGCAAAGTCAATGCACAGACGCGAATGGTTGCGAAAAAGTTAATTTTCCGGCAGGCGGCGCAAATGAGGCGAAAAATCGTTGAGAAGCTCCACCCGTCATCACCGCCGTCCTGCCGTTATGAATCAAACTGCTGCTGGTCCTGAAGTAGCGCTGGAAGCGGCTTCATTCAGACTGTTGTGGGACTACAGATAATATTATGAACCCAGACACCATGGAGTTTGATGTTCCCACGTATGTGGGACTTCCACAACAAGTATAAAGCAGAACTAGTGGTTATTTCAATGGTGGATGGCGGAAACAGTAACTGTTTTTACGGAGATAAGCCACGGAAAAGCCACGACCCCTTTCCGCCGCAAAAAGGCGAATGACGTGAATTTACCACATAAAGTCGAGCGAGTAAACTCAGGTGGAAAAAGCGTTGCGACGTGATGTACAGTTATCGGACATCAAGCATCTTTACGGGCAGTCCGCCATGTTTCATAGATAGTCATCGATGGATGATGGCATTTATTGGCCTACAAATAAGTGTCCATATAGTATAACTGTGTCGTAGGATCAACCACAGTCTACACACGGAATCAGAACGCCATGATGAAGAGTACGCTTGATGATGATGATGATGATGATGATGATGATGATGATTTGAGTACCATAGGTACATCAGCAGCAGCAAGAAGAAACTGTGTTACAGAAACATCAAAGGTGTGTTTGTGGTCAAACTAAAGATTCCTTATTAATAATACGAGTGCATACTGAGCAGAATGCCATCAGTCAATGAACCGATCAGCTCATCAAATGAATCAACGATCACTTAGTCAATTCTCAAGTGAAAAAGTTGTGATGGTGAAGTGAATATCTGACAGATGTCACCTTGAGTTAAGGACACTGTGATGGAAATCAGCAGATACATTTGTTTTGTTCCTTTAACCCACACGGCTGCTCTCGTCCCCACAGTGTGCATTGAGGGGGAATGGAAACGAGAACAGTTGGCTCGACACGTTTTTTCTTCCATATCCTGACAGTGACATTTCCCTACAAATGAGTTTGAACTCATGCTGAGGTCAAGTGGGATTATAACATTAATTATGAATAGATGAGGATGAGGATAAACTACGATGATGATGATGATGATGGCGGTATTTCTGGAGAAGCATGTGACCTGATGGTGGGAATTGAGCAATCAACTTCAAACGCAACAGCGGATCGACAGGGAAACATTCCATCCCCATGTTGTCCTCATAACTCCCTATAAACTACACAGTGTTCAGGCATCTGTCTCCTCAGACTCCAACAACAACAAAAAGGATCCGAGCTGAAGGAAATGTGGACAGGCCGAGCTGATGGAGCTTTTCCATGGCTGCTAACCCCAAACTGGGACCAGCCGTCCTGCTGCTGGACACATGCCTCCTCTCACATTACGCACAAGGGCTGAGGAATGGATAAATCCCGTTTACTCACCAATACTCCGGAAACTCTCCGACAAAGTTCTCCTCAACTTTTTCATTTTGCCGATTTTCACCGGGGGCTGGGAGGCTGGCATCAGGTCGCACATCTCTCTCTCTCTCTCTCTCTCTCTCTCTCTCTCTCTCTCTCTCTCTCTCTCTCTCTCTCTCTCTCTCTCTCTCTCTCTCTCTCTCTCTCTCTCTCTCTCTCTCTCTCTCTCTCTCTCTCTCTCTCTCGAGTTTCGCAGCGGACCGTCCGTGCGGTTGAAGCGGAGAGGAGGACCGGTGGTTAGCGCAGGGGAGGACCGTTGGTTCGGCACAGGAGGACCGGTGGTTCGGGCCGCCCTGCGGGCTCCTTCAGCCCAGCTGCAGCGCTGCTGGCAGACAGGAAACGGAGCTTCTCGCTGCTCTTCAGCAACTAGTAACAACAAATGCCTTCTTGGGGTTTTCTCGAGAGCGCAACTACATCTCCAAAAGAAGAGAGCGTGCGTGGAGAGCGTGCGTAATGCGCCGCGTCCCGGTACTTAAAGCTCCTCCACGGCGGCTCTTGCTCGGACTTCTCTCTCTCTTCTTTCGGCGTCCCAGTCGCTCCCTGCTCACCGCAATCTAGATGTCATTTTTGAGATTCTCTCTCTCTCTCTCTCTCTCTGGTTTCGACCCCCGCCCCCCTCCCCTCAGACCTCGCCCCTGTACGCGGGGATTGGAGCGCTCCCGCGGAGCGCTGCGTTCCCATTGGTCCCGGAGCCTGCCCGCCAGAAGAGCAGGCCCCGCCCCGTAATGTGTTGCAGGAGGAGCAATATTTCAACGGAGAAGCAGATTGTTAGAGCGCTGCTGCTGGAGACCTCATGTTGCTCATCCCATAATACAGACTAGCCCGTGCTCTGCTGTGGTTTTAATTACTAAATCAAATCCACAACATCTCTATTGACCGTCTCCGTTGTGCATTAGATGCACATCTGTATGTATTATAGCCATGCACATACCAATACAATGCAACTCCTCAGCATCATCAGCCCAATTCTGCAGTGCTACCAGATTTAAGATCTCACTTACTCAGAGTGATCATGTCTGCGCTGCAGTCACACAGCAGCCGCATCAGTAATTCAGAGGCAGTGCAGGAACAATGGCGGATATCACGTCATGTGTCATGTGTCTTGGCTTGGTTACGCTGCTGGAGAGTGGGCCTCTTGATGTGCACGTTGAGGTCACATGCACACTGGAGGCCCCAGCTGGTGGCGAGGCCGCTGCACAGGACATCCCACAGCCCGGGTGACAGGGCAGCAGCGTTTAGGTGTCTCATCTCAGCATGTAGCTGTAATGCCGTGTTCACACAAAACGCGCTGCGAATGTTACTCGTGCCTTATCTCCGTAAAAACAGTTAGTTTAGGTTAGGTTATTTATTTGTTCGAGAGGGACACTGGCTTTTTAGTGTTCCTTCCTGTTATCGAGTGGAAATAATTTTGACTTTCCATCTCTTTTTATCTTTTTTTCTTTTACTGCATAAATGGGCTTCCATATGGTTCAGAATCGTGGAAGGAAAACATTCAAAAGACACATTGAGGAGTTTATTTTACTTCTTTGTCTAAGATAATGCCTCATTTGCATATTTAAGCATACAATTTGAGAAAACGTGTTTTTATTTTTATTTCACCTGTAGTGAATTCTCCAAAACATTTCCAGAAGTCTCCATTCAGCAGCTCTTCATCCACCATTATTTTCTGATTAATGGAGTAAAAGATTTTGTCTGTCAACAAAATACAAGAACGTTGCTCTCTACTTCCAAAATGCATGCATGTTAAAACATGCCCATTGGAAACATACAAACATACGTTAGCTCTCCACTTCAAAATAAAAAAAAACTGTGTTTATTGGTGTAGATTGTCTCACTAAAACAAAACGTGTCATTAACGTTTGTTTGCCACAGAGATTATTTCCTTTAATAATCCAAAAATACTAGGTTGGCGAACAAAAACCCATCATCTTTATAGATTTTTTTTAAACATATTGATGTAGTTTATATCATTTACAGGTATATGAAATTAGTTTGTTACCCGAGAACATTTCCAATAACATGGACACCCAAATGAGCCAAGATTGCACAATATCACGCCTGTACTCGAGTCGCTCTGCTCCCTGCAGCAGTCTGAGCAGCTCGTGTTCAGAGCAGAACTAATACACCTAGAAGTTCTGTTGGACTCTTTCATTTATGCCGTGTTCCACATTCAGCTCTGTACAGCTGAATACATACAGAGATTCCACCTGGTGTTCCGGTTCCCATGATGCACAGAGACCGTGGAGCTGCAAAGATATTCTGTTGAGCCTGAACCAGACATGCAGCTTTCATTAGAGCCAAACCTCACCGTTAAAACAGAGGGAATTTATTTAGTCAGATCACATCTGCGGTACAATCATTATTTTGGATTTCATAAATCAATACTGTATATACAAAGTGCAAAGACAGATATGAAACTGCTAATATTAAAAAAGAGAAAACTCAGAGGACATTTTAGAAGACAAAAGCAGGAAGGATTTAAAACATCCATCTGAAACGACGTCGCTGCATCCGCAGCCAGACTCCAGTGTGTCTGAGCGTGGCCTCGGCAGTGTTGGTGCTGAAGGCCGGTGGAACCGGTCCAGGGCAGCTGCTCTACTCGTTCTCAAACTTGCTGTATGGGTGGTCAGAGTCGCTCATCAGACCTGCAGAGAGGGAGGAGGGAGAAAACACAAGTTTACACTCACAGGGTTCATACACATTCTGACCAGTGGATTTCAGGACGTTTCCATGACTTTAAACCAAAGTTCCAAACATTTTGTGAAATCTCGGTTTAAACATGAAAAGGTGAGAAAATGTAGTATTTAAACAAACAATGAGAATACAAATCATACAGTAAACCTTGAATGACACAAATGAATGAGCGACAATAGTTTGATCCCATCATGCAACTCTTTTGCTCCCCTGCATTAGCATGCTAATTTGAAACAATTAAGTATTAATCTCTGGGGCTCCACCATTTTTGCAAAGATGATAATCACAATTATTTGTGATCAATATTGAGAGCAACAACTATTCATTTCATTTCAGAGCACTGCTCTCACGTCCATGCGGCACTTCATTCACGAACAAATATCTGAATTAAAATAAGACCAGAATTAAAATCTAAATTGTACCAAAGTGAATTCAACGGAACACTGAACGGTCTCTCCGTGCATCGTCTGGATAATTCACACATCTTGGCATCCAAAGAAGACTTAAAACAAGCTTCTTCTTGTTCTCCCATATTTAGTTCCTTCCGCCTGCTCTCAGCTCTCTAACAGACGGCAGAATTTGCCGTCTATCACCCTTCCCCTCTGCTGCAGCGACAGCTCCCCAAAAGTGAAGCCAAAACATCTGGAGGCAGGATGTTCCTGTAGGAGGCGCTTGATTCGGTATGCAGCAGAGTCCTCACTTTTAGGTCAATATCACAGGCCATTGCCGTCATTTAGTCGTAGGAATACAAAAGAAAGATCGCGATGGTGAACATTGGATTGAATGCGCAGAGAAGGGAAGTGATGTTGAGCTTCCATTTACCTCCCTCCATGAGTTACAGAAGACTTAAGTGAAATGTGGGTTTTCACTCGGTTCATCTCACTTCAGTCCATTTCTAACAGGCTTGTCATCAACGCATTTCTTTTTATCGGTTTCAGTCCTTGCAGACTCCCCTTCTGGCTTTTTGCTTGCCGAGCGGCCGCTGTCACACAGCCGGTGGCTCCTCACGGCTCCAAAAACGGCACAAATGTACGAACCGATGTGGATGACGTGACCACATGTCAAGAATCTCATTGGATGTTGTCTAACCTGAAAAAATGATAACAATGTCATCATTTTTTTTGGCAAACAAAATTAAAAAATAGATCGCAAATAGACGCAAGAGACGGCGACGGGACGAGGGCCGCCCCTCGTCCCGTCGCCGTCTCTTGCTGGCATCGGGCCATCGGTTCTATTCTCATTTTGTCCAACCGCGGTTACTTAAGGGGGCGTGGCTTAGGGCTGGGTGGTATGGCCAAAAATTCATATCACGGTATTTTGTAAGATTCTTGCGTTTTCATGGTATTTTTTTTCTAGTAAACACATTCATTCATTCATTCATGGATGCCGAAAAGGACTGCCGGCCAACTGAACAGCTGTTCTCCGCTCGTTGTTCACCACTCGCTCCAACTGGCCAGCAAGTGGTGATACATTGGTACATAGAGGGTGTTAGGAAGCTAAACATGGAGGGACTTAGGACCCAGGGGGATCTAGGTGAAAAAAGACCAGAAGGGGCTGTCTCTTCCTGTTTTGTTCGGCATGCAGTTCGGTGGTGTAATTTTATAAATGTACAATTATTAGTGATACGAATTGTTTATGTGTCACAAACTGTTGTGTCGTGGTGTTTTACCTGTTAAAGAGCGTTAGTTGTGGGTTATTAATTGTTGTTATGAAGCTGTAACAATTACTAAAGTTATAACATGACTAAAGTTATAACCATGACACATAAGTAGCTCTGACCGCTGCGCCCTCAGCGGTGAGCTCTGAATAATACATTTTGCTGCCTGCCGAAGAGCGACAACAGTTGTTACGGCCATGCACCGGTATATGAAACATTCATACCGTATGTAAATTGGAGACCGGTACACTGGTTCATCCCTAACGGGGCTCATCTCTGACGGAAATTTGAAATAGAACCTTGGAGATAGGGCTGGGCGGTATGGCCAAAAATTCATATCACGGTATTTTGTAAGATTCTGGCGGTTTCACGGTATTTTTATTTCAAATAAACACATTAATTTATTGACGCCGAAAAGGACTCACCACCGCCATCGTTATTCACCACTTGCTCTCAACTGGCCAGCAGCTGTTTTGATTGGTACATAGCTAAACATGGAGGGATTTAGGACCAAGGGGAATCCCTTGATACTAGTGGCGCATGCGCGGCCATAACGACTATTGTCATTATTTGGCCGGCAGCAGCATTTAATGTTTACAGTCACAGATACGTGTACAGCGGTCTGAGCTACTTACGTCTCACGGATAGAAGTTGACTCAGTGTGTGCAAGGCATGATGGGTAAAGCCCGCCCACTCTGCTGCACAGGAAAAGACTTCTTCCTGCACAGGAAAGTCTTCCTGTGTGGGCGGTGTCATTTACCCAGCATGCCTTTTGGCGATGTCATTTTTTGCACACCCTAAGTCAAGTGAGTTAACATGAGACATAAGTAGCTCGGTCCGCTGCTCCTTCAGCTTCAAGCTGTGAACATTAAATGTTGATGCCTGCCAAACAGCCGGCATGTGAAAAATTCATACTATACGGAAAACTGAGACCAGTTCAGCCAGTATATCGCACAGCCCTACTTGGAGCTTTTTGAAACCAACACGGTTAATTTGGATGAATGACTCCGCCCTGTCGTATGGTGCAGGCTATGATACCGAGGGAATCTGTCTGTTGCTTCTGTGCCACCAGGCTCTTGGTCCTGAACCGGACCCTAACGTCGGACTCCGCTGCAGGAGGGATTATGCTGACACTGGTTGAAGCAGACAGGAGTTTGTAGCCTATATGTGACCTTGCTTGAGGACAGAAAGCTCCTCCTGCTGAATAATGCATCGCGGGCACTGAGTATGGAAATGAAAGGCAGCGACAAAGTCCTGCGACATGCACCCGGGTCAAGGCACATTAACGGAACTGAGAGGCCAGTTTATCCATCACGGGGAGCGTCGGGCTGCAGAGTCTGTCAACCGGTCATTAGAGAGGATGAATGGCGACACGACGTGGATCTATACGTACCATACTTCTTGCGGATCTGATCGTGTCTTGCCTTTCTCTCCACGTTCCTGTGAAGAAACAAAAAAGGATTTATTTAGTCAGCCTCAGAAAAAGCCTAAAAAAATATTTAATGCACAAGTTGGATTTCAGTTCTGGTCCGTTTTGAGTTCACACCGAATTCATACGAATGAGTCACGGTGCGAGTGTGAAGTCATATGGTCCATTTGGGGATCCATCCATGTCGGTCCAACATGTCATGTTGTCAATGTCGACATTTGTTTCAATTCGTCATAATTACTATGGATTCTTGAGTTGTGAGGTGTTTAGTGAGGTCACAGTGACCTTTGACCACCAAATTATAATCAGGTCATCCACATTTGTGCCAAACTTGAAGTTTGAACTGTTGATATGATGATTAAACATAATTATAAATTGTTGACTTTACCGGGACTATTTTTTTTAATGTACTGCAACAGTTAACAGGGAGAGACAACAGTTATTACATGATATATCGTCTCATATCACTATCGTTATTGTATTGATAACTCGCGTCAATATGGAGGCCCAAGATGGAGGATGAATAATGAAACAATCCTTTTCCCCAATATTTTGCCATGTAGGAAATTGCATATCTGCGTTAATGTGGATAATGGCATTTAAACATGGGCTTGCTGTGTGGTGTTAAGTCTGTTTTCACTCCTTGGACTTGGACCCGACATTCAGCTGCCAGCTCAACACAAGCGGAGCAACAGGCTGCCGACCTTCCTGAGGACCAACAAAAGCCCGGGAGGAGGTTCTGCTGCTCCGGAGCTCCAGAGGCACTTCACTTCATCTCCGCACAAAGAGCTGCAGTAAATCACTCAGTGTTTTATTGCCAGGTAGTTTATCTGCGTGGCCAAGCTCCGCCTGCCATCTGCCCGCTTGTTTTACTGATTGTCTCAAGTGCCGTCTTTATAAGATCCTTTTGAGGTCTCGCTGAAGGGGTTTGTTTCATTGTAAGCTACCCCGCTAGCCAGCTACTGCTAGCTTCTTAATACTGCATTATTAGGACTCCTTTTATATGCTTATGTTGAACCGCAAAATTCAACAAAAACATTGTCAATCTGAAAAAAAAATTGGGTGGTTTTATATACAAAAAAAGATAGTTATTGCTCTAAATGAAATAAGGAAAGTCCTCTGCCAATGAAGTTCTGACAGCAAACGTCGAACCCATCAGCTGTTCATGCCGTCATGCTAGCGGCCTTTTTCTCGTGCGTTAGAATGATTGCATTCATTTGTCTTAGTCTCCAGACAGCATGAAACACGACCAATAGCAGCTGATGTGAAGGAACAATTAAAACGTGCCAGATTTCTCTCAAAGATGAATTAGATTGGGGTCGTGCCTTCGCCATAGCAGGTGACACAAATGGTGATGGCCGGATGACATCATTCTGTACAATAAAGTGTTCGGTACACTGGGAGTTTGTTCCCGGGACTAATTGGGTCTTTGTACTTTGGGTCTGTGATGCACGTGAACGTCTTTAGTTATAATGGTTTGTTTCCTCAGGGGCCAACAAAGGTCAAAGAGCCACTCGTGAACATATGGTATTATTAGCGGTGTTACTACCATTTCAAAAGGCTTTGCTACCTTGACAAGAGCAAGCATTAACAACAATACCACAGAAACAGATCTAATGCAGTGGTTTATGGCCTTGTGAGCATTCAAAGAGCTGAAGGGCCGACCCCTCACGGGAGCTAGTCCAGACCGGGATCAGATACGAGGATGAGGGTTTCGTGCCGTGAGCCGGCTCTCTGGGAGCCAGGCAGCAGCGCCGAGAGACACTAGTCCTTCCCATGGCGGGACCCATCTCTTCAGAATGTCCCGTTCACTGCCTCCATGTAGGTCACTGCACTGACATGGGAGATTTGATCAAGCTCTTTGCAGGAAACCCAGTAGAATCTGTGGCACGTGAGAGGAGAGCTCAGGGGGAGGCTGGACTGTCTCTCTCTCTCTGCAAGCGATGATGAGGAATCGCAGTTACCGTCTCTCCTTCTGCACGACCGCGCTCTCACCGACGCTCCGTCCTCGGAGGACGAGAGCCCAGCTCCTAAACGGGAGGACGAGGCTGAGACAGTGGCGGGTTTGCAGGAAGGGGAAGGCTACTGGCCGCCACGTCGAGAGGCCAACACACGGGTTCTTTGACGGCGGATGGCGCTCCACAGGATGTGGCCCGCTCTATTTATGACCACATTACCAAACGGCAGCTGCTCAGCCTTGGCAATCCAACTTGTGCTTTGGGGTGCGAGCGGAGGAACGCAGAGCTCCTCCTCTGGGACATGGAGTTGTCGGGGGGGACGGACACACAGACACACAGACACACACACACACACACTTTTGTTGGGGACTATGAAATATTCGGTACACTGAGAGGCTAACCCCGCCCCACGATGTGTTGAAAGAACAGGATTAGGAAAGGACAGCCATTCCACCCGATACCATGGGGACAGCTAGTTTGATTCTATATTATATAAAGGAACATGTATTAGCATGATTTGCTTATTTTACTTTATTGTGGTCTCGTAATAGAACTTTTCATTTAAAAATTAGTAAGAGGAAAAGAGAGTTGAAACAAAAAACGTTCCACTCCACAAATAACAATCAATCAATTTGTTTGGTCGAAGCAAAGTCCCCAAAAAAGCCCAAGATGACATCCTCAAACGTTTCGTTTGTCGGGAAATTACATAAATCAGTTTCCTGTCACAGAGGAGTCACCAGGAAATACTCACATTTAAGCTTTGGATTTTTCAAGATTTGTCTCATGTAATGAATACAACTTAAAGTATTACTTTAGATGTGATTTTGCTATTATTCACCATTCTGAATAATGTCCTGCTAATATTGTTATATTAATCATAGTTATATCTACCAGCACAATGCTTACATTGTGTAGTTAAGAAAAAAATATCTAGTTGTTAGTTTATTGTGACTGATATTGAAATTACGTTATGATTTGTGATGTAATCTTGTAAAGTGAAGTTGTTGGTGAAACAATATAAATATATATAAAGAGATATTAGAGATGAATTACGACTGTTTAACTTCCTAACATGAGAGCCAAGCAATTTATAATACAATCATTAAAATAAAATACTAATGCTAATGAAAAGACTCTTATTCTATAACCATTTGAACTGTGTTTTTAAAGACTATAGATTACAATAACCAAGTAAAAGGATTTAGACTTTTGGACGGTTCACACTTTGGGACGGTAGAAAGTATTTTACTGGGACGGTGGTGAATAAACTTAGTCTGGAGCCTTGCTGTCAATCATAGTTATTGCATCTCCAATAATTCTGACATCATCATGTGCAACATGATCACAGTTTGATGCTTCCTGAGGCTGTAGAATATGATGTGTAGGTCAGGACATCTCTATAATATTCCATTTCAAACGGTATTTTGACACAATGTAATTTTCACGAGAACCAGACTGGAGCGACACAACATTAGTCATGACGACAAAACCCACAAAGAGCAGCGTCGGTTTCACGTGAAGAACGATTGGAAGCAGAGAACCAAACTGCCGCATGAAGCCGTTATTTAAAAACAACCGGTTAGAGTTCGGCAGCGTCAAGCGCTCTATTGAGCCGGGAGGGAAGTTCTTACCGCTCGTCAGCACGCTGTTTGATGTCCTCTCTCTTTCTGACGAATGATTCATCGTCTCTGTCGGGCCTGAAGACATAAAGACACGCCAACAGACGTTCACATTACAGAACAACAAAAACACAAAGCACATGTGCTTGAGGGAAAGCTCAACGGCATAAAAGTAACAGTGGATCTCGTTCTCTGAAGCGAGCTTTATGTTTGATTCATACTTTGTCTGCAGCTCGAGAAGCGGAGAGGAAACCGACGTTGAAAAAGGAAAGTGGGCGCTTCTGCGGCGGGAACAAATGTGCGCCACCTTTGATGATAGAACTACCTCATTCAACAGAGGCCGAGCAATCAGGAGGCGAGGAAAATCAACGTGCATCTTGGGAACGTACCTACAGGGTCAATTTGAATGGACGTTCGGTGTGTGTGTGTTTCTATGTGTGTGTGTGTCAGGGCTTTTCCTCAGATGATAGACAGGAACGAGACTCCTACACGCACAGGACTGTCAGCGGGTGACGGGCCAGCTTGCAGCTGATTTACTGACAGTTTCATTTCACTCGGTCGTCTCGTCAAGGACGCTAAAGTGATGAGGCTACAAGAGCCACAGTGGAGAGTGAATGCAGCCCAGATCCATGGGGGAGGGGAGGGGGGGGTCACTGCAAAGCAATTAAGACCTGCTTTCACTTAATCACAGAGGTAACGACACAGAGGAACAGAACTCATCATCAGCATTTGTAGCCATCGCTTTGTTCCAGGTCGGCTTCCAATGGAATCCACTGCCTGAGCATTAATACATCTGATCTTCATGAAGCTTACTGCTTTACTTGTATAAATGCTGCTGGAACTAAATGAAACACTTTCCCCTTGTGGGATTAATAAAGTATCTATCTATCTAATTAGTCAGTTTTTCTGAACACTGTCAAACAGGTGTTGACTCGGCTGTGCGGGCATGAGGTCGTAGTCAGGCTTGGTGTTGCATTCAGGTTCATACGCATATTTTTACTAATAACTTACTTTCCATGACCTTGAGGCACGTTTCCATGACCACACATTCTCTGACATGTCCGTGTATACAGATGCACTGCAGTCTATCAGCAGAAGTAAAATGAAGGTTGAAATGAAAGCGGCTTTGTGTCTCCACATCACTTGTTTTGCTCACCTGCCACTGCTTAACTTGTGGTTTTCCACTTTTTCCCCCCAATTATGTTGTTATTTTATTTAAGATGACTTAAGGTGTGCTACAATGTAATAGAGTAACTAGATTTGAAACCCGTTTAAATGTAAATGGAGGCTCTAGACACCCAGCTCAAGACTAAATAGAAAGTATCTGTATCTTTGATAAGTTTGGGTGTGTAAAGCTCCTTTTTGTGGACATAACAATAATTGGGATGCACACATCTGCTTTTTCCAGTGCTGACAGTGATACTTGGGCTCATCGACCTGGTACCAGTGTTTATCGAGCGCTGCACGCTTTACTGTGCTCATGTGAGGGACTGGGATCAGGCGTTTACGTGGAGGGAAACATCAGGCTTGACATCGACATTGCCTTCCTTACGTTGTAAATCTAAATGTAACAAATAAATACTCACTGAATTAATATGAACAGCAGGAACTTTGTTATCCCAGATCAAATATACACTGCAGAGGAAGTCTTGAATACTTTACACTCACAAGATATATACATACGAGTTACAGTTGCACTGACGGCCACTGACTTTACCTTGAGCTGCGCTTCTTGTAGCAGCAGCAGCAGCAGCAACACACGATCAGGCCGAGGAAGATGATTCCACCCAGGACGCCGAAGGTTATGATCAGGTATTCAAAGTTCACTGGATCACACAAGGAGACACATCGTTAATACTCAGCCTCGACAAGAACGGGATTCATTATGAAGGAAACCTGACACTATGGCTCCCTCTTTCCTCTGAGTGACAGCATGAGCTCCAATCGTTTGACTGGGGTGCCCCCTGCTGACTTGACGGCCACACTACAAGTCACCAGACGCAAACTAAACGCTCAACTTGCATTTCCAGTGAAAACATAACTGAGACTTTGAGCCAAGGCCAGGAAATCTGCAGCAGCGCGACTGTTTATCAGTTAAGGCTGCTGACGTGTATTAGTGATAAGACAGTGATTAGGTTACCACAGTGAGAGCATGAATGCAGCTCCACCTGCTTTTAAAACGTGAAAGACAGGTCCAGAGCCCATTTTAAAACCCTGTACAGGGAACACACTCGGACGCGAGTTGATTTGGTCTCCCATCTTCATGACTTTTCCTCCACTTCCCAGAACTACAGTAGCTTAGAACACATCATCATCGTCTGCTATCCACTCCTGTTGAAGTGAGGAACATCGTACTTTCTTCTTCTTTTTAAAGCAGAGTTACATATCTGCCTATAGGGCTGTGCATTTGACCCCGGGGCATTATTATTATTACTCATCTGAATTAGTTTGACAACTCTTCACCTCCTACAGTGAGATTAACAACTCAACCAGACGACGTCCTCGTTCTCTTCGGTTCCACAGGAAGCACGTTTTATTTATTTAAAACAGTACACAGGTCATCCAGCTTAGCTCCTCGACACTGGAGGCTATGTGCTCGTTCTGCAGCGAACGTGTAGTTGTGATAATAGTCGGGAGTCTGGTCCAATCATTAAAATAACAGCAGACGCGACCGTGGCAGGAATGGTAGCGAACAGCGGGGAACCTGCTTTCGTAGCTCTCGTTCTATTTTCTTCTTTCTGGGAGAACATTGACAGACATGGAAAGTATTTCACTGCGAAGTGCAAGTGAAAAATGACAATATTACAAACGCTAAGGAAACTACTGTTTTGGTCCATGCACCAGCTAGTTAAAAACACAAACAAAACACTGATGGATGGAGACCATGGTATTTAAGTGAAGCTATAGCCTATTCTGCAAGGTCTATTATGTCTTTGGGTAGGGCCACTCTGCATCTACACTATTTATCTATGTAAATTAACTGAGCTTTGCGCCTTTGATGAAATGCCAAACACATGTTTGAGCATTCTTTATTAATCTCATTAAAAAAGACGTCACCTGAACAAATTTGCATCCACAAAAAACCTTCGCTGGATAGTTTCCTGATTCAACTGGCTGCTCAGACATTAGAATTATTGTTGTTTCTATTTCTGGATCTTCTGAGCATGTTTTGGTGTGCGCAGCGATGCAATGGTTCATTTATATAGAACACGGAGAAACAGAAAGTGAGAGGAACACACCCAAGCAGGTACATCTTTGCAAATGGTTCCCCTCGGCTAAAAACACGCCAGTGTTTGTTTAGGAGAACCATCCTGCAGCTATTTTACCAGTGTATCATAGAGATAGATCTTTTAAGGACATCCACCAGCACACAGGCATGTGCCGTCGCAGTTACTTCTCTTTTTAGTTGCATTGTGTTCAGATACCGAAACATGCACCGTCTATATTTCCCTCAGAGTCAAAACCATGAAACTGAAACTCGTTACCACTTGACCGACAGTTCTCTGTGATCCTATGAAGCTTTCGTCATGTTTACGTTTCAGTGATAAATGCCCCTTTAAAAAAAAGATAATACCAGTAATACGACACCAGTGGGATAATTGACGGCAATATCGAAAACTTACAAATGAAAGAGAAGAGCGGACGTAGTTGCCACCTTCAGTAATACGGGTCTACTCACACCAGCAGGCTCCCCAACGGGCCTGGGCCAGCGGGCACACAGAGGGCGGCGGCAGCAGCCAGCTCACCGGGTATTCTGTGCAGTTGTTGGTGGTGAAGCACCACAGACACTGTGAACACAACACGCCGAGATCAACCCTCTACATCTGCTGCGGTTAAGATCTCAAACATTCCACTTGATATGCAAACCCTAGAGCTGTGACGATTTGATCGATTAAAATGCCGGACATGCTCTGGTTCCAGTGGCTCATTCACGCTGCGTTGGTGCTTTGTTTAACGCGACAGCAAGAGGGTCATCACAAGATGAATCCATAATGAAAATAAGCTTCAATGGCAGCCCGATTCAATTAAACACTTTATTGTGTGTTCACAGCAAGATCAACAGGCTTTTTCATGAAGATTGTAATAAGATTATTCATTAAGATTATTATTTTTCATGAAGATGTCCTCAAAAGCTGTTTTGAGATGTCCTCAAAAGCTGTCAAACCAAACTCCATAGAACAAATTGGGTGAATTTACCAAATGGAATATATGGTGAACAATTTCAGGGTTCATACACACTCTGACCAATGGATTTCATGACTTTAAACCAAATTTCCATTTTGTTTGAAATCTGGGTGTAAACATGAAAAAGTGAGAAAATGTAGTATTTAAACTAACAATGAGAATTCAAAGCATACAGTAAACCTTAAATGACACAAATGAATGAGACAATAGTTTGATTAAAAGAATAAACATTTATATAGATGCCTGCTTATATTTTGAGAGTCTTTCAAATAAACACATGAATATAACACATTTACATGACTTTTACAAAACTTTTGGGATATTATTAAGGACTTTTCCAGGCCTGGAAATACACATTTTAAAATGACATGACTTTTCCAGGTTTTCCATGACCGTAAGATTTGCTATTTGACCGTAAGATTTGCCCTGCTATTTAAATAAGCATAACAATTCAACTAAACCTATTCCCCTAGATGTGAGGTATGCACTGTGGTGGAGGAATTGGTGTTGGGACATGAACCAGCACTAGGTGTGCTTTACTGGGAGAGTTAACTGACTCACTGAGTCGATAACCCGCTTCATGTGCAGATAAACAAATGGACCATAAAGGATGATTTATGGCAGCAGTTTGATATGCTCGGGCAAAGTCTGGACTTTATAATTTATTTTTTAAAACTACTCTTGGCAGCCTTACCTTAGCGTTTGGAGCACACCTGTCGCAGTTCTTGTAAGCAGAGCAGGCTGAAAAGAGAAACCTGAAGTTAGCTGACCCGAAAGTACAGAGACAGATCGGCCATGATAACAGCGCTAGCAGGTCCACGTTCACCATTAAACAAACACTACTTCACTGGTCTCTAACGTAGTAAACTACTGGTAACAATGGCGGCATGAGGCGGAATGCCTCCGCTGTAAAGCGTAAAGACAGTGTGACACTTTCCCAACACTCTTGTACTCACGGGTCGGCGGTGGAGTGGTGGTCTGGCATTGTCCCGGGCGGACGAAGCTAACGCACAGCACGACGGCGCAGAGCAACAGCCAGGCCGTCCATGTTCTCACGCGCTCTCTGCGGAGAGGAGACATGGTTGAGTCGAAAGAAGAAGTGAAGCCGTCTGCGTTTCTGCGTGCAGACCGGCTGCTCGTCTGGAGGTTATCGGTAAACACTGGTGCTGCCTGACGTCTGCCGCTGCTGTCACTTCCGGGTTTTTTAGGGTTAGCGCGTATGTTGAGTCTTGACAGCCAGGGCGGGAGGAGTTTATGCTATGTTTCCTTTTTTTTTTTTACAAAAGATACAAACAACCGGCCACATTCTTTCAAACGCAGCTAAAAGTTGAATCATAACTTTCATTTACTCATTTGGATTCTTGATTTAAAAAATGAAAAGGCCAAAACATGTTTTCTGTTTTTTTCATTTTTTATAAAATATTCTTTTGAACCACATGTTGTGGCTTCATTAGGTTAGTTGGAGATGAGCCAGTTCTGATCAGAATCGATTGCCAGCAATCGGTGCGCAATGCATACTGGGTAGATTTGCGACTTGATCCCGATTTACTCTGACGTCATGCACACATGGTCAACGATAATCTCCCGATAATAACTCTCCCCCGAGTGCGTGGCCCAATGCATGATGGGAAACGCCTGGCTGTCGCCACATCAGAGAGCTGATTGGCTCTTAGATCTGACAGCAAACACCACGTGTTGGAGAAAATCCTTATTTTATGTGTAGTTGTAATACTTACCGCTGGATTGTTGTCTCATGTTTAATCTACAAACATATCTTGTGTGGTTGATAATACAAAATCGTATTTATACAACACACATCAAAACCAGTAGTAATGTATTTCATAGGCAGACATAAAAAGAACAAAGGATGCAGCTACACACACATTTCTACATAAATATATATTTATAAACACATATGAATAAATCCAAACTGTAAACTAACAGGAAGTGATATTTTTCTGTGACTTCTTGTGTTTACTTTGAAGTCAGTTAAAAACTGTCAGACTTGACCGCAGTTGTCACTGCCTCCTGTTGCTGCTGCTGCTCTCTCTGGATTCCAGGCGAGAAGCAGCTCATTAGAACGAGCCTACTGTGATTGTTGTACAATACGTTAGTAAAGCCGCTTTACATTAAGATGACAATGTTATGGGATATAAGGAAAACAAACCATGAATAAAAACTAAAGCAACCAAGGTGTCCTCTTTTGCCTTTACTATATAGTTCTGGATAGGATATACATTAATTAACTGTATTTAGTTGGTTATTTAGACAGTCAAAGTTTTAACACAGTTTATTAAAATGATCAATGTTGTCCTGGCTCGCGTCTGATGGATTTGACGTGCTATGATAATGCATTTCTACTATGATAAATGAAGGACATTGTTGGTTTTGAACCTTGTGGTCCATCAGAGAGGAACTTGTGTTTGAGAGAAAAATAAATGTGACGCTTTCTGAGCGAGTGCCCAGTCTGCTTCCCTATAGAACGAGGAGTTGCTGTCTCTGTTGACCACTTTCCTTCTGCTGTGGTGTCAGCATCCAGATTACTCCGTCGGACGTTTAATGCAGACTGAAATGAAAAGCTTCCGGCAGCCTTGTGTGATCAGTAGGTGGCAGTGTAATGTCACACAAGCTCTGAGTCTCTGCTCAGTAGGGACCTCAAGAATCCATGTGATGACTACATCTGTCTGTCTGTCGATTGGCTGTTTGACAGCTTCTGTGTTCTCTACCGCTTGATGTTAAGGATACATGCATGTGTTTTACATGCAGGGTAACAGGTAGTTTATTTAACTTTACATCGTGTGCAGTCACACAGTCCTGGTGGTGCTAAAATATGGAGCTGATTAAAAAAAAACTCTGAGTGTGATCCCCATTAAGCTGAACCTGAGAGCTGATCACGCTTTTCTGCTGGTCTTTAAATTCTACTGTAGACTCAATTGTAAATATTCATGCTCCCATTTATTGCACTCTGTTTATCCTTAAATGTTTTTTTATTTATTTATTGTTAAATGTTCAATGTTATGCACCTCCCGCCAGGACAAATTCCTTGTATGTGAAAACATACATGGCATGGTTCTGATTCTGATTCTGATTTGGAGGACACATGGAGAGGAAGAGAAGACATTAAAAGAGAGACCGTTGCTTGTTTATACATCAACATAAAAGTCGCCGTCCAGGCATCCAAGCTCAGTTTAATATTCAGTCACACAAACTATAATGCGACGAACCCATTTGTATCTCATTGGTCTTTCAGTGTGGACCACATCCAAATGATGGAGTTCTAAAATGGTCCGAAAGACAGTAGTGGGTAAAATGGAGTGCTTAAAGGAAATGAAATGTCCTAACATTGTCCAGTTAACATAAACTGGCATGCCAATAGCAACTGTGGAAATCTCAGCGGTTATATAAAAAGTTAACAAACAGGCAATTGCCTTGGCCAGACAGTTTTAGTGTTGGATTTTATTGGTACTCTGAGGCTGGAAGTTGCCCCTACGCTGTACTCGTCATGGATTTAGGCTCATTTGTAAATGGCTCACTTCCAGTTAGACTCCCCAAAACACCTATCACACCTCTAGCTCTAAAATCCCGCGCTCAAACTGTGTTTGCAGAAGCACTTTTATTGAAAAATGAGGAGGCAAGTAGATTGTTTTTAGCCACACTTTGTCTACCACGTTGATCCAGACTGAAACATCAGCCTCACAACCATCAGCTGTTCGATGGACTGCCATAAAACACCCCAGAATTTGTATAATTATTGATATTAATACATAATAATACAATAATAACAAATATTAAAAGGATCTCTGTCATTAAACTTGATTTGATGGACAATTAAACACACACTTGCCGTGACTCGCCGTTCCTGGATCAGCTGTCTCCAGAGCAGAGCTGAACTCTGCACCTCTGACAGCAGTTCTTTGAACTTCTTTCTCCAGAGGGAGACCAGCAGGGGGGCATGAGTAACGGAATAGTTCCTTAATTCAACCTTCCCTGCACCCTCCTGTCAATACAAACCCAACCTGCCTTCTTATTGGCTGGTTGCAAGATGTCTAACTATTATGCTACATGTGAGATTCTTTAATTGGATGACAGGCACACATTAGCAAGACTATGAGGTAAAGTGTACCTTTAATATCTGTTCTTTATTTTGTCTTCTTCTCCTGAAAGTTATTCTTTTTTTATTCCATGACCCTTTATGGACACCAGAGTGCACGAGTAGACTGTTCACTTTCACCTGCAGCTCGCTGAAGCCTCTTATGCACTTGGCACAAACCTGACACATTTTCCATTCCAATAAAGAAAGATAAACACTAACATTAATTAGAACTTTTGTTTCTGTCAAATGTAATTTCAATATTTAGTCTCCTTTTAACTCCTGAGAAAAAATGTAATATTGATTAGTGCAGCTTTAAAGTATAGTGGAACCTTAAAAAAACAGTGTAGATACCTATGCACAATACATAGTAGTGGTTCTCAAATGGGGGTACATGAAGGCACTCCAGGGAGTCACTGAAAAAAGGTTTAGAACCATTGAGGATGGATGAATATTGTATTACTACTAAGAATATAATACAGTGAGGTTTGCAGTTAAGTTTCTCTTGGTGGTGCACTCGCTCATGGAGCAAATGGTAGAACCATCATCTTCTAGTTAGCATGACTTTGCACTGTAAATTTAACCGCAATTTGTTCATTACATTATTAATAATTCAGTCAAAAACTCAGTCAAAATCGTTGTTGGCATGACAAGAAAGGTCACAGGGTCACCAAAAACAAGAGGAATCATGCTACGTATGGTAGCCACGATGGGCCCTGGAGCACACGAGGGAGCTGCAGAGCCAGAAGTTAGCATCACACCGGCTCCCTCCACAGAGAGACGGGATTTTTCCATTGGATTTTGGATTATTGCAGAAAATGAACTCTGTGGCAAACAAATGTTTATGATACGTACAAGTGTTGTTCAAGCAAGATCATCTTCTCAAATGAACACCACTTTTTATGAGTTTTGAAGCGTGAATGCTAACAGCAGAAGCATGAAGCTAACGTTACATATAAACACACCACACCACGGTCACATGACGTCACCACGTCCGGTCGCGGAACAAAACGTTAAGAATCTCTTCAGCTTGTGTTCAGTGCAGACTTTATTTCAGCCATCGAACCAGAAACCAATTTGACAAACCTGTTGACTTCAAAACGAAAGACCCGGACTCCCGGACCCGGTTTTAGGACTCTATTGTGACGGCTCTGCTCTCTGTGGGTACACCTCCACCCCGCGGGCCCAACTGCACCCAGACCGCCTGCAATGTCCTCCGTTAGGCTCCTGCAAATGTAACATCATTTGAATTTGACAGCCTTTTCTGTCCATCATGGTTGATTCAATTGAGAGGTAATGTTACACCATGAAGGGTGTCACGTTTCTTCATCATAACGTGAATCTTTTGTGTTTGAAGCCCAACAATATGTTTTAAAAAATGCCCTGCGGAGAGAACTCTGTCTTCTACTGCCCCGTTTCTGGCTTCGTCGTGAAGGCGCACGTCTTTGGTTCTCACCTTTGAAAGCATCTACTTCGACATCGGCCTCCAAAAAGCAATATCTGTAAA
The DNA here is from genome assembly GCF_910589615.1 of Taurulus bubalis. Taxonomy (NCBI): domain Eukaryota; kingdom Metazoa; phylum Chordata; class Actinopteri; order Perciformes; family Cottidae; genus Taurulus; species Taurulus bubalis. The sequence continues at coordinate 2,665,806 of NC_136600.1, forward strand.
TTTCCACTGCGCCCTCTAATCGCTACCTCTCCATCTTGATTGTCGACTGCTCACTTGACCGCGCGCCTCTATTTGATTTCCAAATGTGCAGCATCAGTCAGCTCTGCTGTATTGGGTGAGAAAAGTTCAACTTCTGCAGAGTTGCCGTGGCAGCTTTTCCAACAGCTGAGTCATGTTTTATTGGTCCTAATCGGCCGTTATTGTCGTCTCCACTGGCCATTTTTTCTCATTTGAGAGGCTGATCGCTGGGAGATAATGAGGGCTGATGGTCTGGATGACGGAGTGAATGTGGGAACGTACAACACAGAGCAGTCTGTCTGGAGGATATCACCTTTCCACAGAGGCACAAATGTCTGTCATTTTAAAAAGGAGGCTATCTAGGCTATCTAGAAAACGATAGTTTTCCCCAAAGATTAAATATGAATTATGATATAAAGTCTGCTGTGTTAGCTCTCCTTAGAAAGTGTGAAGACAGATGTCCATGGCCGCACACTACAGTGTGTAAACCATGCAATGGCCTCATGCAAGGCTAATGACACCTCTCAGCTGTGTCTAAAATCACTCCCTTGTTCACCTCATGGCTGAGCGGTAAATTGAGATTTTGGATACTTACTGTCACACGACTGTAATTTACACATCTCTAAAACGCAACACAATGCATTGTGGGATTGTTAGCAGACAGTAGAGCAGATGCCATGGACATTGGCTTCATTGGTTTTCAAATGTTCAATTTATTGCATAAAATCTACACTCAGAACACTCAAATGAAATGCCGCAGTGAATATGTACACAGCAGGCTGAAGCTGTGTTGAGCCGCGCAGGGAATTATGGGATGCCAGCAAAGTCTAGTCGGGTATAAATAGTCTGCTTTCTCCACAGGGGAAAAAAAAAACAGACCAAAGTCAAATCAAACTAAAATGACATAAAACCAAACTATATACAGTATATAGTTAAAGGCCAAGGTATTTTATTATCATCACATTCTGACAGAAATCAATGAATCAGATGCTCTGACAAAAAAAGAGAGAATTACATACAAATATTGGATCTGTTGCAGGACTGTAATAAGCCTGTCCAATCATTTGATTTGAATGAAAGATAGATTTAGTGTGGCTCTATACTTTCATTGGAAAAGCAGGAGGTGCATGGACCTCTCCTGTTTTTATCATTATTATTAGTAGTATTCCCAAATCATAGAAGTATTAGAAGTATTCCCAAATCCTTGACTGCTTCTATTATCATTATATTACATCCACTGTTGCTGCTATTTTTGGTAGTTGTAACTGTTTCATCATGTCTACTCCTCATTATGTGAATAATTTCTGTCATATTCATGTAATGTGCTGTAACTCCGTGTTTAACAAGAAGTGGACGCACATGTATATATGACTTTAATAAATAACAGTACAACATGATTTAAATGAACTATGCTATCAAGAACTCCACTAAGAATACGACCAAGCATTTTTGGCACTTGACAGTTTCCAGAACTTTGTGCTCCGGTCCAGCCAGCTGACCTCGTGTCATCACTCCAGTCCAAACACACGGCTGGACAGACGGACAGAGTTGGGAAGTCGACTGTGATTCCAGGTTTTACATCAAGTCACTGCCTTTTGGGTAAATATGATGCAACATATGATGCAACAAGTTCATATAAGCTGTGTTTCCCTGCATGGCTGACAGATTAAAGAGAAAGCGTAACGCAGCCGCAGTTCATAACATTCGTGTCATGGAGTTACAGCAATTGTCCATTTCTTCGGAGAATATCAGTCTTTATGAATTCTGGACATTTTCAAACAGCTGCAGTTATTAAAACGACTCTCTACCTATGTCGATGAAGACTGTTAAACTGGTCCCCACGATGCCTTGCTCATGTTGAACAACACAAGCTCCCACAGGTGTTGAGCTTGGTGACTGAAGGCTGCAGCATATGAACCATACTCCTTTCACTCCCACCAACATGTCCAGTGAGCCCTTTATCCATCTATTCATGCCAGTTTTTCACAGAGCTATACAGCGCCTCTCATGTTGAACACGCAATGCCTCTCATTTACCAGCAGGTGGAGTAAGGGCCCTGCAGAAGGCATGTAGAGACCGACAACGAACCAGTGAGAAGGAAGGGGGAATTGAAGCATCTCTTATTGGCAAATGAGAGAGCATTCTCCACTTAACATGCTCCGGACTCAGACCAGCGCACTGGCTGTCTCTGTCGTTCGTGGATCAAAATGAGGCTCGCCTTCCTTTAGAAAGAGCAGCGATCCACCTGCAGGTGCGTTCTCAGGCCTCATCTGTTGAACACAGCACCTGGAACAAAGCCAGCATTCAGTACCTTGAAAAGATGCCATTTTATTGAAAGTACTCTAGTCGCCTTCATAATACCTCTAAACACGAAGAGTTGGTGTATTTAGCTATGGATTATCTTTTCAGGACTGTTGACCCACTGTGTTGATTGTTCATTTATCTCTTGTTATATGGCAAATATATGAAAGAGTATTTCTACATGTATTTTCCCTTCTGTCAAACGGTTTGAAATGTTTGATGACTCATTCTGCTCTCTGGGGCGTTTCAAAGAAATCATCCAATCAAAGAGGCTTTGGTCGACGAGCTCGCCACACCTGTCCCATAAAACTAAGTTGAACCGTTTTCTGGTTTGTAGTAGCTAACAGAGCGATACGGAGAGAGACAGGAAGAGACGTGTGTTTGGTTATCAGTGGGCGAAAACCTTACTGTCATCCCCAAAAACAATGTGGTGGACGGAGACTTTTCCAATTTCCCCCCGGCTCCATGTCACTGCAGCGCGGGGACCATGTGCATGTGAACTTGTACTGGATGAAACCAAACGACGGCAGAATGACAGGCAGAGCTTGTGCTGGCGGTTGAACGGCATTCATGCTGCCGGAGCTGCAGACATAGAGTGGGTAAAAGAAATGTCTGCTTCCCTTTCATTCCGTCCTCCTGATCTTACTCCAGGTGAGGGAGGTGTGGAGTGTGGAGTCCTCTCTCTGTAGCTCCTTATCGGGCACAACTTCTTCCCGGGAGCCTTTGTGCTTCCTCGCCTCAAGTTTCCATGAATCGTGGCTGTCTGCACACGGTCCTGTCTCCTGCCTCCTAAATCCTACCTCCCCCCTCCTGTCCATCCGCGGAGAAGGATCCTCCTCTGTTGATCTATTTTTTTCTATTTTTTAGGTTTCCTGATCCAATGTGAGGTCCTGGGACAGGGATGTTATGTGCACACATTGTAAAGCCCTCCGAGGCAAATTTGTAATTTGTGATTTTGGGCTGTCTAAAATAAACTGAATTGAACTCAGAGCCGACCTCTTTCTATCAGCCCAGGCCAAGGATCCAACTGAAATCTCTCTGTGACTGTACAGCGCTCAAATGTTCCGCTTGGCTGTGAAACACTTCACAGCACAGAAGCTGAAGACGCTCTAACTTGTTGTCTCACTTTACAGACTGCTTCTGCGGTTAAAGTCTGTGGCTCTCAGGAAACAGCGGGGGAAACACACACACACACACACACACACACACACACACACACATCATATCCGGGTGTGAGACAAAGGTCTTGGAGTATGATTGAAGAAAAACTGGACAATTCTGGATTTCGTTCGGGTGGCAGCGAGGGAGAAAGAAACCGAAGCGTGCGACGGCTCACGAGTTCATGATATATTCTGTTTTCAACAACCGGTCTGTGAGGGAATAGATAATGATCCAGCACACAGATTCCAGCACACCTTGGAAACCACCAGTGGTCCTGGAGGGCTTGAGAGAGTTCCTTGATTTGAGTCTCTCAGATCTTGTTGACCAAGTCAGGAAATAATCAGCCGTCCCACACCGAAACCCCAGAGAAGCCGTCCGCCTGACCTCCGTTTTATCTGCCGACTCCTGCATCATTATGGGAGCACTTCATTCAAAGGTTTGCATTTGAAGACTAAACATATCAGGATGAGGGATGGAAGCAAGAGAGCAGGACAAAGGGGGTCCATACGTTTGTAGAAATGTGGGAGAGAATGGCAAAAAGGATTCTTCTAGAACCTTTTGGAGGACATACCCGAAGCTTCCTCTCAAACACTCAGTAAAAGTCCATCTGGTGCAGTTCACGAGAATAACATTTTTAAAATGACTGTCGACACACTGCGAACATACATACACAAACTCACACAGCATAAGACACCACTGGCTTTGATAGGCCTGATAGCAGAGTGCAGAGCCTGAAGTAGTTGTGTGAGCCCCGCAGAACAAACCCACTGTCTGCTGTCTGCTGAAGGGCCTTCTTCAAGCCGACCTGGAGCCGGCGGCCCTCCCACACCGAGCCGCTGTTGAGAAGGGTTTACATATTTTGGTTCATTATTAAACTTTGCATTGGTTAACAACAACAAACCTCCAGGCCGGAAATATGACGTGAGATAGAAGGTGTTCGTCCGACAGCCACGATATGATAATTAGCTTGGAGTTATGAGAGAGAGAGTTTTTGTGTGTGTGTGTGTGTGTGTGTGTGTGTGTGTGTGTGTGTGTGTGTGTGTTGTGTGTGTGTGTGTGTGTGTGTGTGTGTGTGAGAGAGAGAGTGGGAGTGAGTGAGTGGAGGGTGCGGTGCTATGCTTGTTGAGGTCAGTAGAGAGGTGCAGGCTAATAGAGGAGCAGAAGGTTGATAACGGCTCAGCCTCAGACCTCCATAGTCTGCAGCAGATTCCCAAGTTCACATCATCAGCATGCACACCACGTGACGCCTCCCTCTCTCTCTCCCTCTCTCTCTCCCCCAATCTCCCCACCCCCCATCTCCACCTCCTCCTTTTTTCTCCTCCCTCCTCTCCCACTGTGTGTCTCCCTCTTTCTACTTCTCCTCTGGCTCAGTGGTGTGTTTCCAAGAGATAAGACCCTTGCTCATTTCACACATGAGCAGAGTGGAGTTGGGTAAGGGTGTCTGTGTGTGTGTGTGTGTGTGTGTGTGTGTGTGTGTGTGTGTGTGTGTGTGTGTGTGTGTGTGTGTGTGTGTGTGTGTGTGTGTGTGTGTGTGTGCGCACCTGTGTTTGTGTCTGCATGTGTGCACGTATGAGTTTGCACGCGTAGTATACGCTGTATACGCTGAAGGTTAGAGAAAAAGAGTCCAAGTGCAGACTCTGACTCCAAGTTTTCTCCACATGCTGCTTCTTTACTTCAGCTTGATGGGAGGCGGTGAGATGTGGAGCCTTTAGAGCAGTCTGACAGAGGAGGAAAGTAGCATTTACTTCACTGTTAAACTCTCAATGTTCACTATGGTAAGCCTATGCATCCAGACCAAATCATAGAGCAGCATTTTCTTGCGCAGCTATGATAAAACCTTTGTATTGTAGTTCTGCCATTGCTGCCACCAGGACACCACGCCCCCACCTCTTCCTGGACAAGTAGTCTCCTCAGGGTAATTCTAACCGGGTCCTTTAAAAAAAAAGAAAGAAAAAGGAAAATATTTTGCAGTAAATCTTTAAGCCAACCCCAACCGAGTCAAGCGAAGTAATCATTGATTGGACCCAACAGAATAAAAGGACAGCACAAGCTGCATTTTAAAATCCGTCAACCGATACGCAACAGGTTACAACGTAAATAGTATAACAAGCTGCTCTGTGAGGCTGTACTTGGGCACAGTGGTGCTTTGATTTTCACAGCGGTGCTTTGATTTTCATATATTTTCTGCAGAAATATATGCAGTGATCCCCCTCCCTGCCTTTCGTGGTTCTGAGTGAGCTGTTGGATGGGCTGCCATGACATTCAGTGCAGACCTTCCTGACCCTCTTCAGGGTGACTTGTAATACTTTGATGATGCTCTGACTTTTCATCTCGCTCAATAGGTCAAACCTTTATCTTGTTTAATACTTGGGTTCTGTGAGACGGCTATCCAGGACTGTGATTGTTCTGAAACGTCCACCTTCTTTGGCGGTCCACACTATAAAAAACAAATCCTATTGAAGTAGCCACAGCCCTGGGCATGTCTGCTGTTTCTTCATGTCGACTGTATTGAAACCAGGCCGCAGGCAGCTGCAGTTTTTAGATCTACAATGTAGGCGATTCTATACAAGGCAAAGCACATATGTGAACTAAACGAGTACAGTGAATACAAATGTGAACTAAACGAGTACAGTGAATAAAAACAAGCACAATGTGGAAGCCATTTGTTGTATTTGTATTCTGAAATACAGAGACAACTGATTCTGACCCTTGTAATTCATCCTTTCTTTATTGAATTTTTTTTTTGGGGTGGGGGCTGTCAAGGCTTTGCCGCAGTTGTTGTTAGGTATATATCAGTGTGTCTTTTTTGTTTTTAATGGGAGACTCCATTTAAGGTTATGTGCAGATCACAGCTCCGTTTCAGTGGCTAAAAGTTTTCTGGAGGTATAGGCTGCTCCACTAGACAGCAATTCCCATTAATTTAGTGAATAAACAACATCTCTGTCCTGTAATTTGTTTCCACTAAGCCCTTCAACAATATTTTCCTCTCTTGCTTTTATCCATTAGTTCCTGTGTGTTTCAGAATAATAGTGAAAAATGACTCACCTCGCCGTTAACCAGTCTCATCGGGGACGGAGAGAGGACAACAAAAAAGACAACAGAGAGAGAGCTATCCATGCAAATACAAGCTAATGAAGAGTTCTCTCCTCAGAGAAGCCCTTTGTCTCTGCTTCGAGGGTGGAGTTTGGCAGGAGGACGTTGTTCATCTGCCCGGACAGTCAGGTCCCACGGGGAGCACAGAGAAGTCGCTGAGGTCTGAGTGGTCTCCTCGGCCTCTGCTACAGTTAGCGGTCTCCTTCATGGATCGCCTGAACCAGGCAGCATCGACCCTCACCGTCAAAGCTGGAGGAGGTGTTTGTAAAAGGCCCGTCTTATCTGGAAGTTATCTGTTGTTCAAACATGTGTCTTTTAAAGGATATTCCGCATTCTTCCTTGATGTAATTTGGAAATTAAATGAACAACCTTGTCAGCAGTAATTGAAAATGATAACAATCTTCTATCCAAGAGCTGGATTACCAATAATGCCCAGAACCCAGGTCCCTCCTGCTGTGAGGCCAGTGCTAGCCACCACCACCGTGCACATCCCATAATTGGTTCTACAACACAAAAGAAAAAACTGTACAATACAAACAAAAAAATGCAGTTGGGTGGAAAATGGCCCAATCGGGCAACACTTCTCAGATCAGGTCTAGTTATTTTCAACATGTGGTGTCGACCAATCAGTGGCCATCTAGAAATTCTGAATATATTACACACATACCAGTCAGGTGGGGGAAAGTAGGCCTTTCAGCACACAGACAAAGACCGTAGTCAGCGCTTTTTCATTACGTTTCTATAATAATGTATTCATTATGTGAGAGTTACAACTACAATCTGTATGTACACACACACACACACACACACACACACACACACACACACACACACACACACACACACACACACACACACAAATAGCAAAAACGATGTGTCATTACCACACGCCACTGCCCAAATAATGTAAAAGGCAAGTGAGATGGACTTGGTTAAACAGCTGTTCAGTTATATTACATTTTTGTGGTCTTTTATTGGATTACATTTGAACTAAACCATGTTTGCAGCACTAATTATACCACAACTATAAAAGTTAGCAAATAATAGTATAACTTCCCAATAGAGATGATGTACAACATGTAGTACCAACATGAAACTGAACAAATCTTGATGATGAATTATTATATTATAACGTAGAAAAGAATACTTTTGTAATTTAATGCAATTGTTTGCCAGTACATCACTGAGTGTAGGTAAGAGACAATGACATCTAGTGCAGATCCCCTCATCTTCACCTGTGAATAGACTGATCTGCCCACTCCCTGGTTGTTGTATTATTATAAAGTCTGCCTCGAGCACAAGACTGGATTATGTGGGAAGTTACTTTGCTTCCCTTTCCCCCGACCGAACGATAAAATAATCCATATGGAAAGCGTACACTGAGGTGACCATCAGTATGTAAGAATTAGATAAGGAAAACTAAGGTAAAAGAAAACCTCAACTCAACCAAGAATATGTGTAAACACAATGCAGCTTCCAGTCCCAGCACAGCCCCATAGGTTAATGCCTCCAGATAATGCATTGCTGCCCAGACTCTGAACCCTGTGCTTGGGTAACATGGAGGCTGGGCTTGGGAAACCCTATCTCCTGAAGCAGACATCAAGTCTGAAGCCAATTTCTATGCAACTCAAGAGCGGTCCGAGCGTGAGCCTCCAACATGAATGGCCCTCCCTGGTGGAAGCAGGTAGTCGTCACTGGTGGGTGGACACCAAGTCTCACCGGGCGTCTCGCACTTTCCTCACGAACATAAACTTCTCTCGCTCAGGGCCGAGGCAGAAAGTAGCAATCCAATCATGGGTTATATTTAGAAGCTCCAACTCCAATGTACTTATTACAAGAGAGCCACACTGAGGCCCGTCTCCTCTATGCTTAGGAGACGTATAATATAGTGCATATGAGTGCAATCACGCGCCCACGGTGAGTTATATTAAACCTGTGGTTAGTGTCAAATAATACTTTTCAGACGCTCTGCTCCAACTGTTAATGGTGCCTCCTCTTCCCGAGAGGATCAATCGCCTTCCATTGGGTAATTATGTCACCTATATGGAAATAACGCAAGTAATCTTCATGGTCTGATATAAAAGCTTCACTGTATATTTCACGTAAAAGGATCATCACTTTTTTTTTTTTTTAATTGGCCCTTTTCCAATTATTTTTCCAGGTTTTTCCAAAATATCACTTGATAAAATTCTATATTTAGTCCCAATGCTGGAATGTGCTTTGGTTCCTGATGGTGGTAGCTGCACATGAAGGTACACATGAAGCTACACAGTGGTGTATAGTAACAAAGTAGAAATACTTTGTTACTGTACTTAAGTAGTTTTTTTGGATATCTGTACTCTACTATTTATATTTCTGATGACTTTTACTTTTACTTCACTACATTTTGCAAAGAAAACTGATATTTTTTCTCCAATACATTTCCCCTGAAACCTTTGTTACTCGCTACAAAATCAAATCTATTTTTAGAAAAAAAATAACACGCAAGCAGGTTTTGCGAATCACAATATTATGCATTTGCCCTCTACATCCTCTCTTGTTCAGCGGACACAAACCTTTATTGCGCCACAGACCAGTTACGTGAAGACAATATTTTCACGGACCGGGTCCGACCTCGGGGAGAAGGGAGACAACGACACCTGATGTGTGTTCGTTATGTCCAGTCTACTGACTCTACTCCTAACTAAACCGTTATGTCAGTCTACTGCTTAACTTATAACCCGCTGCACAGGAAGACAGGATGTTGAAATGGAAGCAGGTTTTCGTGCTTTTTCGGAATGAGCATACTTATAACCACACTAATTCACAGTTAATTCATAGTGTCATATTGCTTTTTGGAGAATTAGGATTCTCCAAAAAGCTACACATGAAGCTACACACAAAAGCTACACATGTAGCTACACAGGAAGCTACACAGGAAGCTACACACTAGCCTTGGACACGAGCCGCTGTGTGATGCGCTCCAAGTCAAAGCTGAGCTGGACTCCAATGACGCGCCAATGAAGTATCAACCAATAAAATGTTTTTGTCTCACCCTGTTCCGTTCCATCTAAAGAAATGACCACGTCAACGAGCGCTGAAGCAACTCTTCAACGGTGACTTCGCCGATAACGCCGCTGGCCATTGCTTGTGTTGCTCGTAGTGCAGCGCCACCAGCAGTGAAGTTAATGCCGTGTTCACACCAAAACAGTTGCGAAATATTCGCGCGTCCAGATTACATGTTAAGTCAATGCACAGCTGCGTTAAAACGAATTTTTCGCCGAGCGTCGCGATAGAAGCGAAACGGCGTCGCAACGCCGCTTTTTCGCTGTTTCGCTGGCGTTCAAATATTTCAACTCCAGCGAATAATTCGCATGACGCGGAGTTGCGAAAGCCAATCAGCGTTGAGAAGCTCCGCTCGTCACCGCCGTCCGGTCGTCTATGTTGCATCAGCAAAATGGAGGACCAACTTATAGTTGCCGTCTGCGGTCACCCGGTGCTTTACAACACAAACTTTTTACTCCTTCCATGGTCGAGTAACGGAAATGAAGAAGGAGATTTTCGCGGCGAAAAGGGACTGAAGCCCCGCCCCCTTTCCCCAGCGATGGTTGCGAAAAACTAAAAAACACCAGCGGCGCGATAGAAGCGAAAAAGCGTTGCGAATTTTCGCAACTGTTTTGGTGTGAACACGGCATAAGTCATAATAATTGAAATAAGTGGCAAATTAAATATTCATTATTTATAAAAAAGAAGATACATTTATATTATTACAAAAATATGCACATTGCAATGTACAGGCTGAAAACCAGACAGGCATGTTTGAACTATGGGTTCCTTCATCCCAGGGAGAACATGCTATGTTAGAAGAAGAAGAAGAAGACTCATTTTATTCATCCTCAGGGGAAATTTTATGTTTTCACTCCAGTGATCTATATCTGGGGGCACTTACCGACTGAGTTGAGGTTATCATGATTACAATGTATTAGTCTCTATTTTTAGTTTAATAATCTTTGTTGATACACAACACAGGTCAAGAACTGTACAGGAAATCTGTGGCGATAACTCGAGGACAAAGAAACTTGCAGGTGGAACTACATGAAGATAGTATCACCACATTATCACTAGAAGACGTGTGAAAAACCCTCCACTCTGTTGTTGCACAGCAGAGAGCGAGAGAGAGAGAGGAACTTACACAAGCTTTAATTGAGCCCCTACTGCACATAACAATACTTAAAACCTGTAATTTTCCACTCTTTACAAATGGGAGGGCTGAGCTCATTACAGCTCCCTCCAAGATAAGCCGTGGGCTGCTTATACAAATTATATATTTTGAGGCTCTACTAATTCCATGCCAATGAGTGCATACATTAGTAATTGTAGAGAACTACTGGCCTTTGGCTCCATGTTCCGGTTACATGTGACAGAACAACCAACACCAATAAAAATGAATCTGAACTATTCAAAATACTGTGACTATGTTGTCTTTCACACACGTGAAATCTCACATTGGTCCTCTCAGGTGAGTGGAGATCCCTAGTAACTGAGTTGAGGCCATAAATACAGCAGAGAAACATCAGGGGGTATTCTTCGCATGTGGTTCAACAAAGTCAAGCAAATGTCCTATTATCCATCTTAAATTAGCGAGATGATTGACATCAGGCTAACTCGGTTTCTCCACGGCAGATCCGTGCTGAAACAGTTCGTTAATTCTAAACAGACGTCAGTCATCTGGATAAATGCGCCCGCTCCTCTTCAGAAGGGATAATAATCGAGCACTGACACCACGATGTTCTAACAGTACAATAGGAAATAAACCCAGAGGAACCTTTTTTTTCTCCGCTGAGAAGCAGGAGATGATCATGAAGGCATATGAGATCATTCACAGCAAGCGAATATTCGCAACGTTTTTGGTGTGAACGCAGCTTAACTCCACCCCCCCCCCCCCCCCCCCTATTCCCCCTGCGAGACATAAGCGTCGCAAATATATCAGACAAGTTAAATGCGTCAGTGTTGGGAAAATGTATCAGCTAATTTTAAGTACTTCATCACCCAAATCAAACAGATTATGTTTATTTAAATGTGCCTATTGGCAGTAGTATACAAATAAATATATACTTATGAGGATATATGTACTGTATGCGCAATACATGTACAATACATGTGCATATTCATGTAGCTGTAGATTACCATATAACTAGGAGTTTGAATCTGTGTATGGGCGGATCAGTATGGATGTATTATTCATAATCAGAAATTCAATCAATTGAAGCAGTGAAAATAAATTGTGTGTGATACTCTGTATTCATATCACGATCACCTTATCCAGTTAATTTCAGTAAGCCTGCGCGGGAGCAGGTTAACATTTTTGGCTGTGTTTCTATTGTGATTTTTCTAAACTTGCTTCGAGGAACCGAAAGGTCTGACCTATGTAATAACTAGTGATGTGTCCTTTCGTGTCGAGGCTTTGATGCGCGTGTCGAGTAATCCAAGTAGATTTTGGTGAAGCGCGTATCGAGGCTTGTGTCGATGACGTATGCGGAGACGTTCGAAGCCTCGCGAGCCGGCTGTACCACGTGACTGATTCAGAAAATGGCTTGTGGGTTTGCCGTGCGATTTGAAATATAAGAGGCAGCTAAACGCAATGAATCCCCCCCGCCCCCCCTCCTCTCTGTACCCAGCTTCATCTGTGCCTGTGAAAGGGTATTTTATAAAGCAGGCGAAATAGTCACAAAAAGCCCAGCACTGTGGAAAAGTTCTTATTTTTATAAAAATTAATAAAATGGAGACATCAACACGGAGCTGAGGCTCGAACCACGGAGCCTCGGACTGAAGGACAGGTATTCTAACCACTGACCCCGGCATTATATCATAAAGATAGACACAATATTAAAAAGTTAATAATTGATGTATTGGCGTCACAAACATCATTCTTTCAATTCAAAGCTTCACACACCAAAAGCCATGGTGTCGTTATGATCGCTCTGCCTGTTTTATATTTATTGTCCAATTGTGGCGCAGTAGAGCAAATGAAGCCCCATGAAGCTTTGGCCCATGAGCGAACCAATTGGATGGAAAGCTTCAAAGCTTTAGGAAACTTCATCTCGCCATCACTAGTCATAACTCAGTAAGCCAGGAACGAAGAATAGGGCCCAGGTCACGCTTTTGCAGATTGTGCCTTTGTTTTCAGAAATTTCCTCAGTGGGAATTTCCCCGTATGCATCACTGAGGCATCACCGTTAACAGAGCGCCAGTAATGGGTGCTGAGAGGATGTAATTAGAGTGGCAGAATGTGAATTATGGACTCATAAATCACGTTGGTGGTCAGGCAATAGTGTATACTAGTGAAGTGCCAACAAACAATGGTCTAATTACCCGCCAATTACCTGGTTAATAATGCTTTTCCAGGGCCAGTCTGCTGACCTGTCGCCGAGCTGTCGCTCCCGTAATGGATGTGTTAACCACGGAGCGTTCCTCTCGAGGAGAGCTGCCTCCAGCGGCCCGGACTGTCTTCATGAATGAAACCAATCAGTCTCTAATCACTGTATTGCTTTTTACATCGCAGAGGAGTTCATGATGTCACTGTTCTTGACTTCATTGCTTGCTATTATTGCACCCATAGAGTGAAGGCTGACTCAAGGTGGTGACATCACTTTTAAGGATTTCTTTTTGAAAGAATAAAAAAATAATTGATAACTCCGTTGGCTGGTCTTCAGAGGCAAATTTACTCGTAGCATCAACGGTCAAACTGAAGAACACAGCGCACGCCCATAGTTTACATCCCAGATGATCTTTATCATTTTAAATTAGAAAGGTTTGTGAAATAAAATATATACATATTAAATAGTGCATATAGTCCGTTGACATCGGCATATGAATATCTACTGCGCCACACAGTCCGAACATGCCTTGTGTTTTGTAAAAACTTATCCATTGAGTTCAGGGATTGTCAGCAAAGTCTTTTATTTTTTGGCAGATTTATTTGCAGATTAAGATTTTACAAAATGTCTGATCTTAGAAAACGCAATGCATTCTTACCGACAAAACCACCTATTATTATTAAAAATGCTTTTTACATGTCAATGCAACATCCATAATGCATATTATCATAATAATAATGCTAGCAGGAGCCATTCTGCTCCATGATGAGTACTTTTGTGGTTATCTCTTTCAGTAGTTGTTTATGACAATGCCTCTGTACCCTTACGTGAGTGCATTTTAAACCTTTAATTCTAATGCCGAGTTTTACATTGAAAATATTGGAGCCACTTTTCCTTAAAGAGGAACTACGCACATTTGCAAAATCCATCCATGTCATTTTATGGTCCAAGACAGTGCAACAATATTAATAAATAAAAACAACTCTATTCCAAATACTGAAAATGTTTGCAGCGGGGATGGGAGGAGCCAGTGGGTTTGGTGCTCCAGCCCGCTGGTGGTCGCAGACAAACCACTGCTCCTAGACTCCAGCACAAGTGTTTTATGTTTGTGTTCATGCATGGAACAATCGGTTTCATACCATTCTTGGTTTACTGTTTCACCTTTGACATTTGTCAAAACAGCTCAAGCGTTTTCGTAAAAGAATAAAAATAAAAAAGAGGTCAACTAAGAGCCTTTTGTAATTTTCCAGTTTTGTACATCCTTTATTCCTTTTCTCACCTCCTCCTCTCTTTGCCTTGGTCCCGCCCTTCAGAGATGTGACTGCAGGCGGCAAGGAAGAGATGCGAAGAGAGGAGTTGAGGCAGCAGGCATTTAACAAAATGTGACATCGTGGCCTGTATGCATCATCTGTCCATTGGTAGTGCTTTAATATATTCTATTGTTTTTTGCACAATTGTATGAAGTACTTTGGAAATAAAGAGTGTCGTATAATATATATATATAAACAAATTCAATTCAATTCAGTTTATTTTAACAACATCCCAAATACAAGTTTGCCTCGGAGGGCTTTACAATCTGTACACATGACATCCCTATCCCGGGACCTCACATCGGATCAGGAAAAACTCCCCCAATAAAGATAGTAAAAACCCTTTCACAGGGAAAAAAAGGGGAAGAAACCTGAGGGAGAGCAACAGAGGAGGATCCCTCTCCCTGGATGGACAGAAGCAATAGATGTCATGTGACCAGAATGAATAACGTAACGGAGTTACAGCACATTCAATGAATGTGACAGAAATTATACATATAATGAGTTGTAGGCATGGTCCATGATCCAGATAGCCACGATCCATTAAGCAGAAGGAGGTAGAGAGGAGGGGCATCCCAGGGGCAGTGGGAGGAGAAAACAGGGTCATGGCAGCTGGCAGGCCTGGTTCCAGGCCGGTTCCATCAGCAGGGCCATGGCAGTAGGCAGGACCGGTTCCAGGCCAGTTGCATCAGCAGGGCCATGGTTGCATCCGCAGGGCCAGGAGGAGAGAAAGAAGAGGTGAAGAGGAGAGGAGGAGCGAAAGAGGCAGAGAAGGAGAGGAGGAGCTCAGTGTATCCTATGATGTCCCCCAGCAGTATAGGCCTATAGCAGCATATCTAGGGGCTGGACCAGGGCAAACCTGAGCCAGCCCTAACTATAAGCCTGAAACAGCCCTAACTATAAGCGCTATCAAAGAGGAAAGTCTTAACTGTACTCTTAAATGAGGTGACCGTTCCTGCACCCCGGACTGAAAGTGGAATCTGATTCCACAGAAGAGGAGCCCAATAACTGAACGCTCTAGAACCCGACCTACTTTTTAACACTCTGGGAACCACAAGTAACCCTGCATTCAGTGAGCGTAATGCTCTCGTGGGGTAATATGGCACTATAAGGTCCTTAAGATATGATGGTGCATCACCAGTTAAAGCTCTGTAGGTAAATGGAAGGATTTTAAATATGATTCTCGATCTTACAGGAAGCCAGTGGCGAACAGCTAGTACATGAGTACTAGCTGCGTAATTATAACATAGAACTGGACTTAACGTAACGTAACATAGAACTGGACTTATGTGTGACTGCAGATATGTATAATGTTCTCTCATGAACTAAATAAAAGTAGGGCTGCATTTTAAAATAAATACAAAATGAAAATGGTGCATGTAATAATAAATAATAATAATCAAATAAAGTGCTTAACTTCAGAACAATTAAATAAAGGGAGGAAAAGCTTAAATGTCCCCGTTTCTGTTTCAGTCTCAAACAATTTTACAGATAATAAATCTCAACACATCTTAACAATTTAACAGTTTTAGAGCATCACTCTTGCATCCCACTCCCCCACTTTGTTGCTCAGTGGGAGAATTGAGCTCTAGCTTGTCCTGCCAGGACTTTAAACCTCGGCTTGAATGGAGTCAGGGCCATTCTCATGCACATGTGGAGGTGCTCATTGGTGAGCCTCGAACGATATTTATTTTTGATGATATTCATCGTGGAGAAAGCTGCCTCGCAGTTGTAGGTGGAGCCAAACATGGTCAAGATGTATATGGCAACTTTCCTCAGACCTGGAAAAGCTGTCTCAGGGACCGTTTGGAGCCAGAGAGTGGAAGGGTCAGTTCTTAGAAACTGGTTGGCTCAGGATCCTGATTGACTGTTCATATTGGGCTGTGAGGCCACTTATTTTCTGTGATCTCACTTCGGATTTGAGTGAGTATGTTTGTTCAAAAACCTTTATGTTTTGTCTCATAATGGCGTTTCACATTGCCACTTTTAATAAGTGCTACGGTTTCTGAACATATAAGACACACTGGTTTTGTGCTCCCTGTGGGAAGTATGAACAGAAAAGAGTCTGTCCATTCCGGATTAAATGCTCTATTTTCGCTGTCAACTTTTCTTTTTTTGGAGAGCGACATTTGTTCTTTATGTTTATCTCCCTTTCGCTGTCTCACTCGCCTTTTTCTCAACTTTCTCCGGCGCAGTCGTCCTTTTCTCTGTATCGCTATCTTTCTTTTTATTTCTACCGTTTCAATGTGTAACCTGCCTCTAACTTTTTCATCTGTCTGCGCAGCGCTGTCTGTTGAGACGTAATGTTTACCGCCGAGAATGCATAGATTTGATTGGCTGAGTGGTATCACGTGGGATGGCTTAACTCGCATGCAATTGGTCTGTGCGTTTCCACATCCGCTAAACCACTACCGTAAAGACTGCAAAAGCTGCGCCGCGCCGCCGGGTAAAAAAATAAAAGCGCCCTGTCAGGTTTTAAATCATAACCTTCTGTTTTGGCTTGCGGTCCGGGTCCGGATGGGATGGCCTCTGGGTCCGGACCCGGACCGCGGTCCGCCAGTTAGTGACCTATGGCCTAAAGGAAGCATATATAAAGGTGAATAAAATTGGTCCAAGCACAGAACCTTGTGGAACTCCATGGCGAACGGCAGTGGTAATTGAGGCCTCATCGTTTACAAATACAAACTGAGATCGATCTGATAAATACGATTTTAACCAGCTTAGTGCTGTACCTAAACCTAAACCTTAATACCAATCAACTGGTCTAGTCTCTGTAATAAGATGTCATGGTCAATGGTGTCAAACGCTGCACTAAGGTCTAACAAGACCAGTACAGAGACAAGTCCCCTATCTGATGCAACTAGAAGGTCATTAGTAATTGTCACTAGTGCTGTCTCTGTGCTATGATGCTTTCTAAATCCTGACTGAAACTTCTCAAATAAACTATTGTTATGTAAAAAGTCACACAACTGGTTTGCGACTACCTTCTCCAGTATCTTAGAGATAGAGAAGGTTAGAGATAGGTCTGTAGTTAGCCAACACCTCTGGATCCAGAGTGGGCTTCTTAAGAAGAGGTTTAATTACAGCTACTTTAAAAGACTGTGGTACATGACCCATTAGTAAAAACCCATTGATAATATCTAGTAGAGAGGCACTGTAGGAGCCAAATGGGATCACACTATATTACTAAATCTGTACACTGGGTGGTGCTGTTCTGTTCCTGGATTAGCTATATAGGCAATTACAGCACAAGTGACGGCAGGTGTTGGACCCCGGAAAGGGCAAAAGGTTTTTTGACCGCTTCTACTGTACTGTTGGGCTTGGGTTATTAGTCGGCATCCAGGGGCCAAATTAACATTTATCCACGGCAGAACGAATAAACACGATTGATTCATCCCAACGTCTCCGTGGATTATTAAGTCAAATCAAGGGAACGCAAAGGGTTCGAGACACAGAAACAGCGCGTCAGCCAGATCTATCCGGGTCATGGCACCAGCACCTCAGTAGCCCAGGTAAGGGACCGGGCTCCTTTAACAATAGTCAAAAAACCTCGCTCCAGAGAGAACTTTGTTTAGGAAACTCCAGCACGTTGGGGCGTAACGGAGGAGAGTCCAGGCTACAGAGGACGAGGAGAGCTGTCGGAGCCGCGCTGTTTGGGGGACGGAGCTACGTCACTAATGCTGGCCGCGTCGGGACGGAGACGCGCTGTGTGGAGGACGGAGCTACGTCGCTAACGCTGGCCGCGTACTGGATATGGCTGTAAACATGAGAGCAATTATGTTGAAGTTGCCGTTCAGAATAAGGGAGCAATGGAGGACCACAGCTTATGGGATAATGGAAACCACCAACCACAGAGCTCACTTCAGGGATCTGGTCACATTCATTGAGCGTCGTGTCGGAATTCTTTCGGACCCTTTGTTCGGTGACATACAGGACATGTCAACCGGTGCGGCCGGGACTAGGTTTAGATCTCAGCCCAGCAACAGAGGGAGAGGAAACATTGTTGCCACCACCTTAACCTCTATGGACTGGTCTAAGGAAGTTCGGAAACAAACATCAGATCAAGAGAAGAATGAGAAATCTGCATGCCTTTGCTGCGCTCAAAACCACTCATTGGAGGAGTGCGACCACTTTAATGGAAGGAAGCACGAGGAAAAACTACACTTGCTGAGGGAACATGGAGTTCGCTTTGCATGCTTACGTGTTGGTCACATGAGCCGAGGTTGTGAAAAGCGCTTGTCTTGCGAAGTTTGTGGTAAAGCTCATCCCACTGTGCTTCATATCAAAAGGCAAATACCAGCTCGGGAACAGTTAAAGGAACCATCTGAGGACCAGTCATCTTCACTGAAAACCTGTGGACGTACAGGGGCCGGTAAGGACCGGTGTTGGATCCCGGTAGTTCAGCTACATTCTGCTCAGAACATCTAATGCAGAAGCTGAATATTACAGACAAAATAACCAATTTCCTATTGCAGACAATGGGGAGGAAGCTGTGGTTCCAGCTTACACCGTGAGTGGTTTGGAGGTATCTGGTCTGGACAGTGATGACTTTTACAGTTTACCAGATGTGCTAACGCAGGAGAAAATGCCAGTCACCGCTGATAACATGGTGACACCTGAAGAGCTCACTACATGGCCATATTTGTCAAAAGTTCACATCCCAAACCTAAAGGCAAGCGTGGGCCTGTTGATTGGGACCGACGCTCCCACGATATTGGAACCTTGAGAGGTCATTAACAGCCATGGGAATGGCCCGTACGCTATCAAAACAGTGCTAGGGTGGGTTGTTAATGGTCCGCTGAATAGAAGCAGTGGTGCGGTAAAGGCAGAGATTTTCTCTGCTACAGTAAACAGGATGTCTGTGTGCAGACTGGAGAAAATGCTGGCCAATCAGTACAATCATGAGTTCAATGAGAAAACTGAGGAGAAGGAAATGTCCCAAGAAGACCTCACGTTTCTGGAAACTATGGAGCGTGCGGCAGTACTTCAGGATGGGAAATATTGTTTGAAGTTGCCCTTCAGGAAACAAGAGGTCTATCTGCCCAATAACCTGGCTGTGGCCAGACAAAGGATTCAGGGCTTGAGAAAAATGTTTCTTAATAATACGTGTTTGCACCAAGAGTATGCAGGGTACATGAACAAACTCATCATTAAAGCCTATGCAGAGCAAGTACCTCAGCAACAACTGCATGGGAGAAAAGGGAAGGTGTGGTACATTCCCCACCATGGTGTCTACCATCCTAGGAAGGAATCCCTTCGAGTGGTGTTCGACTGTGGAGCCACATTTCAAGGAGCATCAATAAATAATGAACTCTTGCAGGGCCCTAACCTCACAAGCTCACTCCTTGGCGTTCTTACTCGCTTCAGACGGGAACCTGTTGCCTTATTGGGCGACATTCAAGCAATGTTCCACCAGGTGAAGGTGGCAGAAGAGGACAGAGATTTTCTTCGGTTTCTCTGGTGGCCAGATGGAGATGTCACTAAAGATCTAGTTGAGTATAGAATGACCGTACACTTGTTTGGTGCCGTGTCATCGCCCAGTTGTGCAAGCTATGCATTGAGAAGAACTGCTGAGGATAACCAGTCTGAGTTTGCGGCCGAAGTGTCACAATCTATCAAACAGGATTTCTATGTGGATGACTGTTTAAAGAGCGCAGCCACGGAAGGAGATGCTATCCGGATAACAACAGATCTTGTTGCTCTATGTCGGAAGGGCGGCTTCAACTTGGCAAAATGGATCAGCAGTAGTCATGTTGTTTTGCAAACCATACCAGAGGATCAAAAGGGCCAAGGATCTAAAGTTATTGGACTTGGACCGAGACAAACTACCAGTAGAAAGAGCTCCGGGTCTGCAGTAGTGTGTGGAGACCGACTCTTTCAGGTTCAAGATAGAGTTAAAACAACAGTCTTTCACCAGACGTGGTATGCTGTCAGTTACTAGCTCAGTGTACGATCCTCTGGGGTTCCTGGCACCAGTCACTTTGCTTGCCAAAATTATGCAGCAAGAACTCTGTAGGAGAGGTTGCGGCTAGGACGATGCTTTACCACAGGACATCTTACCCCAATGGAAACGGTGGTTGGAGGATTTGGATCAGCTGGCTACATTCAATGTGAAAAGGTGCATTAAGCCAGAGGACTTTGGAGAGGTCAGACATACCCAACTACATCACTTTGCTGATGCCAGTGAAGGTGGATACGGAACTGTAACATACATCCGGATGTTAAATCAGGAAAAACGCATCCAGGTCACCTTGTTGCTCGGTAAGGCCAGAGTGACACCACTGAAGGCCGTAACTATACCAAGACTTGAGTTATCAGCGGCCGTCCTTGCTGTCCGAGTGGATATAATGTTGAGAAAAGAGTTGAACCTACAGTTGGAGGATTCAGTGTTTTGGACCAACAGCACTGCAGTGTTGAAATATCTTAACAATGAGGACAAGCGCTTTCACACATTTGTGGAAACAGAGTTTCAACCATCAGAGAAATATCTGAGCCTTCACAGTGGAGACATGTCTTTTCCAAGGACAATCCAGCTGACGACACGTCAAGAGGAATCAACGTCTCAAACTTTGTGAAGAATAGCAGATGGCTTGAAGGGCCTGCGTTTCTCTGGAAACAAGAGGAGGACTGGCCTAAGAGTGTTGTGGAAGTCTCAGTGGACTCAGGAGACCAAGAAGTAAGAAAAGAGGTGACAGCAAATGTCATCAGTGTACTTGACATGTCTAATCCTACTGACCAGCTTATTAGCTACTTTTCCGACTGGAGGAGGCTCAAGACAGCAGTCGCTTGGTACCTCAGGTTAAAGACCATGCTGTTGGCACAGATTCGTCAGAGAAAGCAGTTGGAGGCATCCGTGGCTAATCATTCGAAGGACACCAGCCAGACTACGTCAAAGCATGCTGCTACACGACAGAGCGTCACAGTGGAGCCAAAGACGTTGATCTTGACACTTGATGATCAAGTAGCAGCAGAAATCATTGGCTACTGTCAGCGACAGAGATTTAAGGAGGAGATTTCGGCCCTGTTGTCCAGGAAAACAACAGTGAGCCGACGGAGTCCAGTTTATAAGCTGGATCCAATTTTGGAGGATGGACTCTTGAGAGTTGGAGGGAGGCTGGGAAGAGGAGCAATGCCTGAAGAGGCCAAACATCCACTCATCCTCTGCAAAGATCAACATGTATCTACGCTCATTCTCCAGCATATACACCGCAACCTGGGCCACGGTGGACGGACTCATACACTGTCCACGGTGAGGAAGAGGTTTTGGATCACAAACGCCAATTCAGCTGTCAGAAAGGTCATAGCTGAATGCAGCTTTTGTCGACGATACAATGGAAGAGTGATGGAACAAAAGATGGCAGATCTTCCTAGAGCGAGAATCCTTCCTGATTTACCGCCATTCACCAATACAGGAGTAGATTACTTTGGACCAATCGAAGTAAAGAGAGGAAGGTCA